>NC_090446.1:568204669-568531445 GCF_031143425.1 Pleurodeles waltl | reverse complement strand
ACATACCAAACCTATACATTTTGGAAAACTAGAGACCTAGGGGAATCCAAGATGGGGTGACTTGTGGGGCTCTGACCAGTTTCTGTTACCCAGAATCCTTTGCAAACCTCAAAAGTTGGCAAAAAAACACGTTTTCCTCACATTTCGGTGACAGAAAGTTCTGGAATCTGAGAGGAGCCACAAATTTCCTTCCACCCAGCGTTCCCCCAAGTCCCCCGATAAAAATGATACCTCACTTGTGTGGGTAGGCCTAGCGCCCGTGACAGGAAACGCCCCAAAACACAACGTGGACACGTCACATTTTTTTAAAGAAAACAGAGGTGTTTTTTGCAAAGTGCCTACCTGTAGATTTTGGCCTCTAGCTCAGCCGGCACCTAGGGAAACCTACCAAACCTGTGCATTTTTTAAAACTATAGACCTAGGGGAATCCAAGATGGGGTGACTTGTGGAGCTCTGACCAGGTTCTGTTACCCAGAATCCTTTGCAAACCTCAACATTTGGCTAAAAAAACACATTTTCCTCACATTTCGGTGACAGAAAGTTCTGGAATCTGAGAGGAGCCACAAATTTCCTTCCACCCAGCGTTCCCCTAAGTCTCCTGATAAAAATGATACCTCACTTGTGTGGGTAGGCCTAGCGCCCGTGACAGGAAATGCCCCAAAACACAATGTGGACACATCACGTTTTTTTAAAGAAAACAGAGGTGTTTTTTGCAAAGTGCCTACCTGTAGATTTTGGCCTCTAGCTCAGCCGGCACCTAGGGAAACCTACCAAACCTGTGCATTTTTTAAAACTAGAGACCTAGGGGAATCCAAGATGGGGTGACTTGTGGAGCTCTGACCAGGTTCTGTTACCCAGAATCCTTTGCAAACCTCAACATTTGGCTAAAAAAACACATTTTCCTCACATTTCGGTGACAGAAAGTTCTGGAATCTGAGAGGAGCCACAAATTTCCTTCCACCCAGCGTTCCCCTAAGTCTCCCGATAAAAATGATACCTCACTTGTGTGGGTAGGCCTAGCGCCCGTGACAGGAAATGCCCCAAAACACAATGTGGACACATCACGTTTTTTTAAAGAAAACAGAGGTGTTTTTTGCAAAGTGCCTACCTGTAGAATTTGGCCTTTAGCTCAGTCGGCACCTAGGGAAACCTACCAAACCTGTGCATTTTTGAAAACTAGAGACCTAGGGGAACCCAAGATGGGGTGACTTGTGGAGCTTTGACCAGGTTCTGTTACTCAGAATTCTTTGCAAACCTCAACATTTGGCGAAAAAAACACATTTTCCTCACATTTCGGTGACAGAAAGTTCTGGAATCTGAGAGGAGCCACAAATTTCCTTCCACC
Organism: Pleurodeles waltl; assembly: GCF_031143425.1. Taxonomy (NCBI): domain Eukaryota; kingdom Metazoa; phylum Chordata; class Amphibia; order Caudata; family Salamandridae; genus Pleurodeles; species Pleurodeles waltl. Next base: position 568,530,100 of record NC_090446.1, on the reverse strand, counting down.
CAGCGTTCCCCCAAGTCTCCTGATAAAAATGATACCTCACTTGTGTGGGTAGGCCTAGCGCCCGTGACAGGAAATGCCCCAAAACACAACGTGGACACATCACATTTTTTGAAAGAAAACAGAGGTGTTTTTTGCAAAGTGCCTACCTGTAGATTTTGTCCTCTAGCTCAGCCGGCACCAGGGAAACCTACCAAACCTGTGCATTCTTGAAAACTAGAGACCTAGGGGAATCCAAGATGGGGTGACTTGTGGAGCTCTGACCAGGTTCTGTTACCCAGAATCCTTTGCAAACCTCAACATTTGGCAAAAAAAACACATTTTCCTCACATTTCGGTGGCAGAAAGTTCTGGAATCTGAGAGGAGCCACAAATTTCCTTCCACCCAGCGTTCCCCCAAGTCTCCTGATAAAAATGATACCTCATTTGTGTGGGTAGGCCTAGCTCCCGTGACAGGAAATGCCCCAAAACACAACGTGGACACATCACATTTTTTTAATGAAAACTGAGGTGTTTTTTGCAAAGTGCCTACCTGTAGGTTTTGTCCTCTAGCTCAGCCGGCAGCTAGGGAAACCTACCAAACCTGTGCATTTTTGAAAACTAGAGACCTAGGGGAACCCAAGATGGGGTGACTTGAGGGGCTCTGACCAGGTTATGTTACCCAGAATCCTTTGCAAACCTCAAACTTTGGCTAAAAGACACGTTTTCCTCACATTTTGGTGACAGAAAGTTCTGGAATCTGAGAGGAGCCACAAATGTCCTTCCACCCAGCGTTCCCCCAAGTCTCCCGATAAAGATGATACCTCACTTGTGTGGGTAGGCCTAGCGCCCGTGACAGGAAACACCCCAAAACACAACGTGGACACATCACATTTTTTGAAAGAAAACAGAGGTGTTTTTTGCAAAGTGCCTACGTGTAGATTTTGGCCTCTAGCTCAGCCGGCACCTAGGGAAACATACCAAACCTATACATTTTGGAAAACTAGAGACCTAGGGGAATCCAAGATGGGGTGACTTGTGGGGCTCTGACCAGTTTCTGTTACCCAGAATCCTTTGCAAACCTCAAAAGTTGGCAAAAAAACACGTTTTCCTCACATTTCGGTGACAGAAAGTTCTGGAATCTGAGAGGAGCCACAAATTTCCTTCCACCCAGCGTTCCCCCAAGTCTCCCGATAAAAATGATACCTCACTTGTGTGGGTAGGCCTAGCGCCCGTGACAGGAAACGCCCCAAAACACAACGTGGACACGTCACATTTTTTTAAAGAAAACAGAGGTGTTTTTTGCAAAGTGCCTACCTGTAGATTTTGGCCTCTAGCTCAGCCGGCACCTAGGGAAACCTACCAAACCTGTGCATTTTTTAAAACTAGAGACCTAGGGGAATCCAAGATGGGGTGACTTGTGGAGCTCTGACCAGGTTCTGTTACCCAGAATCCTTTGCAAACCTCAACATTTGGCTAAAAAAACACATTTTCCTCACATTTCGGTGACAGAAAGTTCTGGAATCTGAGAGGAGCCACAAATTTCCTTCCACCCAGCGTTCCCCTAAGTCTCCCGATAAAAATGATACCTCACTTGTGTGGGTAGGCCTAGCGCCCGTGACAGGAAATGCCCCAAAACACAATGTGGACACATCACGTTTTTTTAAAGAAAACAGAGGTGTTTTTTGCAAAGTGCCTACCTGTAGAATTTGGCCTTTAGCTCAGTCGGCACCTAGGGAAACCTACCAAACCTGTGCATTTTTGAAAACTAGAGACCTAGGGGAACCCAAGATGGGGTGACTTGTGGAGCTCTGACCAGGTTCTGTTACTCAGAATTCTTTGCAAACCTCAACATTTGGCGAAAAAAACACATTTTCCTCACATTTCGGTGACAGAAAGTTCTGGAATCTGAGAGGAGCCACAAATTTCCTTCCACCCAGCGTTCCCCCAAGTCTCCTGATAAAAATGATACCTCACTTGTGTGGGTAGGCCTAGCGCCCGTGACAGGAAATGCCCCAAAACACAACGTGGACACATCACATTTTTTGAAAGAAAACAGAGGTGTTTTTTGCAAAGTGCCTACCTGTAGATTTTGTCCTCTAGCTCAGCCGGCACCTAGGGAAACCTACCAAACCTGTGCATTCTTGAAAACTAGAGACCTAGGGGAATCCAAGATGGGGTGACTTGTGGAGCTCTGACCAGGTTCTGTTACCCAGAATCCTTTGCAAACCTCAACATTTGGCAAAAAAACACATTTTCCTCACATTTCGGTGACAGAAAGTTCTGGAATCTGAGAGGAGCCACAAATTTCCTTCCACCCAGCGTTCCCCCAAGTCTCCTGATAAAAATGATACCTCATTTGTGTGGGTAGGCCTAGCGCCCGTGACAGGAAATGCCCCAAAACACAACGTGGACACATCACATTTTTTTAAAGAAAACTGAGGTGTTTTTTGCAAAGTGCCTACCTGTAGGTTTTGTCCTCTAGCTCAGCCGGCAGCTAGGGAAACCTACCAAACCTGTGCATTTTTGAAAACTAGAGACCTAGGGGAACCCAAGATGGGGTGACTTGTGGGGCTCTGACCAGGTTCTGTTACCCAGAATCCTTTGCAAACCTCAAACTTTGGCTAAAAGACACGTTTTCCTCACATTTTGGTGACAGAAAGTTCTGGAATCTGAGAGGAGCCACAAATGTCCTTCCACCCAGCGTTCCCCCAAGTCTCCCGATAAAGATGATACCTCACTTGTGTGGGTAGGCCTAGCGCCCGTGACAGGAAACACCCCAAAACACAACGTGGACACATCACATTTTTTGAAAGAAAACAGAGGTGTTTTTTGCAAAGTGCCTACGTGTAGATTTTGGCCTCTAGCTCAGCCGGCACCTAGGGAAACATACCAAACCTATACATTTTGGAAAACTAGAGACCTAGGGGAATCCAAGATGGGGTGACTTGTGGGGCTCTGACCAGTTTCTGTTACCCAGAATCCTTTGCAAACCTCAAAAGTTGGCAAAAAAACACGTTTTCCTCACATTTCGGTGACAGAAAGTTCTGGAATCTGAGAGGAGCCACAAATTTCCTTCCACCCAGCGTTCCCCCAAGTCTCCCGATAAAAATGATACCTCACTTGTGTGGGTAGGCCTAGCGCCCGTGACAGGAAACGCCCCAAAACACAACGTGGACACGTCACATTTTTTTAAAGAAAACAGAGGTGTTTTTTGCAAAGTGCCTACCTGTAGATTTTGGCCTCTAGCTCAGCCGGCACCTAGGGAAACCTACCAAACCTGTGCATTTTTTAAAACTAGAGACCTAGGGGAATCCAAGATGGGGTGACTTGTGGAGCTCTGACCAGGTTCTGTTACCCAGAATCCTTTGCAAACCTCAACATTTGGCTAAAAAAACACATTTTCCTCACATTTCGGTGACAGAAAGTTCTGGAATCTGAGAGGAGCCACAAATTTCCTTCCACCCAGCGTTCCCCTAAGTCTCCCGATAAAAATGATACCTCACTTGTGTGGGTAGGCCTAGCGCCCGTGACAGGAAATGCCCCAAAACACAATGTGGACACATCACGTTTTTTTAAAGAAAACAGAGGTGTTTTTTGCAAAGTGCCTACCTGTAGAATTTGGCCTTTAGCTCAGTCGGCACCTAGGGAAACCTACCAAACCTGTGCATTTTTGAAAACTAGAGACCTAGGGGAACCCAAGATGGGGTGACTTGTGGAGCTCTGACCAGGTTCTGTTACTCAGAATTCTTTGCAAACCTCAACATTTGGCGAAAAAAACACATTTTCCTCACATTTCGGTGACAGAAAGTTCTGGAATCTGAGAGGAGCCACAAATTTCCTTCCACCCAGCGTTCCCCCAAGTCTCCTGATAAAAATGATACCTCACTTGTGTGGGTAGGCCTAGCGCCCGTGACAGGAAATGCCCCAAAACACAACGTGGACACATCACATTTTTTGAAAGAAAACAGAGGTGTTTTTTGCAAAGTGCCTACCTGTAGATTTTGTCCTCTAGCTCAGCCGGCACCTAGGGAAACCTACCAAACCTGTGCATTCTTGAAAACTAGAGACCTAGGGGAATCCAAGATGGGGTGACTTGTGGAGCTCTGACCAGGTTCTGTTACCCAGAATCCTTTGCAAACCTCAACATTTGGCAAAAAAACACATTTTCCTCACATTTCGGTGACAGAAAGTTCTGGAATCTGAGAGGAGCCACAAATTTCCTTCCACCCAGCGTTCCCCCAAGTCTCCTGATAAAAATGATACCTCATTTGTGTGGGTAGGCCTAGCGCCCGTGACAGGAAATGCCCCAAAACACAACGTGGACACATCACATTTTTTTAAAGAAAACTGAGGTGTTTTTTGCAAAGTGCCTACCTGTAGGTTTTGTCCTCTAGCTCAGCCGGCAGCTAGGGAAACCTACCAAACCTGTGCATTTTTTAAAACTAGAGACCTAGGGGAACCCAAGATGGGGTGACTTGTGGGGCTCTGACCAGGTTATGTTACCCAGAATCCTTTGCAAACCTCAAACTTTGGCTAAAAGACACGTTTTCCTCACATTTTGGTGACAGAAAGTTCTGGAATCTGAGAGGAGCCACAAATGTCCTTCCACCCAGCGTTCCCCCAAGTCTCCCGATAAAGATGATACCTCACTTGTGTGGGTAGGCCTAGCGCCCGTGACAGGAAACACCCCAAAACACAACGTGGACACATCACATTTTTTGAAAGAAAACAGAGGTGTTTTTTGCAAAGTGCCTACGTGTAGATTTTGGCCTCTAGCTCAGCCGGCACCTAGGGAAACATACCAAACCTATACATTTTGGAAAACTAGAGACCTAGGGGAATCCAAGATGGGGTGACTTGTGGGGCTCTGACCAGTTTCTGTTACCCAGAATCCTTTGCAAACCTCAAAAGTTGGCAAAAAAACACGTTTTCCTCACATTTCGGTGACAGAAAGTTCTGGAATCTGAGAGGAGCCACAAATTTCCTTCCACCCAGCGTTCCCCCAAGTCTCCCGATAAAAATGATACCTCACTTGTGTGGGTAGGCCTAGCGCCCGTGACAGGAAACGCCCCAAAACACAACGTGGACACGTCACATTTTTTTAAAGAAAACAGAGGTGTTTTTTGCAAAGTGCCTACCTGTAGATTTTGGCCTCTAGCTCAGCCGGCACCTAGGGAAACCTACCAAACCTGTGCATTTTTTAAAACTATAGACCTAGGGGAATCCAAGATGGGGTGACTTGTGGAGCTCTGACCAGGTTCTGTTACCCAGAATCCTTTGCAAACCTCAACATTTGGCTAAAAAAACACATTTTCCTCACATTTCGGTGACAGAAAGTTCTGGAATCTGAGAGGAGCCACAAATTTCCTTCCACCCAGCGTTCCCCTAAGTCTCCCGATAAAAATGATACCTCACTTGTGTGGGTAGGCCTAGCGCCCGTGACAGGAAATGCCCCAAAACACAATGTGGACACATCACGTTTTTTTAAAGAAAACAGAGGTGTTTTTTGCAAAGTGCCTACCTGTAGATTTTGGCCTCTAGCTCAGCCGGCACCTAGGGAAACCTACCAAACCTGTGCATTTTTTAAAACTAGAGACCTAGGGGAATCCAAGATGGGGTGACTTGTGGAGCTCTGACCAGGTTCTGTTACCCAGAATCCTTTGCAAACCTCAACATTTGGCTAAAAAAACACATTTTCCTCACATTTCGGTGACAGAAAGTTCTGGAATCTGAGAGGAGCCACAAATTTCCTTCCACCCAGCGTTCCCCTAAGTCTCCCGATAAAAATGATACCTCACTTGTGTGGGTAGGCCTAGCGCCCGTGACAGGAAATGCCCCAAAACACAATGTGGACACATCACGTTTTTTTAAAGAAAACAGAGGTGTTTTTTGCAAAGTGCCTACCTGTAGAATTTGGCCTTTAGCTCAGTCGGCACCTAGGGAAACCTACCAAACCTGTGCATTTTTGAAAACTAGAGACCTAGGGGAACCCAAGATGGGGTGACTTGTGGAGCTCTGACCAGGTTCTGTTACTCAGAATTCTTTGCAAACCTCAACATTTGGCGAAAAAAACACATTTTCCTCACATTTCGGTGACAGAAAGTTCTGGAATCTGAGAGGAGCCACAAATTTCCTTCCACCCAGCGTTCCCCCAAGTCTCCTGATAAAAATGATACCTCACTTGTGTGGGTAGGCCTAGCGCCCGTGACAGGAAATGCCCCAAAACACAACGTGGACACATCACATTTTTTGAAAGAAAACAGAGGTGTTTTTTGCAAAGTGCCTACCTGTAGATTTTGTCCTCTAGCTCAGCCGGCACCTAGGGAAACCTACCAAACCTGTGCATTCTTGAAAACTAGAGACCTAGGGGAATCCAAGATGGGGTGACTTGTGGAGCTCTGACCAGGTTCTGTTACCCAGAATCCTTTGCAAACCTCAACATTTGGCAAAAAAACACATTTTCCTCACATTTCGGTGACAGAAAGTTCTGGAATCTGAGAGGAGCCACAAATTTCCTTCCACCCAGCGTTCCCCCAAGTCTCCTGATAAAAATGATACCTCATTTGTGTGGGTTGGCCTAGCGCCCGTGACAGGAAATGCCCCAAAACACAACGTGGACACATCACATTTTTTTAAAGAAAACTGAGGTGTTTTTTGCAAAGTGCCTACCTGTAGGTTTTGTCCTCTAGCTCAGCCGGCAGCTAGGGAAACCTACCAAACCTGTGCATTTTTGAAAACTAGAGACCTAGGGGAACCCAAGATGGGGTGACTTGTGGGGCTCTGACCAGGTTATGTTACCCAGAATCCTTTGCAAACCTCAAACTTTGGCTAAAAGACACGTTTTCCTCACATTTTGGTGACAGAAAGTTCTGGAATCTGAGAGGAGCCACAAATGTCCTTCCACCCAGCGTTCCCCCAAGTCTCCCGATAAAGATGATACCTCACTTGTGTGGGTAGGCCTAGCGCCCGTGACAGGAAACACCCCAAAACACAACGTGGACACATCACATTTTTTTAAAGAAAACAGAGGTGTTTTTTGCAAAGTGCCTACGTGTAGATTTTGGCCTCTAGCTCAGCCGGCACCTAGGGAAACATACCAAACCTATACATTTTGGAAAACTAGAGACCTAGGGGAATCCAAGATGGGGTGACTTGTGGGGCTCTGACCAGTTTCTGTTACCCAGAATCCTTTGCAAACCTCAAAAGTTGGCAAAAAAACACGTTTTCCTCACATTTCGGTGACAGAAAGTTCTGGAATCTGAGAGGAGCCACAAATTTCCTTCCACCCAGCGTTCCCCCAAGTCTCCCGATAAAAATGATACCTCACTTGTGTGGGTAGGCCTAGCGCCCGTGACAGGAAACGCCCCAAAACACAACGTGGACACGTCACATTTTTTTAAAGAAAACAGAGGTGTTTTTTGCAAAGTGCCTACCTGTAGATTTTGGCCTCTAGCTCAGCCGGCACCTAGGGAAACCTACCAAACCTGTGCATTTTTTAAAACTAGAGACCTAGGGGAATCCAAGATGGGGTGACTTGTGGAGCTCTGACCAGGTTCTGTTACCCAGAATCCTTTGCAAACCTCAACATTTGGCTAAAAAAACACATTTTCCTCACATTTCGGTGACAGAAAGTTCTGGAATCTGAGAGGAGCCACAAATTTCCTTCCACCCAGCGTTCCCCTAAGTCTCCCGATAAAAATGATACCTCACTTGTGTGGGTAGGCCTAGCGCCCGTGACAGGAAATGCCCCAAAACACAATGTGGACACATCACGTTTTTTTAAAGAAAACAGAGGTGTTTTTTGCAAAGTGCCTACCTGTAGAATTTGGCCTTTAGCTCAGTCGGCACCTAGGGAAACCTACCAAACCTGTGCATTTTTGAAAACTAGAGACCTAGGGGAACCCAAGATGGGGTGACTTGTGGAGCTCTGACCAGGTTCTGTTACTCAGAATTCTTTGCAAACCTCAACATTTGGCGAAAAAAACACATTTTCCTCACATTTCGGTGACAGAAAGTTCTGGAATCTGAGAGGAGCCACAAATTTCCTTCCACCCAGCGTTCCCCCAAGTCTCCTGATAAAAATGATACCTCACTTGTGTGGGTAGGCCTAGCGCCCGTGACAGGAAATGCCCCAAAACACAACGTGGACACATCAAATTTTTTGAAAGAAAACAGAGGTGTTTTTTGCAAAGTGCCTACCTGTAGATTTTGTCCTCTAGCTCAGCCGGCACCTAGGGAAACCTACCAAACCTGTGCATTCTTGAAAACTAGAGACCTAGGGGAATCCAAGATGGGGTGACTTGTGGAGCTCTGACCAGGTTCTGTTACCCAGAATCCTTTGCAAACCTCAACATTTGGCAAAAAAACACATTTTCCTCACATTTCGGTGACAGAAAGTTCTGGAATCTGAGAGGAGCCACAAATTTCCTTCCACCCAGCGTTCCCCCAAGTCTCCTGATAAAAATGATACCTCATTTGTGTGGGTAGGCCTAGCGCCCGTGACAGGAAATGCCCCAAAACACAACGTGGACACATCACATTTTTTTAAAGAAAACTGAGGTGTTTTTTGCAAAGTGCCTACCTGTAGATTTTGGCCTCTAGCTCAGCCGGCACCTAGGGAAACCTACCAAACCTGTGCATTTTTTAAAACTATAGACCTAGGGGAATCCAAGATGGGGTGACTTGTGGAGCTCTGACCAGGTTCTGTTACCCAGAATCCTTTGCAAACCCCAACATTTGGCTAAAAAAACACATTTTCCTCACATTTCGGTGACAGAAAGTTCTGGAATCTGAGAGGAGCCACAAATTTCCTTCCACCCAGCGTTCCCCTAAGTCTCCCGATAAAAATGATACCTCACTTGTGTGGGTAGGCCTAGCGCCCGTGACAGGAAATGCCCCAAAACACAATGTGGACACATCACGTTTTTTTAAAGAAAACAGAGGTGTTTTTTGCAAAGTGCCTACCTGTAGATTTTGGCCTCTAGCTCAGCCGGCACCTAGGGAAACCTACCAAACCTGTGCATTTTTTAAAACTAGAGACCTAGGGGAATCCAAGATGGGGTGACTTGTGGAGCTCTGACCAGGTTCTGTTACCCAGAATCCTTTGCAAACCTCAACATTTGGCTAAAAAAACACATTTTCCTCACATTTCGGTGACAGAAAGTTCTGGAATCTGAGAGGAGCCACAAATTTCCTTCCACCCAGCGTTCCCCTAAGTCTCCCGATAAAAATGATACCTCACTTGTGTGGGTAGGCCTAGCGCCCGTGACAGGAAATGCCCCAAAACACAATGTGGACACATCACGTTTTTTTAAAGAAAACAGAGGTGTTTTTTGCAAAGTGCCTACCTGTAGAATTTGGCCTTTAGCTCAGTCGGCACCTAGGGAAACCTACCAAACCTGTGCATTTTTGAAAACTAGAGACCTAGGGGAACCCAAGATGGGGTGACTTGTGGAGCTCTGACCAGGTTCTGTTACTCAGAATTCTTTGCAAACCTCAACATTTGGCGAAAAAAACACATTTTCCTCACATTTCGGTGACAGAAAGTTCTGGAATCTGAGAGGAGCCACAAATTTCCTTCCACCCAGCGTTCCCCCAAGTCTCCTGATAAAAATGATACCTCACTTGTGTGGGTAGGCCTAGCGCCCGTGACAGGAAATGCCCCAAAACACAACGTGGACACATCACATTTTTTGAAAGAAAACAGAGGTGTTTTTTGCAAAGTGCCTACCTGTAGATTTTGTCCTCTAGCTCAGCCGGCACCTAGGGAAACCTACCAAACCTGTGCATTCTTGAAAACTAGAGACCTAGGGGAATCCAAGATGGGGTGACTTGTGGAGCTCTGACCAGGTTCTGTTACCCAGAATCCTTTGCAAACCTCAACATTTGGCAAAAAAACACATTTTCCTCACATTTCGGTGACAGAAAGTTCTGGAATCTGAGAGGAGCCACAAATTTCCTTCCACCCAGCGTTCCCCCAAGTCTCCTGATAAAAATGATACCTCATTTGTGTGGGTTGGCCTAGCGCCCGTGACAGGAAATGCCCCAAAACACAACGTGGACACATCACATTTTTTTAAAGAAAACTGAGGTGTTTTTTGCAAAGTGCCTACCTGTAGGTTTTGTCCTCTAGCTCAGCCGGCAGCTAGGGAAACCTACCAAACCTGTGCATTTTTGAAAACTAGAGACCTAGGGGAACCCAAGATGGGGTGACTTGTGGGGCTCTGACCAGGTTATGTTACCCAGAATCCTTTGCAAACCTCAAACTTTGGCTAAAAGACACGTTTTCCTCACATTTTGGTGACAGAAAGTTCTGGAATCTGAGAGGAGCCACAAATGTCCTTCCACCCAGCGTTCCCCCAAGTCTCCCGATAAAGATGATACCTCACTTGTGTGGGTAGGCCTAGCGCCCGTGACAGGAAACACCCCAAAACACAACGTGGACACATCACATTTTTTTAAAGAAAACAGAGGTGTTTTTTGCAAAGTGCCTACGTGTAGATTTTGGCCTCTAGCTCAGCCGGCACCTAGGGAAACATACCAAACCTATACATTTTGGAAAACTAGAGACCTAGGGGAATCCAAGATGGGGTGACTTGTGGGGCTCTGACCAGTTTCTGTTACCCAGAATCCTTTGCAAACCTCAAAAGTTGGCAAAAAAACACGTTTTCCTCACATTTCGGTGACAGAAAGTTCTGGAATCTGAGAGGAGCCACAAATTTCCTTCCACCCAGCGTTCCCCCAAGTCTCCCGATAAAAATGATACCTCACTTGTGTGGGTAGGCCTAGCGCCCGTGACAGGAAACGCCCCAAAACACAACGTGGACACGTCACATTTTTTTAAAGAAAACAGAGGTGTTTTTTGCAAAGTGCCTACCTGTAGATTTTGGCCTCTAGCTCAGCCGGCACCTAGGGAAACCTACCAAACCTGTGCATTTTTTAAAACTAGAGACCTAGGGGAATCCAAGATGGGGTGACTTGTGGAGCTCTGACCAGGTTCTGTTACCCAGAATCCTTTGCAAACCTCAACATTTGGCTAAAAAAACACATTTTCCTCACATTTCGGTGACAGAAAGTTCTGGAATCTGAGAGGAGCCACAAATTTCCTTCCACCCAGCGTTCCCCTAAGTCTCCCGATAAAAATGATACCTCACTTGTGTGGGTAGGCCTAGCGCCCGTGACAGGAAATGCCCCAAAACACAATGTGGACACATCACGTTTTTTTAAAGAAAACAGAGGTGTTTTTTGCAAAGTGCCTACCTGTAGAATTTGGCCTTTAGCTCAGTCGGCACCTAGGGAAACCTACCAAACCTGTGCATTTTTGAAAACTAGAGACCTAGGGGAACCCAAGATGGGGTGACTTGTGGAGCTCTGACCAGGTTCTGTTACTCAGAATTCTTTGCAAACCTCAACATTTGGCGAAAAAAACACATTTTCCTCACATTTCGGTGACAGAAAGTTCTGGAATCTGAGAGGAGCCACAAATTTCCTTCCACCCAGCGTTCCCCCAAGTCTCCTGATAAAAATGATACCTCACTTGTGTGGGTAGGCCTAGCGCCCGTGACAGGAAATGCCCCAAAACACAACGTGGACACATCACATTTTTTGAAAGAAAACAGAGGTGTTTTTTGCAAAGTGCCTACCTGTAGATTTTGTCCTCTAGCTCAGCCGGCACCTAGGGAAACCTACCAAACCTGTGCATTCTTGAAAACTAGAGACCTAGGGGAATCCAAGATGGGGTGACTTGTGGAGCTCTGACCAGGTTCTGTTACCCAGAATCCTTTGCAAACCTCAACATTTGGCAAAAAAACACATTTTCCTCACATTTCGGTGACAGAAAGTTCTGGAATCTGAGAGGAGCCACAAATTTCCTTCCACCCAGCGTTCCCCCAAGTCTCCTGATAAAAATGATACCTCATTTGTGTGGGTAGGCCTAGCGCCCGTGACAGGAAATGCCCCAAAACACAACGTGGACACATCACATTTTTTTAAAGAAAACTGAGGTGTTTTTTGCAAAGTGCCTACCTGTAGGTTTTGTCCTCTAGCTCAGCCGGCAGCTAGGGAAACCTACCAAACCTGTGTATTTTTGAAAACTAGAGACCTAGGGGAACCCAAGATGGGGTGACTTGTGGGGCTCTGACCAGGTTCTGTTACCCAGAATCCTTTGCAAACCTCAAACTTTGGCTAAAAGACACGTTTTCCTCACATTTTGGTGACAGAAAGTTCTGGAATCTGAGAGGAGCCACAAATGTCCTTCCACCCAGCGTTCCCCCAAGTCTCCCGATAAAGATGATACCTCACTTGTGTGGGTAGGCCTAGCGCCGTGACAGGAAACACCCCAAAACACAACGTGGACACATCACATTTTTTGAAAGAAAACAGAGGTGTTTTTTGCAAAGTGCCTACGTGTAGATTTTGGCCTCTAGCTCAGCCGGCACCTAGGGAAACATACCAAACCTATACATTTTGGAAAACTAGAGACCTAGGGGAATCCAAGATGGGGTGACTTGTGGGGCTCTGACCAGTTTCTGTTACCCAGAATCCTTTGCAAACCTCAAAAGTAGGCAAAAAAACACGTTTTCCTCACATTTCGGTGACAGAAAGTTCTGGAATCTGAGAGGAGCCACAAATTTCCTTCCACCCAGCGTTCCCCCAAGTCTCCCGATAAAAATGATACCTCACTTGTGTGGGTAGGCCTAGCGCCCGTGACAGGAAACGCCCCAAAACACAACGTGGACACGTCACATTTTTTTAAAGAAAACAGAGGTGTTTTTTGCAAAGTGCCTACCTGTAGATTTTGGCCTCTAGCTCAGCCGGCACCTAGGGAAACCTACCAAACCTGTGCATTTTTTAAAACTAGAGACCTAGGGGAATCCAAGATGGGGTGACTTGTGGAGCTCTGACCAGGTTCTGTTACCCAGAATCCTTTGCAAACCTCAACATTTGGCTAAAAAAACACATTTTCCTCACATTTCGGTGACAGAAAGTTCTGGAATCTGAGAGGAGCCACAAATTTCCTTCCACCCAGCGTTCCCCTAAGTCTCCCGATAAAAATGATACCTCACTTGTGTGGGTAGGCCTAGCGCCCGTGACAGGAAATGCCCCAAAACACAATGTGGACACATCACGTTTTTTTAAAGAAAACAGAGGTGTTTTTTGCAAAGTGCCTACCTGTAGAATTTGGCCTTTAGCTCAGTCCGCACCTAGGGAAACCTACCAAACTTGTGCATTTTTGAAAACTAGAGACCTAGGGGAACCCAAGATGGGGTGACTTGTGGAGCTCTGACCAGGTTCTGTTACTCAGAATTCTTTGCAAACCTCAACATTTGGCGAAAAAAACACATTTTCCTCACATTTCGGTGACAGAAAGTTCTGGAATCTGAGAGGAGCCACAAATTTCCTTCCACCCAGCGTTCCCCCAAGTCTCCTGATAAAAATGATACCTCACTTGTGTGGGTAGGCCTAGCGCCCGTGACAGGAAATGCCCCAAAACACAACGTGGACACATCACATTTTTTGAAAGAAAACAGAGGTGTTTTTTGCAAAGTGCCTACCTGTAGATTTTGTCCTCTAGCTCAGCCGGCACCTAGGGAAACCTACCAAACCTGTGCATTCTTGAAAACTAGAGACCTAGGGGAATCCAAGATGGGGTGACTTGTGGAGCTCTGACCAGGTTCTGTTACCCAGAATCCTTTGCAAACCTCAACATTTGGCAAAAAAACACATTTTCCTCACATTTCGGTGACAGAAAGTTCTGGAATCTGAGAGGAGCCACAAATTTCCTTCCACCCAGCGTTCCCCCAAGTCTCCTGATAAAAATGATACCTCATTTGTGTGGGTAGGCCTAGCGCCCGTGACAGGAAATGCCCCAAAACACAACGTGGACACATCACATTTTTTTAAAGAAAACTGAGGTGTTTTTTGCAAAGTGCCTACCTGTAGGTTTTGTCCTCTAGCTCAGCCGGCAGCTAGGGAAACCTACCAAACCTGTGTATTTTTGAAAACTAGAGACCTAGGGGAACCCAAGATGGGGTGACTTGTGGGGCTCTGACCAGGTTCTGTTACCCAGAATCCTTTGCAAACCTCAAACTTTGGCTAAAAGACACGTTTTCCTCACATTTTGGTGACAGAAAGTTCTGGAATCTGAGAGGAGCCACAAATGTCCTTCCACCCAGCGTTCCCCCAAGTCTCCCGATAAAGATGATACCTCACTTGTGTGGGTAGGCCTAGCGCCCGTGACAGGAAACACCCCAAAACACAACGTGGACACATCACATTTTTTGAAAGAAAACAGAGGTGTTTTTTGCAAAGTGCCTACGTGTAGATTTTGGCCTCTAGCTCAGCCGGCACCTAGGGAAACATACCAAACCTATACATTTTGGAAAACTAGAGACCTAGGGGAATCCAAGATGGGGTGACTTGTGGGGCTCTGACCAGTTTCTGTTACCCAGAATCCTTTGCAAACCTCAAAAGTAGGCAAAAAAACACGTTTTCCTCACATTTCGGTGACAGAAAGTTCTGGAATCTGAGAGGAGCCACAAATTTCCTTCCACCCAGCGTTCCCCCAAGTCTCCCGATAAAAATGATACCTCACTTGTGTGGGTAGGCCTAGCGCCCGTGACAGGAAACGCCCCAAAACACAACGTGGACACGTCACATTTTTTTAAAGAAAACAGAGGTGTTTTTTGCAAAGTGCCTACCTGTAGATTTTGGCCTCTAGCTCAGCCGGCACCTAGGGAAACCTACCAAACCTGTGCATTTTTTAAAACTAGAGACCTAGGGGAATCCAAGATGGGGTGACTTGTGGAGCTCTGACCAGGTTCTGTTACCCAGAATCCTTTGCAAACCTCAACATTTGGCAAAAAAACACATTTTCCTCACATTTCGGTGACAGAAAGTTCTGGAATCTGAGAGGAGCCACAAATTTCCTTCCACCCAGCGTTCCCCCAAGTCTCCCGATAAAAATGATACCTCACTTGTGTGGGTAGGCCTAGCGCCCGTGACAGGAAACGCCCCAAAACACAACGTGGACACGTCACATTTTTTTAAAGAAAACAGAGGTGTTTTTTGCAAAGTGCCTACCTGTAGATTTTGGCCTCTAGCTCAGCCGGCACCTAGGGAAACCTACCAAACCTGTGCATTTTTTAAAACTAGAGACCTAGGGGAATCCAAGATGGGGTGACTTGTGGAGCTCTGACCAGGTTCTGTTACCCAGAATCCTTTGCAAACCTCAACATTTGGCAAAAAAACACATTTTCCTCACATTTCGGTGACAGAAAGTTCTGGAATCTGAGAGGAGCCACAAATTTCCTTCCACCCAGCGTTCCCCCAAGTCTCCTGATAAAAATGATACCTCATTTGTGTGGGTAGGCCTAGCGCCCGTGACAGGAAATGCCCCAAAACACAACGTGGACACATCACATTTTTTTAAAGAAAACTGAGGTGTTTTTTGCAAAGTGCCTACCTGTAGGTTTTGTCCTCTAGCTCAGCCGGCAGCTAGGGAAACCTACCAAACCTGTGTATTTTTGAAAACTAGAGACCTAGGGGAACCCAAGATGGGGTGACTTGTGGGGCTCTGACCAGGTTCTGTTACCCAGAATCCTTTGCAAACCTCAAACTTTGGCTAAAAGACACGTTTTCCTCACATTTTGGTGACAGAAAGTTCTGGAATCTGAGAGGAGCCACAAATGTCCTTCCACCCAGCGTTCCCCCAAGTCTCCCGATAAAGATGATACCTCACTTGTGTGGGTAGGCCTAGCGCCCGTGACAGGAAACACCCCAAAACACAACGTGGACACATCACATTTTTTGAAAGAAAACAGAGGTGTTTTTTGCAAAGTGCCTACGTGTAGATTTTGGCCTCTAGCTCAGCCGGCACCTAGGGAAACATACCAAACCTATACATTTTGGAAAACTAGAGACCTAGGGGAATCTAAGATGGGGTGACTTGTGGGGCTCTGACCAGTTTCTGTTACCCAGAATCCTTTGCAAACCTCAAAAGTAGGCAAAAAAACATGTTTTCCTCACATTTCGGTGACAGAAAGTTCTGGAATCTGAGAGGAGCCACAAATTTCCTTCCACCCAGCGTTCCCCCAAGTCTCCCGATAAAAATGATACCTCACTTGTGTGGGTAGGCCTAGCGCCCGTGACAGGAAACGCCCCAAAACACAACGTGGACACGTCACATTTTTTTAAAGAAAACAGAGGTGTTTTTTGCAAAGTGCCTACCTGTAGATTTTGGCCTCTAGCTCAGCCGGCACCTAGGGAAACCTACCAAACCTGTGCATTTTTTAAAACTAGAGACCTAGGGGAATCCAAGATGGGGTGACTTGTGGAGCTCTGACCAGGTTCTGTTACCCAGAATCCTTTGCAAACCTCAACATTTGGCTAAAAAAACACATTTTCCTCACATTTCGGTGACAGAAAGTTCTGGAATCTGAGAGGAGCCACAAATTTCCTTCCACCCAGCGTTCCCCTAAGTCTCCCGATAAAAATGATACCTCACTTGTGTGGGTAGGCCTAGCGCCCGTGACAGGAAATGCCCCAAAACACAATGTGGACACATCACGTTTTTTTAAAGAAAACAGAGGTGTTTTTTGCAAAGTGCCTACCTGTAGAATTTGGCCTTTAGCTCAGTCCGCACCTAGGGAAACCTACCAAACTTGTGCATTTTTGAAAACTAGAGACCTAGGGGAACCCAAGATGGGGTGACTTGTGGAGCTCTGACCAGGTTCTGTTACTCAGAATTCTTTGCAAACCTCAACATTTGGCGAAAAAAACACATTTTCCTCACATTTCGGTGACAGAAAGTTCTGGAATCTGAGAGGAGCCACAAATTTCCTTCCACCCAGCGTTCCCCCAAGTCTCCTGATAAAAATGATACCTCACTTGTGTGGGTAGGCCTAGCGCCCGTGACAGGAAATGCCCCAAAACACAACGTGGACACATCACATTTTTTGAAAGAAAACAGAGGTGTTTTTTGCAAAGTGCCTACCTGTAGATTTTGTCCTCTAGCTCAGCCGGCACCTAGGGAAACCTACCAAACCTGTGCATTCTTGAAAACTAGAGACCTAGGGGAATCCAAGATGGGGTGACTTGTGGAGCTCTGACCAGGTTCTGTTACCCAGAATCCTTTGCAAACCTCAACATTTGGCAAAAAAACACATTTTCCTCACATTTCGGTGACAGAAAGTTCTGGAATCTGAGAGGAGCCACAAATTTCCTTCCACCCAGCGTTCCCCCAAGTCTCCTGATAAAAATGATACCTCATTTGTGTGGGTAGGCCTAGCGCCCGTGACAGGAAATGCCCCAAAACACAACGTGGACACATCACATTTTTTTAAAGAAAACTGAGGTGTTTTTTGCAAAGTGCCTACGTGTAGATTTTGGCCTCTAGCTCAGCCGGCACCTAGGGAAACATACCAAACCTATACATTTTGGAAAACTAGAGACCTAGGGGAATCCAAGATGGGGTGACTTGTGGGGCTCTGACCAGTTTCTGTTACCCAGAATCCTTTGCAAACCTCAAAAGTAGGCAAAAAAACACGTTTTCCTCACATTTCGGTGACAGAAAGTTCTGGAATCTGAGAGGAGCCACAAATTTCCTTCCACCCAGCGTTCCCCCAAGTCTCCCGATAAAAATGATACCTCACTTGTGTGGGTAGGCCTAGCGCCCGTGACAGGAAACGCCCCAAAACACAACGTGGACACGTCACATTTTTTTAAAGAAAACAGAGGTGTTTTTTGCAAAGTGCCTACCTGTAGGTTTTGTCCTCTAGCTCAGCCGGCAGCTAGGGAAACCTACCAAACCTGTGTATTTTTGAAAACTAGAGACCTAGGGGAACCCAAGATGGGGTGACTTGTGGGGCTCTGACCAGGTTCTGTTACCCAGAATCCTTTGCAAACCTCAAACTTTGGCTAAAAGACACGTTTTCCTCACATTTTGGTGACAGAAAGTTCTGGAATCTGAGAGGAGCCACAAATGTCCTTCCACCCAGCGTTCCCCCAAGTCTCCCGATAAAGATGATACCTCACTTGTGTGGGTAGGCCTAGCGCCCGTGACAGGAAACACCCCAAAACACAACGTGGACACATCACATTTTTTGAAAGAAAACAGAGGTGTTTTTTGCAAAGTGCCTACGTGTAGATTTTGGCCTCTAGCTCAGCCGGCACCTAGGGAAACATACCAAACCTATACATTTTGGAAAACTAGAGACCTAGGGGAATCCAAGATGGGGTGACTTGTGGGGCTCTGACCAGTTTCTGTTACCCAGAATCCTTTGCAAACCTCAAAAGTAGGCAAAAAAACACGTTTTCCTCACATTTCGGTGACAGAAAGTTCTGGAATCTGAGAGGAGCCACAAATTTCCTTCCACCCAGCGTTCCCCCAAGTCTCCCGATAAAAATGATACCTCACTTGTGTGGGTAGGCCTAGCGCCCGTGACAGGAAACGCCCCAAAACACAACGTGGACACGTCACATTTTTTTAAAGAAAACAGAGGTGTTTTTTGCAAAGTGCCTACCTGTAGATTTTGGCCTCTAGCTCAGCCGGCACCTAGGGAAACCTACCAAACCTGTGCATTTTTTAAAACTAGAGACCTAGGGGAATCCAAGATGGGGTGACTTGTGGAGCTCTGACCAGGTTCTGTTACCCAGAATCCTTTGCAAACCTCAACATTTGGCAAAAAAACACATTTTCCTCACATTTCGGTGACAGAAAGTTCTGGAATCTGAGAGGAGCCACAAATTTCCTTCCACCCAGCGTTCCCCCAAGTCTCCCGATAAAAATGATACCTCACTTGTGTGGGTAGGCCTAGCGCCCGTGACAGGAAACGCCCCAAAACACAACGTGGACACGTCACATTTTTTTAAAGAAAACAGAGGTGTTTTTTGCAAAGTGCCTACCTGTAGATTTTGGCCTCTAGCTCAGCCGGCACCTAGGGAAACCTACCAAACCTGTGCATTTTTTAAAACTAGAGACCTAGGGGAATCCAAGATGGGGTGACTTGTGGAGCTCTGACCAGGTTCTGTTACCCAGAATCCTTTGCAAACCTCAACATTTGGCAAAAAAACACATTTTCCTCACATTTCGGTGACAGAAAGTTCTGGAATCTGAGAGGAGCCACAAATTTCCTTCCACCCAGCGTTCCCCCAAGTCTCCTGATAAAAATGATACCTCATTTGTGTGGGTAGGCCTAGCGCCCGTGACAGGAAATGCCCCAAAACACAACGTGGACACATCACATTTTTTTAAAGAAAACTGAGGTGTTTTTTGCAAAGTGCCTACCTGTAGGTTTTGTCCTCTAGCTCAGCCGGCAGCTAGGGAAACCTACCAAACCTGTGTATTTTTGAAAACTAGAGACCTAGGGGAACCCAAGATGGGGTGACTTGTGGGGCTCTGACCAGGTTCTGTTACCCAGAATCCTTTGCAAACCTCAAACTTTGGCTAAAAGACACGTTTTCCTCACATTTTGGTGACAGAAAGTTCTGGAATCTGAGAGGAGCCACAAATGTCCTTCCACCCAGCGTTCCCCCAAGTCTCCCGATAAAGATGATACCTCACTTGTGTGGGTAGGCCTAGCGCCCGTGACAGGAAACACCCCAAAACACAACGTGGACACATCACATTTTTTGAAAGAAAACAGAGGTGTTTTTTGCAAAGTGCCTACGTGTAGATTTTGGCCTCTAGCTCAGCCGGCACCTAGGGAAACATACCAAACCTATACATTTTGGAAAACTAGAGACCTAGGGGAATCTAAGATGGGGTGACTTGTGGGGCTCTGACCAGTTTCTGTTACCCAGAATCCTTTGCAAACCTCAAAAGTAGGCAAAAAAACACGTTTTCCTCACATTTCGGTGACAGAAAGTTCTGGAATCTGAGAGGAGCCACAAATTTCCTTCCACCCAGCGTTCCCCCAAGTCTCCCGATAAAAATGATACCTCACTTGTGTGGGTAGGCCTAGCGCCCGTGACAGGAAACGCCCCAAAACACAACGTGGACACGTCACATTTTTTTAAAGAAAACAGAGGTGTTTTTTGCAAAGTGCCTACCTGTAGATTTTGGCCTCTAGCTCAGCCGGCACCTAGGGAAACCTACCAAACCTGTGCATTTTTTAAAACTAGAGACCTAGGGGAATCCAAGATGGGGTGACTTGTGGAGCTCTGACCAGGTTCTGTTACCCAGAATCCTTTGCAAACCTCAACATTTGGCTAAAAAAACACATTTTCCTCACATTTCGGTGACAGAAAGTTCTGGAATCTGAGAGGAGCCACAAATTTCCTTCCACCCAGCGTTCCCCTAAGTCTCCCGATAAAAATGATACCTCACTTGTGTGGGTAGGCCTAGCGCCCGTGACAGGAAATGCCCCAAAACACAATGTGGACACATCACGTTTTTTTAAAGAAAACAGAGGTGTTTTTTGCAAAGTGCCTACCTGTAGAATTTGGCCTTTAGCTCAGTCCGCACCTAGGGAAACCTACCAAACTTGTGCATTTTTGAAAACTAGAGACCTAGGGGAACCCAAGATGGGGTGACTTGTGGAGCTCTGACCAGGTTCTGTTACTCAGAATTCTTTGCAAACCTCAACATTTGGCGAAAAAAACACATTTTCCTCACATTTCGGTGACAGAAAGTTCTGGAATCTGAGAGGAGCCACAAATTTCCTTCCACCCAGCGTTCCCCCAAGTCTCCTGATAAAAATGATACCTCACTTGTGTGGGTAGGCCTAGCGCCCGTGACAGGAAATGCCCCAAAACACAACGTGGACACATCACATTTTTTGAAAGAAAACAGAGGTGTTTTTTGCAAAGTGCCTACCTGTAGATTTTGTCCTCTAGCTCAGCCGGCACCTAGGGAAACCTACCAAACCTGTGCATTCTTGAAAACTAGAGACCTAGGGGAATCCAAGATGGGGTGACTTGTGGAGCTCTGACCAGGTTCTGTTACCCAGAATCCTTTGCAAACCTCAACATTTGGCAAAAAAACACATTTTCCTCACATTTCGGTGACAGAAAGTTCTGGAATCTGAGAGGAGCCACAAATTTCCTTCCACCCAGCGTTCCCCCAAGTCTCCTGATAAAAATGATACCTCATTTGTGTGGGTAGGCCTAGCGCCCGTGACAGGAAATGCCCCAAAACACAACGTGGACACATCACATTTTTTTAAAGAAAACTGAGGTGTTTTTTGCAAAGTGCCTACCTGTAGGTTTTGTCCTCTAGCTCAGCCGGCAGCTAGGGAAACCTACCAAACCTGTGTATTTTTGAAAACTAGAGACCTAGGGGAACCCAAGATGGGGTGACTTGTGGGGCTCTGACCAGGTTCTGTTACCCAGAATCCTTTGCAAACCTCAAACTTTGGCTAAAAGACACGTTTTCCTCACATTTTGGTGACAGAAAGTTCTGGAATCTGAGAGGAGCCACAAATGTCCTTCCACCCAGCGTTCCCCCAAGTCTCCCGATAAAGATGATACCTCACTTGTGTGGGTAGGCCTAGCGCCCGTGACAGGAAACACCCCAAAACACAACGTGGACACATCACATTTTTTGAAAGAAAACAGAGGTGTTTTTTGCAAAGTGCCTACGTGTAGATTTTGGCCTCTAGCTCAGCCGGCACCTAGGGAAACATACCAAACCTATACATTTTGGAAAACTAGAGACCTAGGGGAATCCAAGATGGGGTGACTTGTGGGGCTCTGACCAGTTTCTGTTACCCAGAATCCTTTGCAAACCTCAAAAGTAGGCAAAAAAACACGTTTTCCTCACATTTCGGTGACAGAAAGTTCTGGAATCTGAGAGGAGCCACAAATTTCCTTCCACCCAGCGTTCCCCCAAGTCTCCCGATAAAAATGATACCTCACTTGTGTGGGTAGGCCTAGCGCCCGTGACAGGAAACGCCCCAAAACACAACGTGGACACGTCACATTTTTTTAAAGAAAACAGAGGTGTTTTTTGCAAAGTGCCTACCTGTAGATTTTGGCCTCTAGCTCAGCCGGCACCTAGGGAAACCTACCAAACCTGTGCATTTTTTAAAACTAGAGACCTAGGGGAATCCAAGATGGGGTGACTTGTGGAGCTCTGACCAGGTTCTGTTACCCAGAATCCTTTGCAAACCTCAACATTTGGCTAAAAAAACACATTTTCCTCACATTTCGGTGACAGAAAGTTCTGGAATCTGAGAGGAGCCACAAATTTCCTTCCACCCAGCGTTCCCCTAAGTCTCCCGATAAAAATGATACCTCACTTGTGTGGGTAGGCCTAGCGCCCGTGACAGGAAATGCCCCAAAACACAATGTGGACACATCACGTTTTTTTAAAGAAAACAGAGGTGTTTTTTTGCAAAGTGCCTACCTGTAGAATTTGGCCTTTAGCTCAGTCCGCACCTAGGGAAACCTACCAAACTTGTGCATTTTTGAAAACTAGAGACCTAGGGGAACCCAAGATGGGGTGACTTGTGGAGCTCTGACCAGGTTCTGTTACTCAGAATTCTTTGCAAACCTCAACATTTGGCGAAAAAAACACATTTTCCTCACATTTCGGTGACAGAAAGTTCTGGAATCTGAGAGGAGCCACAAATTTCCTTCCACCCAGCGTTCCCCCAAGTCTCCTGATAAAAATGATACCTCACTTGTGTGGGTAGGCCTAGCGCCCGTGACAGGAAATGCCCCAAAACACAACGTGGACACATCACATTTTTTGAAAGAAAACAGAGGTGTTTTTTGCAAAGTGCCTACCTGTAGATTTTGTCCTCTAGCTCAGCCGGCACCTAGGGAAACCTACCAAACCTGTGCATTTTTGAAAACTAGAGACCTAGGGAAACCCAAGATGGGGTGACTTGTGGGGCTCTGACTAGGTTCTGTTACCCAGAATCCTTTGCAAACCTCAAACTTTGGATAAAAGACACGTTTTCCTCACATTTCGGTGACAGAAAGTTCTGGAATCTGAGAGGAGCCACAAATTTCCTTCCACCCAGCATTCCCCCAATTCTCCCGATAAAGATGATACCTCACTTGTGTGGGTAGGCCTAGCGCCCGTAACAGGAAACACCCCAAAACACAACGTGGACACATCACATTTTTTGAAAGAAAACAGAGGTGTTTTTTGCAAAGTGCCTACGTGTAGATTTTGGCCTCTAGCTCAGCCGGCACCTAGGGAAACCTACCAAACCTGTGCATTTTTTAAAACTAGAGACCTAGGGGAATCCAAGATGGGGTGACTTGTGGAGCTCTGACCAGTTTCTGTTACCCAGAATCCTTTGCAAACCTCAACATTTGGCTAAAAAAACACATTTTCCTCACATTTCGGTGACAGAAAGTTCTGCAATCTGAGAGGAGCCACAAATTTCCATCCACCCAGCGTTCCCCTAAGTCTCCCGATAACAATGATACCTCACTTGTGTGGGTAGGCCTAGCGCCCGTGACAGGAAATGCCCCAAAACACAACGTGGACACATCACATTTTTTGAAAGAAAACAGAGGTGTTTTTTGCAAAGTGCCTACCTGTAGATTTTGGCCTCTAGCTCAGTCGGCACCTAGGGAAACCTACCAAACCTGTGCATTTTTTAAAAATAGAGACCTTGGGGATCCCAAGATGGGGTGACTTGTGGGGCTCTGACCAGGTTCTGTTACCCAGAATCCTTTGCAAACCTCAAAATTTAGCTAAAAAAACACGTTTTCCTCACATTTCGGTGACAGAAAGTTCTGGAATCTGAGAGGAGCCACAAATTTCCTTCCACCCAGCGTTTCCCCAAGTCTCCTAATAAAAATGATACCTCACTTGTGTGGGTAGGCCTAGCGCCCGCGACAGGAAATGGCCCAAAACAAACGTGGACACATCACATTTTGTCATAGAAAACAGTGCCTACCTGTGGATTTTGGCCTCTAGCTCAGCCGGCCTCAGGGGGGGGCAGAAATTGCCTAAAATAAATTTGTCCCCCACCCCCCAAACCCCTCCCCAGGAGCGACCCTTGCCTACAGGGTCGCTCCCCATCTCTAAAAAAACAAACAAACAAAAAAAAAAAACACAAAAAAAAAATTTGTCCTGGCGCCTAGAGGTTCTGCCGGGGGGCAGAAATGGCCTAAAATAAATTCCCCCCCCCCACCCCACCAACCCCCACCTGGGAGCGACCCTTGCCTACGGGGTCGCTCCCCCTGCGGGACATTGGCGCCAAAAAAAAAACTCCCCGGTGCCTAGTGGTTTCTGCCCCCTTGGGGACAGATTGACCTAAAATCGGCCAATCTCCCCCCAAGGGGGGCAGCAATGGTCTAAATACAATTTGCCCCCCAGGGGAGCGACCCTTGCCTAATGGGTCGCTCCCCATCTCTAAAAAAACAAAAAAAAATCGCCCTGGCTCCTAGAGGTTTCTGCCCCCCCTGGGGGCAGATCGGCCTAACAACAATAGGCCGATCTGCCCCCAGGGGGGCAGAAATGGCCTAAAATTAATTTACCCCCTTACCCCCCACAACCGCCCTGGGAGCGACCCTTGCCTACGGGGTCACTCCCCCTGCGTGACATTGGTGCCCAAAAAAAAATCCCCGGTGCCTAGTGGTTTCTACCCCCTTGGGGGCAGATTGATCTAAAATCGGCCAATCTGCCCCCAAGGGGGGCAGAAATGGCCTAAATACAATTTTCCCCTCCAGGGGAGCGACCCTTGTCCAAGGGGTCGCTCCCCATCTGTAAAACAAAAAAAACGAAAAATCCCTGGTGGTTTTTGCCTAGTGGTTTTTGCCCCCCTTGGGGGCAGATCAGTCTAATCAAAATAGGCTGATCTACCCCCCAGGGGGGCAGAAATGGCCTATAATAATTCCCCCCCCAGGAGAGCGAACCTTGCCTAAGGGGTCTTTCCCCTTGCGTGAAATTCACGTAAAAAAAAAACAACTCCCTGGTGTCTAGTGGTTTCTGTCCCCCTTGGGGGCAGATTGGCCTCATCAAAATAGGCCAATCTGCCCCCAAGGGGGGCAGAAATGGCCTAAATATAATTTGCCCCCTAGGGGAGTGACCCTTGCCTAAGGGGTCGCTCCCCACACCTAAAACAAAAACATAAACAAAAACAAAAGAAAAAAAAAATGTCCCTGGTGACCCTCTCCAAGCGTTTCAATCCGGCTTTTGAAACGCTTGGAGAGACTTCAAAGGGAAGGAAATACATTTCCTTCCCTTTGAAGCCTCTCGGGCGTCCCCTCTCCACGCGCTGACGTCACAGCGGGAGTGGGGGGTGGTCGGGGGGTGGAAGGGGAAGGGCTCCCCTTCCCTCCCTGACTTGGGGGGTTGGGGGGGAACCCCAGAGAGGGAGCGCTAGCGCTCCCTCTGGGCTCTGTGACCAGGACGTAATGGTTACGTCCTGGGCACAGCAGCACTGTACCTCAGGACGTAACCATTACGTCCTGGGCACAGAACCGGTTAACACTATTCAGGTAACAAAATGCAGCCATTGAGTCAAACACATAGGATCGTTACCACCTCAAAGTGAAGAGCAACAGCTCCAGCTCACAGTGCTTAGTTTAATAGCAAACCTTTCCTGGGGTCATCAATTCCATTTCTCCCTGAAACCTATGGCAAGTATTAATACATCACTTCTGGGGGCTACTGTCACTTCTACAGCCCTCCACAACACTCCTTTAATCCATTGGTAGTGACCCCGTTGCAATTAGGGCACCACAGAGCAAATACAGTTTTCAAATAAGGCCTGCAAGGGTCATTATTGGGCATTCCCAGGCCAGGAGCCATGAACACATTATTAGGGGTTTCTACTTGCCTTACACCACAGCTGTCTTTTCCCTTTTTTAGGTTGGGCATACGATTTCTAAGGTTTTATTTATTCTATTTTCAACTATAACATCGCTGTAACCTTTCTGTTTTTTCAGTGCACTTCTAGGTTTTTTTTTAATGTTAAGCAAGATGCTTATCGTAATGAATGGTGGGTGGGTGGTTGTGGACGTAGGGCCTGACCTAGCATTGTGCTGCCCCCACCCAAGCTTGCTGCTCCTGCCTAGCCTCCTCCTTGCCATCCATTGTCCAAGTTCATGCCCCTGCTCCCTCATTACAGCCCTGGGTGGCCTTTGCTCTGCCTCTGTCCCCACCACCAGCCCTAAACAGTTAGCTTGCTGCCTCATCCACAACCTCCCTACCCTCTGTTGTCCAAGTCCATGCACCAGCCCCCTCTCTCCTGCCTGGTCCGATGTGCTGGCAGTGCCCTCCATTTAGCTTGATGTCCCTTTGCACTACTGCTGCCCTTCATTGCCCAATTCTATGTCCCATCATTGCCCTACTGCTTAGCCTCCATGTTTAGCTTACTGACCCTACCCTCCTGCTCCTGCCCTCTGATGTCTGTGTGCATATCCCTGCTCCATCTTTTTTCCCACCATGTTCCATGGACCTGCCACTGTCCCTCCTGTCTTCTCTGAGTGTTATGTTGAAGTGCCCCTCCCACCTGCCTAGCACGGTCAGATGGCTGCCGCCTGTCCCTGCTACCTCTACCCTGCCTGTCTGAGTTCCATGCCCCTGTCCCCTCCCTCTTGTCCTCCATGGTCAATTTTGTGCCCCACACTTCTGCCCTCTATGCTTGGATGTGATGCAACTGCTCCTCCTGCCTGCCCTGCATGGTCTGTTGTGAAGCCCCTTCCCCTAACCTCTCTGGTCTGTGTCAAGCCCCTACCCCTCCCTTCTGTCCTCCATGGTCCTTTGTGCAAGCCCCTTCCTGCTCCCTCTTGGCCATCATGACCGTTGTGCTACCCCTACACCCCCTGCTTTCCATGCATGGTCTTCTGTGCTGCCACAGCCCCTCCTACCTGCCCTGTGTGGTCAGCTTGCCGTCCCTGACCCCCCTCCCACCTTCCCTCTGTTGTCTGCGTGTATGCCATTGGAGTCTCACTGTTGCCCTCCAAGGTGTGGTGTGCTCCCAGTGCCCATCCTGCTGCCCACCATGGTCAGCTTCCTGCTCCTGCCCTGTTCCCTTTACCCCAGTCCTCCGTTTTTCATGCGCAGGCCCCTATCCCTTCCTTGCTGCCTTGTCTTGTCCATTGTTATGCCCTTGCCACCTCCCTCCTGCCCTTTAGTGTCCTTTATGCCACAACTGTCCCACCTGTCTGTTCAGTATGGTCAGTTTACTGCTCTTGACTCTTTCCCCACTGCTCTCTGATGTCCATGTGCATGGCCCTGTTCCCTCCCTATTGCTTTCCATGGTCATGTGCTGCTGCAGCCCCCAATGCCTACATGTAAAGTCAGTTTGGTGCCCCTGCCCATCTCCCTCCAGCCCTCTGTTAGCGAAGTCCATGTCCCTACCCCATTTCTCCTGCCCTGCATGATCCAATGTACCATACTTGACAATATTATAAACTTGGTAGGAGGGAGATTTTGAGAAAAAAAACCTGGGGTATTGATTTTCCCCACTGACTTACATTTTAAAAGTAGATTTTAGGCAGGAGACAGATAAAATAAAACCCTTTAGAGCTTAAAAACAGCAGGAGTCTCCTGGTTGAATCAGGTCTGTTTGCATGTATTGTTGTGCTGCCACTGCCTCTTCCTTCTGCCCTCAATGATCTGTTATGTTGCCACAGCCTCTCTTGCCTATCCTGCATGGTTGGTTTGTTGCCCCTGCCCTCCTTTCTGCTAAAACATTTTTCTCATCCTTTGCAGGGTTTGAAACCACTTTCCCTAGTTCAAGAAGATCTTTTGACTCAGTGAAAAGTGTGGTAGCCATGCACAATCAATTCAAACCCAAACAACACATTTGAACGCTATGACCCATGTGGCCACAAAAGAATACTCCAATTAAAGAGAAAGATTTAAAGTTTTATTTGATAACCACACAGCCAAAGTCACATAAATAGTGTGCAAAATCAAATTCTAAGTGCGGAGCTAATGGAGTTTTTGGTACTCTGTGCTCTGCTTGGAGGGCAGAGTTCGACCAAAAACTCCACTAGCCCGCCAGTGGAGCGGAGCTCACCGCATGCACACTGCAGCCCAGTTATGGGCAAACAGTTTGATTGGTCAGTTCGATGAGTTCACATTCTGCAAATAGGGCAATGTTCATTAAGAATTATAGCGCAAATCGAATTTGAAACATCCATGAAAGTTCCCAGGTTTGGTGTGAAGTCATCTCTCCTTTCCGTGCGACTCCAATAATTTAACAAATTGTGCATCACTTGTTGCAATCTGCATTCTTTAACATGGCACAAGATGATTTCCTCAGTTCTCATGAGAGCCAGTCTGCTAAGCAATGGTACTGTTTTAAGTTCAGTCCTCATGTAACAATCCCAGGGACACTGTGAAATAAAACTTACCAGGTTCTTGACTATTCATGTGAAACAAAATAGTGGAAAAATTCAAGTTAGAGGGAAAGAAATGACTCAACATTTTTACGTTGCTGCAATATGAAGACTACAGGCCCAGTTATGCTGACAAGAAATATAGGTGTCATTATGACATTGGCGGTCAGGTGACCGCCACGCTGGCGATGGTGGTGGTACCGTCACCCGACTGTCGGTAATGACCACCAAATTATGACCATGGTGGTGATCCCCCCCCATAGACAGCCAATGTATCACCCCAACTGCCAGTGTGGTATGACCACTGACCACGGCGGTAGCTACCTACAGGCTGGAAGCAGACAAGGAGCTGCCCACCAAATTATGACATAGGAGACCGCCAGGATTTCCGGGGCGTTAGTATCGCCTGGTGGAAACACATCATATAAAAGGAGACACTCACCTCCAGGGACACAGAGGAGTCCGCGGCCGCCATGGAACCCGAACTGGAAATCTTCCTGATGCTGTACCATGCAATGGCCATCCAGGAGCACCAACGCCGACGAAGACCACAACAGTGAGTACAGCCACCTAGCACACAAGGAGGGAGGGGAGAGTGATACACACACACACGCACAACACACACCAAACACACATGCCACACATCCAGAACAATCTGCAGAGTAAATCAACAGCAACATAACCCAGGAGCAAAGAAAGCCAGGACACATACTTGCTGCCCAACCACTGTAATTAGGCGGGAACAGCGACCTCAATTGTATAAAGAGATAAAATTAATATAAATATGTACAGAAAGGGCCATTGGCCGGTCCAAAGTGTCTAAAGGCCACAGGGCAACGTCCAAGGCCCAACTTGTTCCTGACAGCCTAGGCATTCCACTGGGCAGGGGCATCATGGAGAAGGCAGGCGGGCATCTTAGGGGTCGGGGGGAGAGGGGTCCTTGGGCTTGAGTTTGGGAGGGTGTCGGGTCCTTGCCCTTCTGTGTAGGGTGGAGGAGTGGCCTTGGGACAGGGGGGCCAGAGTGCCGCTTTTGTTCCCACTAGTGGCGTGGGAACTCTTAGGGGGAGGAGCAGAAGTCGAATGGGAACTGGAGGGACTGCGCTGGGGGACTTTCCTCTACCGGGCAGGTCCGGAGGGGGTGGGGTAGGGAAGAGGTCAAGGCGGGAAAGGAAAAGCTTCTTAGGACCAGTGGGGCGGGGTGTGGTATCATCAGTCCCATATCCTGCCACCTGTACAGCCTTGCCCACCACAACAGCAGACACACAGACATATATCCCACATACCACATGCGCAATCACTACCACCACCTCACCTCATGCAGCACACCCACCTCACTTGCAGACACCACCACAACATACATCCACACATCCTGTTTGTCCTCCCCCACCCTGTCTGCCCCCCCTCCAAAGACACATAACCATTCCCTCTCAGACACCCAACAGCCATCCACCTCACACATGCACACTGTCCAGCACACTTCCTCCTCCGACAACCACTCCCTCTACTGGAATTAGGTCATAACCATAACTAGGTAGGTGAATATGTTAGATAGATAGATAGATAGATAGATAGATAGATAGATAGATAGATAGATAGATAGATAGATAGATAGATAGATAGATAGATAGATAGATAGATAGATGTGTATAGCAAAAGGTTTGTTTTGACAGGTTGACATGACAGAGTAAAACCGCACACACAGGCTCTGCAGTGGTAGGCTTGAGACATGTCTAGAGGGCTACTTAAGTTGGTGCAGGTCCACTTAAAGCATTTAAATTACAGGTCCTGGGCCAAGGTAGTGCACTTTACTAGGGACTTATAGGTAAATTAAATATGCCAACTGGGTATGAGCCAGTCACCTCATGTTGTAAGGAAAAATCACAACCACTTTAGCACTAGTTAGCCATGGTAAAATGCACAGAATCCTAAGGCCAACAAAAACAGGAGGTCTGAAGGCAAAAAGTCAGGAAAAATCACACCAAGGATACCAAGGATACCAGGTCTAACACGTGTCCCCCCCCAGCTGAAGTGGGGAGAAGTACGCAACCCGATGGGAGTTCTCTTTACTAAGGTTGAATTAACCTGGAGAGACCATCATCATTAACGTGGTCTATTCCAGGAAGGTGTTACACTGAAAAGTCTATTCTCTGTAAAGGGATGGACTACCTTAACAGTTTGGGATTCTCAACCCTCATTTGCATTACTCCCTACTCTAATCTCCCTACTTCCATTTCCTGTGAAAGTAATTGAAAAAGCAATCAACAGCCAACTCACCACGTTTTTAGAAGACCACAACATCCTCAACATCTCCTAATCCGGATTCAGGTCAAACCACAGCACCGAAAAAGCCCTCCTGGCGCAACAGATGACATCCGCTCCCTACTGGACAAGGGAGAGATGGCGGCACTCACCCTACTTGACCTCTAAGCAGTTTTCGACACAGTCTCCCATCACACTCTGATAAGAAGACTCCATGGAGCCGGCATCAGAGACAAGGCCCTCGACTGTATCCAATCCGTCCTCTCCAGCAGAACGCAACGAGTGAGACTTGCCCCCTTCCTCGCAGACCCCACACACACCACTTGTGGAGTGCCCCAGGGATCCTCCCTCAGCCCCTCGCTGTTCAACATCTACATGGCCCGCTAGCCACCCTCATCAGAAGCTACGGAATAAACAACATCTCCTACACCGACGACACCCAACTCGTCCTCTCTTTCTCCAATGAACCGGACAAGCCCACACACAACTTCCACAAAGGCATGAAAGGAGTCGCCAACTGGATGAGAGACAGCTGCCTTCAACTCAACACCAACAAGACAGAAGTACTCATCATGAGCCCTCAACCCAACACAAGAAGTGATGTCTGGTGGCCACCCACCCTCGGAAACCCGCCCTACCCTGCCAGCCAAGCCTGCAACCTGGGAATCATCCTGGACCCCCACCTCAGCATGAACCATCAAATCAACTCAGTCACCTCCACCTGCTTCAGCACCCTCCGCCTCCTCCACAAGACCTTCAAATGGATCCCACTCGAACATAGAAAGACTGTCACACAAGCCCTCATCACCAGCAGACTGGACTACGGCAACACACTCTACACCGAAATCAACAAAAGACTCACCTGCAAATTGCAAAACATCCAGAACACCGCTGCCAGACTGATCATCGACCTACTCCAACACTGCCACATCTCGCAACACCTACACTCTGCACCGGCTCCCTATAGAGAAAAGAATCACTTTCAGGATCCTCACCCACGCACACAAAGCCCTCCACAACACCGGACCAGCCTACCTGAACCAGCGACTAAACTTCCACGTACCCCACAGGGCCCTACGCTCAGCCTAGCTATCTCTAGCAGAAGTACCTCGCATCAGCAAAAACAGAACAGAAGGACACTCCTCCTCCTACCACGCAGCCACCGCCTGGAACGCCCTACCCATCCACATCAGTCAAACCTCCTCCCTCCCCACCTTCACAAAGGAACTGAACTTTTTTAATCCACCTCACCAGTACACGCTACACTCCCTCCCCCCCAGCGCCCTGAGACCCTAACGGATAAGTAGTTGTGCTTTACAAACAATGATTGATTGATTGATTGATTGATTTGCATTAAGCATCTGAGGGGTCTGTGGTCTGTCTGAACCTAGAAGTGTGTACCAAACAGGTATGGTCTTAGCTTCTTCAAAGCCCAGACCACAGCAAATGAGTCCCTCTCTATTGCACTCCACCTCTGTTCCCTAGGAAGTAACTTCCTACTGATGAAGGCTACAGGTTGATCCAGGCCCACTTGGTTTAGCTATGAAAGCGAGGCCCCTATGCCATGCTCTGAGGTGCTTGTCTGCACAATTACCTATTGGGAGTAGTCAGGCGCCTTGAGCACTAGTGCTATGCCCATGGCCTCCTTCAGGCAGTCAAAAGCTGTCTGGCACTCCCTGGTCCAGATCACCTGATGTGGCTGCTTCCTGGAAGTCATCTCTGTCAAGGTTGCAACAATGATGCCATACTCCTTGACAAATCTCCTATAGTAGCCGGTGAGGCCTAAGAAGGCATTCTCCTCTGTCTGGGTCTTGGGAGGTGCCCCAGCACAGGAGTGCTGCATGTTGCTTCCTCCTAATTGGTGACCATATTAGCCCACTGAGCCCTGCCATATCTGTCACTTACTGGCTTTGACAGTCAGGCCTGCTTCTGCATGGCCAGAAGCACTTCCTTGAGGTGGCACAGGTGGTCCTTTCAGCTAGAACTGAAGACAACAATGGCATCAAGGTAGTCAGTACTGGAGTTCTCCGATCCAGCCAGTACCTAATTAACCAACCTCCGGAAGGTGGCAGGGGTTGTTCTTCAACTCGAAGGGCATGATCTGGAACTGGAAGTGCCCTTCTGGTGTACAGAATGCAGACCTCGTTTAAGCCCCCTCAGTCAAAGCAGTCTGCCAGCACCCAGATGTTAATTCAGAAATGCTGAGGAACTGTGCAGCTCTTAGCTGATCTATGAGCAAATCAGCTCTGGGGATGGGGTGCACATCACTCTTGGTGACTGTATTGAGCCTGTGGTAGTCCACACAGAACTGAAGTTTCAGAGTGACACCTGGAGGGGCAGCCCTGGGGACCAACACTACTGGGCTAGACCGAGGGCTGTTTGAGGGCTTAATTACCCCTAACTCCAGCATCTTGGTAACTTCATTCTTGGTGCTAGACCTAACATTGTCAGACAACCTGTATATTTTACTCTTCATGGACAGGGTGTCCCCAGCATCTAAATAATGAGTGCACCACATAGTGAGTCCTGGGGTAAGGAAGAATAGAAGTAAAAACCTTCCCAGCACAGCAGTCCCTTTGCTGCTCTAGAGACAGTGTAGGAGAGAGGCTGACACCCTCCCATGATCCATCCCGCTCCTTGAAAAAAAGGAGGCCGGGGAGAGGTTAATCAGACTAAGAGGTCCTCTCACACGGTGCCATTACAGAAGTTCAAAGGGGCTAAAGCCAACCCCCTTCTGCAGTTCCTCCCTGTATGCAAACAAAAGACATGGCAAGGGGATGTCCTACTTACACGTCATGGGTTCTGATAGACCCGTTATCATGCCTTTTAGGGTTCTGTTAAGCCTCTCAACAAGCCGATGGGTTTGGGGGTGACAAGGAGTGGAGAACTTGTACCCCATACTCCTTCCCCATGGCCTTCATGTACCCTGACATGAAGTTGGTATCTGGGTCAGACACCTCCTTTGGGAAACCCACATGGGTATAGCTCCCCATCAGTGCCATGGGCACAGTGGGTGCTGTCACTGTACTAAGAGGGTTGACTTCCGGATACCAGTTGGCATGTTCCACCAAGACCAGGACAAACCTGTTGCCCATAGCTGTCTTGGGGTCCAGAGGCCCAAAAATATTGATGCCTAGCCTCTGAAAGGGAGTGCCAATGATGAGAAAAGGTTGCAGAGAAGCGTCTGCTTATCTCCTGATTTGCCACTGGCCTGGCAGGTAGGATAGGACCTCTAGAACGCATCTGAGGCCTTCCTCATTTGAGGCCAATAAAAGTTGGTGACCAGCCTGTCAAAGGTCTTGTTCTGCCCTAAGTGACCTACCTGGGGCACATTATGATCCAGTTCCATTAGGAAGACCCTGAAGCACTGGAGTACTACCAGTCAAAAAGTTGAACCAGGCTCAGGAACCTTAGACTCGCTGTAGAGGAGATCATTCTCCAAGTAGATCAAGTGATCACCAGAGGTGTCCCCAGATGCCGTTGCCTCGACCTGCTTCAGTAGGTTCACAGGAGTGGGGTACTTCTTCTGTGCCCTGCAGAAAACTTCCCTGGTGTGACCCCTTCCTTATGCCAATTGGATAGCTGAGGTAAGTCCCCCCCCACCCCGGTTAAGCCACATCCTCCCCTGGAGGTTCCGGGGGCTCCCTTCCAGGTCACCCTCTTCCCGGACCGTGGGTGTTTCAGGAAGGAGTTGCCAGCACCCTTTGCCCTTCCTCTTCTTGGTGAGTTTCTGGGCCATTCGTCCAGGCTCCAGGTCCTCCTGACTACTCTCTTGGGCTGCCACGGTCTGGTTGGTCAGGCACATCCACTCAAACAACCTTAACATCTCCAAGTGGGACCTTACCTCCGCCTCCTTCCAGAGGGTGTGCTATAGGTCATTGCCAAGTAGACACTTCACAGGCATGGACGGATTCACAGCTACCATTAAGGAACCTGACACCCGTCCCCGCATTCAAAGGGAACCAGAGCCACTCAATAGTGACTCTTATCGTTGTCAGCGGCAACAACTTTGTGGAATACATTAGAGACCACCTGTTCTGAGGACACCAGATGCCCTCAGAGCCTCAACCCTTTACCCATTGATGGTGGCCTACTTCCTATATTTGTACTGTTGCTAGGCATGAGGGTCCTCTCTGTTACCAAGGGACACTAGGGTAACCTCAATTCTGCTCCCAACACTACCTGAGACAATCTCTCTCCAAGTGCTATACTAGCCAGCCCCCAGTGACTGCCCACCTGTCGGGCTGTGCCCTCTTGTGACACTTGGCATCTCCCTTGTAGTGTTGTCCCTGCTGGCACTCATAGCACCTCGGCAGGGGCATAGCTTTAGGAGGGTGTTTGGAGTGTTACACCTCCTAATAAATGTATTCTATATAAATGGTTGGATACAGGTGCTTTAGGCTGGGTATGGTGAGGTGTTTGTCAGATTTCCATTGGGATTTTTACATACACATGCAGATAAACAAAAAAAACACCCACCCACACGCAGTCTCATCTCTGTTTTAAAAGTTTTAAAAAATGTTTACTTTACAAAATATTCAGTTATAAGTACCCCTCACAATCCACACTCTTTTCCCTTCCTACCATTCGTTTAAGCCCCCTCCCGCTCTGTTTCTCATATAATGTATTTTAATCAGTATGATTGCTAGGAAATATAAAGCCTACACCCCTAATCTTACTAACCAAGCCACACCCCTACTGAGGGGGTGCCTTCCCTGCAGACTTACTGTCAGGGAACTATCTTTTCTTCTCCTTAGCAGGGGGATGGGAATCCTGACCCAGGGGACTAGTTTGGGGCCTTTTATCGAACTCCTTATTTTAATGTTTTCCCTCCCCCTTCTTCTGATGGGGACCCTGCCCACCCTTGTAGTGTTCTCCCCCAGATACCTTTTTGTGGATCCTGGTGCTGACCCAGCGGTCGGCCTCCTTAGCAACCTCCCTGGGGTCAGAGAGGTTACTATCAATCAAGTGTTGGTGTAGATCTGCACCACAAAGACTGTGCATGTAATGATTTGCAATCAAGTTATACATTCCCTGATAATATTTTACCTCACTGCCCATTCACCCCACCATGCAGGGCCTTGCAAAAGGAATCTGCACAATCCACCCTGGTCTGTTGGGCCAGTTTCTGACTGTCCCTGAACTTCTGTCTATACGTGTCTGGGGTCAGTCCATACTTTCTGACAAGGGCTTTCTTCATGGGGAGATATATCATCCATTCACCGGTATCTAAGGACATTATGGTGTTCCTCTCTCACTACAGATATGTATCCAAAGACTAGCCCCCAAAACCCCTCAGTGGTCTTGTACATCTGTAAGGCAATCTCATAAGCCTCATACCACTTGTCATTGTCAGCTTCCAAAACAAACGTCAGGCACCAGACCTTTTGGAATATGGACCCTTTTGTCTCCAGAGGGCACTGAGGTAATGCTGCCACCATCACTTCTTGTCTCTACCTATCTGGCCTTAATGTCGAGCTCCTCATTTCCTCTCCTCTATGGCCATTTCCTCTCCTATAAGGTTCTGTCAGCCCCAGCCTTCTCCTTTGCTGTTTCCATGGCTAGCCTCTTTTCTTTGATTTTAAGCTTAGCCACCTCTAGCTTTTATTCCCTGTCCTCCAGCTCCTCTGGAGGTAGGTTGTGGGAGGACACACTGCTCCCTGCCCAGGAGTATACTTCCATTCTCGGGAGTAGGTTACTTTCCCCTGCCACGGGTTGCAGTCCCAGACCCTACTGTAGGTCTGGCTCTGATCCGTCCTGAGGCTCCTCGTTGTGCCTGGCGACTGATAGGCCTCTGAACATGCTCTCAAACCATTTTGGAACTCCACTTTCTTGATCCCTTTCTTAGTGGGCAATCCCCTCTCCTGGCTAAACTCCTTGAGCTCAACCACAGTGCAATTCTCCAGGTTGGCAAGCTCAATCAATCAATCAATTTATAAAGCGTGCCACTCACCCGTCAGGGTCTCAAGGCGCTGGGGGGGCGGGGAGCTACTGGTCGAATAGCCATGTCTTGAGGTGTTTTCTGAAGGTCAGGAGGTCTTGGGTCTAGCGTAGTTGGAGCAGTAGAGAGTTCCAGGTCTTGGCGGCGAGGTGAGAGAAGGATCTACCTCCGGCGGTGGTGCGGTGAATGCGGGGGATGGAGGCGAGGGCAAGGCTGGCGGACAGGGGTGTGGAAGGTGAGTCTCTCGTTGAGGTAGGCCGGACCTATGTTGTGGGGGGCTCAGACTCACACTACATCTTTGCAGGTGAAGTCACAGGCACAAACAGACAGGTAGGGTAAGAATGAATTTGGAAAAATTAAAGAAGCCAATCAGGGAGGATTTAAACTCAACCTGGTCTTAAATGTGGAATGGAGGTGTACAACAAGTTACTGTATGGCACTGCACAAACACAAGTCCTTATATCACCGCTGAACACCAATGTTTGAAATTGGGTTCTCGGTTGACTGGGGTGGGAACCTTAGTCAAAGAGCAACTACAATCCGAGTCAGGGTAAGGTACTGACAAACCCTAAATTAACCTTTGCTCATCCTCTGGTAGCTTGGCACAGAGCAGTCAGGCTTAAGCTAGAGTCAGTGTGCACAGTATTTGCAGAACACTTAAAACAGTGAAACTACCACATGAAGATTCCACACCAAGTTAGAAAACTAGATCTTAAAGGTTTTAATGAAAATAGCGCTAGGAAGCATAAAGTGCTAAAACAGATAATCTGGTTGCACCGGACTGGAACAAAGTCAAAGGTTCAGGCTGACCGATAGAGTGGGAGCTGGCTTTAGGGACCCAGTTAGGCCTGCTGAACAAAAGCAACTTAATTTAAGGTTGCTGAGCATTGCATGGGTTTGAGGCAACGATGTGTCGCACAGCATAGGTAATGCATCGGTTCTGAGATGCAGCGTGGCAGAGGAGAAAGTTCCTAATGCAGTGACGTCAAAGGTTCAAATGACAGGAACACTGGTACTGAGGATGCGTTGTGCAGTCAAGATGATGCGTCGGTACTTATGAGCACAATAGCTGCAATGAGGAGTTTCGTCGTCGAGGGCTGCCGTCAATAGGGATATGAGGACCTTGTCCCGGGAAAAGCATTGCACAATGGCGGTTTCAAAGGCGACGCATTGGTCCCAAGATGCAGTTTCTAAAAATTCTCGTTTAAAGTGGTGCTAGGGGTCATTAAGGGGCTTATGAGATAGTGATATCTGGACTGTTGGTTTCCAGGCATGCTATGATTGGTCATTTTAAAATGAACTTGTCAATCCTGCTTAGCTGGCCATAACATGAACAATTTGTTATGGCAGCCATTACCCTGTGTCTGAAAATGAATTTAAAAAAATACAAGTGCGCCGGGTGAGCAAACCCTTACACCCAGGTTTATGTGGCAGGCTGGTCACACTAAGGACAATAAGTGCACCAGCATTTGGGAAGAGTACGTCAACATCATATTTGCCCTATCTTAGTAGATCTGGTGGTGTTTTTTTCTCTTTTTCCATGCAATACAGCAACTTTGGTTGCTGCGCTACATTGCATGAAATAATAGTAACTTTGCCCCCAAGTCTGCATGCAGAGGCATGAGAGGATGTGGGGCATTGAGACAAGCACCAGAGCAAGAAGCACCCAAGGTTGCTAGTAGTGGTACAGTATAGAAAAGTCCAC
This sequence comes from Pleurodeles waltl, assembly GCF_031143425.1. Taxonomy (NCBI): domain Eukaryota; kingdom Metazoa; phylum Chordata; class Amphibia; order Caudata; family Salamandridae; genus Pleurodeles; species Pleurodeles waltl. The sequence continues at coordinate 568,491,960 of NC_090446.1, read as the reverse complement.
ATGCAGGTACTCTCCATAGTGAGGCTGGGTGTAAGGTTGACTGCAGGAAGCAATACATTCAACATTCCAATAGACTAGAATACTGAGGACAATTGTTCCAGAATCAGACCCCAGGAGCATCTAGCACTTTCTATCGAGCTTAAATCAAGTGAATAATGGGGGGTTACTGTTGGCAATCTTCAGATAATTGAATAAACAGAGATAGACAGTGATTCAGAAGCAGGAATAGATTGTGTATAGCTAAAGCGGTAACAGAACAGGATGATGGGCACGGAGAACAGGATATCCCACTGCACAAGGATAAGCTAAGTGTCTGCAGGCATCGCACACTTGAGTAACACACTAAAACTTTCAACATTGACTAATAGGATGACCTTAGACACCCCAATGGAATGGAAATGTAAGAAATACAGTTAAATAGGACCTTACAGATTTCACAGGGAAGAGGCGAGTAGGACTTATCATTATCACCACAAAAAGTCCAGAGAAATGGCCTTTGCCCATGCACCAAATGTGCCCTTCAAAGCATTTCCAGTGGCTTGGGGAGGCTACCCCTCCCAAGCCTGTGACACCTATTTCCAAAGGGAGAGGGTGTAACACTCCTCTCCCAAAGGAAATCCTTTGTTCTGCCTTCCTGGGCTTGAGCTTTTCAATCAACAGGAGAGAAGAACCCTGTCTGTGAGGTGGCAGCAGCTGGGGCTGCCTGGAAAACCTCAGAAGGCTACAATGGCAATACTGGGGGTCCTCTAAGGAGCCGCCAGTGTGCGTAGAATCATACAACCAATGCTTGCAAAAGCCTTGGGGTATGATTCTAACATGTTTGATACCAAACATGCCTACGTTCGGACTTACCTTTATGTTGCTGGACATAGATAGTGACCTATGTCCAGTACACGTGTAAATTGGCGTCCCTGCATTCACAAAGTCCTGGAACATTATCCTGGAGGTCATGGGCACACCTCTGCTAGAGCAGGGTGCCCTCACACACAGGTACTTCGCACCCTGCCCTCAGGGCTGGAGTGCCTGCTACAGCGGTGACTTAGAAATGACCTGGTGCAGTGTAGATGGCAGTGAAAGGGTGCTCGCACCTTTTCACGCAGGCTGCAATGGCAGTCCTGCAGAAGCCTTTGCATGGTCTCTGAATGGGTTGCAAAATATATGCTGCAGCCCATAGGGATCCCCTAGAACCGCAATGTCCTGGGTACCTAGGTACGATATACTAGGGACTTATAAGGGGGTACCAGTATGCAAATTGTGCGTGAAATACTGTGCTAAGTAACAACCAAATTTAAGGGAGAGAGCATAACTACGGGGGTCCTGGTTAGCAGGATCTCAGTAGACGCAGTCAAACACACTGACAAACAGGCCAAAAAGTGGGCGGTAACCAAGCTAGCAAGAGGCTACTTTCCTACACATATCCATTCCAAATGTTGCACCACCCCATATCCCCATATACATGCGCGCGCACACACACACACACATACACACACACACACACACACACACACCCCTGCTGTCAATTCTGATTCTGGCATACATTGCCTACTTAGTGGTGAGCCGTTGCTATACCCTGGGCCATCAATGGCATGATTTCAGGGTGGTTGAAGGCAAGGACTCCACTGGGATTAAAATTAATCAAAACGCAATGTATATCCTGAGCACCACTGACCAGTTCTGTGCACAAGATGGTCTGAAGTCACCATAAATAAGGCTCTAGAGCATGAGACTTTACAATACATCTGCTTATATTATTTTAATACTTCTTCTATCACAAATATGCCTTGCACTTGTTTCTGCAGAAACCAGAGCAGCACAAACTTATAACTGCTTGCATATGTGTAACACACTTTGGTATGAATTTCACACTGGGTTACCAGTGTTAAAAAATACATTTAAACTATTTTTGCAGTGTCCATTTTTCATTAATATTGATTGTTTATTACTTGTCAATCATATTGTTTTCTCATGTTGTTTTCTTGAGTAATATCATGCCCAGAAAAATGTCGGAGTAAAGTCCAACTCATATTCAATGGTATGATCTCTGGCTGTTGTCTTGTAGGATCAATCAAGCTCTATTTGGCCCTGACAGGCCCAGAATTCTCCAGAATGTCAACCTCAGTTTGGAATTTACTAGTATCAGTAGTGTAGACTGTGCTGGGGAAAAGGAGACAATAATTATCAAGCACACAGTGCACACAGTGCTCCAGAAAGGCGATTCTTGAGTCTGCAGTAGCATAAGGGTGACAACAGCCAGGAAGAAGAAGGTGTAGACGATAAGGAGGCCTATTACAGTGAAAGCTGCTTGGCTGTGAGCCTTTAGGTTGGGCTGACTATTTTCAGACACGGTCTGTCTCACTCTCCATGTGTGCATGCAGAGGGATGAGATGATGAAGGCAACAGAGATAAGTACAAGTAAGAGCGGCAGGCACAGGCCAATGATGCATGCAGTAATGCTGTAAAGTAATGACAAGCTCATGGTGACCTCCTCCAGGGTTTGGTTTGATGTCACGGTTGCATTATGGGAACCAACACCCTCAATGTTCCAATAGACAGGGACACTGAGGACAAGAGATCCAGCGATAGATCCCAGGATCATCTGTGGCACCATCCTGGAGATCCGCAGCTTGAGCCAGATGAATAGGGAGTGCTGGATGTTGGTGATCTTCAGACAGTAGAAGACACAGAGACAGGCAGTAATCCAAAAGCAGGAGAAGATTGGGTATAATTCAAGCTGACACACAACTGGGTAGACAGCAGCTGAGAAGAGAATTTTCTTACACAAAATTAGGAGGTAGATTATCACAGTTGTCATGCATTGGAGTAATATTTTGAATATTCCTAGAGTGAATAGAATCATGTCCACAGAATTTAGTCTATGGGACTCTAACCAGTCCAGAGAGATGACCACCACAATGAAAATACTGGCAAAAGCTCCAATGAGACCCTCAATTGAGAAGCTGACAATCATTGCCAATGTGGCAGCTGAAGGTTCCATGGCTGTGTTCTTCCTTGACAAAACTGTAGTAACCCGCTATTTGATGAGGCTTCTGACTCCTCCTGAGGCTCTGGGTATGTCAGTGGAGCAATGTGAACATTTCTTTTACTGAGATCAGACTGCAAAGGCTGAGTTTGCATGAAGATAAAGTTACAGGGAAAGATCTGATACCCAATCCGCACATGCAAACACCTGAATGAAAATATTTCAAATGATTGCAGAGCATAAGACAAGGGGTGTCAGTCTGTTGGGAGGAGGGATCAAAAGATGTGACATGTACGCAGCCTAGTTGTAGTGTGATGAACTCAGTAATCTAGCTGTTGCTGTAGTCCAACTGTGAAGGGTATAACGAAGCACACAATATCCTTCATGAAGCTTGGGTGTGGCACATGTGTTTAGTTTGAACTCCTTTTCCCATGGCAATAAGCCTGGATGCAGAGGCTGAGCATTTTTCTCTTGCACTCAAAAGGGCAAGAAGTGCAATGGGGTTTTTGGGGACAGTCAACCACAGGGAGGTCTGCTCCCCGGGAATATTGGAGAAATGAAGCACTCTGATGACTGCTCATGGTTTAGGCTAGATTAGGCTATATTCATAGTCCAGGGTATACAAACGAGCACTTTGGGTCACTAGCCACCATTTTGTCTTGGGGACACTAGTGGCTGGTATTAGGAGCAGTAGTGTTTTTTAGCGTTTCTGTGATGCTTTGTTGTAGGTTTATTGGTAGTTGTGAGACTTAATTACCATAATATCTTCTGCCGACAAAGTGGTTTAGGTGATGTAGTGGCTGAAGAAGGCAGGGTGACTTAACCTCCTTGCAGCAGGCGTCCAGCTCCGGAAAGGCTGTCCAGTGCATAGAGTGTCGGGGGGTTGTGGCCATGGTGTTTGCTTGCTCACCACGGCGCCGGACCCCCCCATGCGGCAACAAGAAAGGTGAGTGTAAGGGTCCACTCTTGTGTGAGGAGAGCGTCTAAAGGGTGCAAGATGCAGGCCGTGAGACATTTTGTGACCCTGAGCAGCCTGCTGGAGGAATGAGCGCTGCCAAAATGCACTGTTTACAGTCCCCAGGAGATGTCTTAGATAGAGGAGCTGCTGTCGGACAGAGCGAGGTATCTCACATGCAAGGAGAGGCCTTGTGCATGCAGGCGGTGGGCGGGCCGCCAGTAATACTTGTGTGGCAGCAAAGAAGTGGAGGGGTACAGGAGTGATTCAGACAGGCGCGGCTCACCCTCGAAATTAGGAGTGGGCACCCCTCCTCCGACCCCTCAATTACCCGGTGCAGCCTGTTCTTTTTCTTTTTCGAATCTTTTCTCTTCCTTCTCCTTTTCTTCTTTCTTCCTTTGTGTTACATTTAGAAGCCATGATCTTCTTTATCCCAGCATGCCTTGCTTCTACCCTTTTTTTCCTTCATGCTTTAGGATCCTTTTCCAAGATGGTGCCTATCTCTATATTCTCCTATGGTCTTTTCCCAATCCAACATGGTGTCCTTTTTCTTTCTGTCTGTCATTTCCTGTTTTAGGGTATATAAGGAGTGTGATTCTTATTCTCCTTGCACTGCAACATTTCCTTTGGTGGTGATCTTCGCTCCAGTTGTTTTTTCTCCGGCTTTTTTCCTCGCCTGTTCCAGTTTCTTCCAGTATTTGTTTTCTTATTGGAAGACTTACCTTTTTGCTTATTTTTTCTTCTGGGGAGTTCCAGACATAGAGGTTTTTCCCTTTGGGTTTTTTTTTTCTGGGACTTCTTCTGGAGGGCACGGACTGCCTTTGGCATTCCATCATCAGCAGCACTGTGGCTACCAGAAAGGACCACCCTTATCTTGGTCAAGGCAGAACCTACAAGGATCGAGACACCTCTACAGTTCCAGTTGGCCAGAGACATAAACAACAAGTAGCCCATGAATGTACTTAGGTACCCAGGGCATTGGGGCTCCAGGGGATCCCTATGGGCTGCAGCATATCTTTTGCCACCCATAGGGAGCCCATGCGAAGGCTTCTACAGGACTGTCATTGCAGCCTGTGTGAAAAGGTGCATGCACCCTTTCACTGCCATTTACACTGCACCAGGTCAAGTATAAGTCACCCTTGTAGCAGGGCTTCCAGCCCTGAGGGCAGGGTGCATAGTACCTGTGTGTGAGGGCACCCCTGCACTAGCAGAGGTGCCCCCACAACCTCCAGGACCACTTTTCCCAGACTTCATGAGTGCGGGGACACCATTTCACACGTGTACTGGACATAGGTCACTACCTTTGTCCAGCTACATAATGGTAACTCTGAACATAGGCATGTTTGGTATCAAACATTTTAGAATCATACCCCAATGATTTTTCAAGCATTGGTTGTATGATGCCATGCTGTCTGGGGGCTCCTTTTAGGACCCCCAGTATTGCCATTCCAGCCTTCTGAGATTTTCCAGGCAGCTGCAGCTGCTGCCACCTCTCAGACAGGTTTCTGCCATCCTGTGACTTGAGCAGCTCAAGCCAAGGAAGGCAGCACAAAATATTTCCTTTGGGAGAGGGGGGCTACACCCTCTCCCTTTGGAAATAGGTGTTACAGGCTTGAGAGGGGTACCTTCCCCAGACCTCTGGAAATGCTTTGAAGGGCACAGATGGTGCCCTCCTTGCATAATCCAGTCTGCACCGGTTCAGAGAATGCCAGTCTTTGCAAGAAACTGGACAAAGGAAAGGGGAGTGACCACTCCCCTGTCCATCACAACCCCATGGGTGGTGCTCACAGCTACTCCAGAGGGTCCCTGGGTTTTGCCTTCTTGGATTCCAAGTTGTCAGGGAACTACGGGTGCATCTGAATGGCCAGTCAGTGGTGGCTGGTGACTGAAAGCAGTGGTGGGGCACAAATACAAGACGGAATTGCACCTTGTGAGAGAGCTTCACTACCCACGTATTTCCATTCACCTACTCACCCACTGCCTTTGGTCACCTACCCATTTACTCATCCACATTGTCATCCACTGCCATTCACACAACTCTTATACACAGACACCCACATTTTCTCAGCCACTCAAACCCTGCAAACACATTTAAACAAACACACATTGCCTCACCCATCCAGTATCCAGCAGTTTCAGTGATAAAAGGTACATGTTTATTTGAGCTGCAGATTACATGTTTAATATGACATATCACGTCATTAGTCTGCAGAAGAAATAAAACGAGCATAACTAGCCATGATAAATTACTGGAACCGTTACTGCCTTTGAGAGACGAAATCACCTACAGAGGCAGTGAAAGGAGAGGAGAGCTGAGAGAACAGATTTTTTTCTTATTGTCTGTAAAAAAGATAGAGCTCCAACTTACTTGTGTGCAGGGTTGTCTTTGGCATATTTATGACTTGAGGTCTTCAGGTCACACTACTGTCTCCCAGAGAGCCCTGGATGGAGTTATTTATTATATTTATTCAATTTTTCTGCCACAGACTGCTTGTAATGCAGGAAAAGGGGATTTTCTATGCGCAATGCCACATTCTTTTAATAAAATGTGACCTCTGGCACATAGACCCTTCTGATCACACCCCACCATTTGAGTAAATAGGAAAGGGTGGTAACAATATCGGAGTGACATGAAGTTTTCAGAAACCCGGGCTGAACAAAAAAACGCTCCAGGCTGTTTACTATCAGGGCTTCTGGTGGAGGTGGAGATAAGCCAGGGACGTCACTGCTTTCTGAGAAAATGTAAGGGCTTTGCGTGGGCAAGCCCTGTCAGCCCTACTGTGCAGCTTTCAGCCACATACTGACGCAGGCCCAGTGGGGCTTTTCAAAGTGCACAACTTTCACTCGGAAAATGTTGTGCAGAAAATGTTTTACTTTCATCATGTAATTAAATATATGCTTCACTAGAGAAGCCAGAAAAGGCTAGGGGCACAGCCTCTTAGCCCTTGAACACCAGCCGCCCCTGTGGCCAGTGACCAGTGACATCAGGTGATCTCAGAGCCTTCCCCTGATTGGTGCTTACCTTTCTAGCTGATCAGTCCCCCTTGTTTCCCAGTTGTGCATCCTCAGAGGACAGCCTGTCTTCAGCCTGCACCAGAAGAACGAAGGAATCTCCCTTGGAGTGAAGGAGTCACTCCCCTGCTTCAGCAGACACCTCTCTGCAACACCGACCGGTGGTGTGGGACCCCTCTCCTGATGAGTGGCTTGGATCCTGCATCATTGGTTCTGGACTGAAGTTGTGCCGACGGTTCTGACGTCCAACTGTTCAACTTTGGTGGAGGTAAGAGCTTGCCTCCCCACGCAAGACAGTACCCCCGATGCACCGTGTGTTTTGCAGTTGCCAAGGCTTGTTGGCATCCTTCCATGAAGTTCTTCATGTACCGTTCAGCTCCTGCCCCCAGCAGTTCTTCCTGCGATGCACAGCTTACTGGGTGGATCTCTGGCGGTGTGGGACCCTTTGTTTTAGTGCTGCATGGGCCTCCTTTTGCACCTTCTTTATCCCTGTGCTGTGGGACTACTGTACGCGCTGCCTGGTCTTCTGAGGGCATTCTGAGTTGCTGAGAGCCCCCTCTGACTCCCCCTCCTGGATAGAGTTCACCAGGACCCTCCTGGTCCCGGGCAGTGACATTTTCCGCTAACTGCGAGCATTGTGTGTGCCAAGGCTTGTTGGTGGAATCCAGCTACGCAAACCAGACTGCAATAATCCATCCAGCGTGGGACATCATCTACACCAACCAGGAACCTGCATCCATCTTCTTGGGTGCAGTACTGACTGTTGTTTTTCACAGGTGGTTCTTCTTCTGCACCTTCATCCGGGTTAGCAGGGGCTACTGTTCTCCCTGGACTCTTCAGTGCTTCTTGGACTTGGTGCCCTTCTTCCATAGGTCTTCAGGTCCAGTTGGTGTCTTGCAGTCTCTTCTGGTTCTTGCAATATCTTCTTTCTTGTGTCCTTGTGTGTTTTAGGAAATTTACTGTGATTTACTCCTCCTTTCCGAGCTTTGGTGTTTTCTAATACTCCCAGCGCCCCTCTACACACTACACTTGCCTAGGTGGGAAACCGACTTTTGCATTCAACTTTCTTAGTATATGGTTTGTGTTCCCCCTAGGCCCATTTTCACTATTTGCACTGTTTTCTGTTTTTACAGCTATTTCTGGATACTAGTGTATATAATTTGTGTATTACTTACCTCCTAATGGAGTATAATCTCTATGGTATTTTGGCATTTGTGTCATCAAAATAAAACTATAATATATTTGTAACACTGAGTATTTTCTTTCATTTGTGTGAGTACTGTGTGACTGCAGTGGTATTGCATGAGATTTGCATGTTTCCTAGATACCCTTGGCTGCTCAGCTACAGCTACCCTTAGAGAGCCTGGCTTCTAGACACTGCCTACATTCACTAATAATGGACAACTGGACCTAGTATAAGGTGTAAGTACCCTAGGTACCAACTACAAACCAGGCCAGCCTCCTCAAGGATCAAAGAGGATTCAAAAGAGGAAGAATATGAGCTGTCTAAGAGGCCAAAAGTGCCTTTCACTATAGAGAACTGGACTGTGGTTTATGCCAGTGTGTACTGCAGAAAGTACCCAGAGAGGTTGGTTGCACTCTTTAAATATTTGGACATTATCAGGAAGAGCAAATAAGTTACGGGGGTTATGCTTGGGCACAGTATCATGAAGAGGTTTGAGCTCACATGGCCCTAGATCTTGAGGTGCAATGGGGTGACATTGGCAATGACCTGTGGCAGCACACGATGGTTCCTGCCAAGTTTGGCAAAACGATTGCTATGGCCAGCAGTTTACCAATAGTATATTGGCCCTTTCAGGGGTGCCCCACCTGGTTATGGGTGGCGGTGGTAAGTAAAGGACAGAGCAGACAGGCAGGGGGACAGGGTAGTCAGATGGGAGCATGCTGGATTTTTAAAAAGGGTCTCTGCACCAAAGATTATTGCAAATTCTGGCACAAGTGCTCCAAATGCACTGGCATACATGGCCTTGTCAACTGTTACAGGGCGGGTGGTCACAAGTTATTCAGCAGGACAGTGGCAGCAACAAGGGACCACAGGGGCACAGCAGCATGGTCATATGACAGGTCCCAGGGCAAAAAGGGGGTACAAGGACTTGGGGCAAAGGCTCATACACCAATTAAGTTGAACATGTTGGAATTTTGGCTATCACTGTGATCAAAGGGAAAACACTAGGCTATTGTTGGAAAGATTCATATGGGGATTTGGACTGGGATAACGAGGCCAGAGGATGCATTGGTGGGTGAACAATTTGAAATCATTCAATGCACAAAGGCAGGTGGTGAGGGACAAGTTGAAGAAAGAGATATAAGAGGGCAGGATGGCTGTCCCTTTCGATGATTGGCCTATTGAGAACCTAATTGAACCCCATATTGGGGTGGTTCTGAAATAAAAGAAGACGCAATTCAGGTTGATTCAACTCTTATACTGGGCCTGAAGGAAATTCAGTTAATTACTTCATCCTAGAGGTGCAGTTATCTGTGTCCTATTCTTCAGTAGATGTGGCTCAATCGTTGGTGGAAAGAGTGGGACAGGGGGCACTCATGTCCAAGAGCGACATTAAGTCCACTTTCCATTTGCTGCTGGTACACCCTGATGATTTTCAGCTTCTGGGTATCCAGTTTGCAGGCCAATGTTATGTTGACAAGGTGCTCCCCATGGAAGGTTCAACATCTTGTGCTCTGTTTGAGTGTTTCAGTGCATTCCTATAATGCCATTTCTCTTGGAATAGAGGACATAAGCATATAATCATGCACTATTTGGATGACTTATTTTTTGTGGGTAACCCTGGTTCCATGGACTGCCAGCAAATGCTGGTAAGTTTTCAGGAGCTCATGGAGGACCTTGGGGTGCCAAAGGCATCGGAAAAGACAGTGGAACCCAGTAATGTGCTGTGATTCTTAGGTATTGAAATTGAATTGGGGGTATGAAAGCCTGCTTGCTAGAGGGCAAAAAACGTAGGGGCAGATTTATGAAAAATGGCCCTGCACCTAGAGCAGCGCCACTTTTCAAGCACCCCTTAGCTCCCCCCTAACGCCACCATGTGAGCGCCATATTTTACATAAGGCACACCCTGGCAGTAGTTAGGGAAATAGCATCATAATATTTTACTCTAGTTCAGCGCTTTGCAGGATTAGCGTAAAAAATGTTGATGCTAATCCTTCAAATCCCATTGAGACCCATTGTAAACAATGGTGTGCCTCCTTTTAACACCGAAAAAAATGATGCAAAGAAATCTCTTAGATTTCTTTGCACCATTTGTTTGGCCCCTCCTAACGGGGGAACAACCCCTTTACACACATTATGCCTGGCGCAGGCATAAAGTAGCACAAATGGTTACAAAGTGACACAATGCATGCATTGCGCCACTTTGTCAATCTGGCACAACGATTTTGGCCTCATTGGGCCACATTGGTGTAAAGAAATTACACTAATGTGGCACACGGAGGCGCTAGGGGCTCTTAAATTAGCCCCTTACAATACAGCTGCTGAGTGATGCTATGCTGGCTAAAGCCAAAGCTATGATAAAGAGGTTCAGGCAATCATGTGTCATTGGAAATTTGCCTACAGGGTTGTGAGAGCGGGTAGGACATTCTATAGGAGATTGGGATTGTTCTTGTCTGGCATGCCATTGCCGCATCATCACATGAGGCTATCGGCAAGTATCAAGAAGTCATTTACGGTTGACCATGACACCCTAACTCAAAGACTCCACGAAGCCGGCATACAAGGGATTGCTCTCGACTGGATTACTTCCTATCTCCAAAAAAGAGCAAATATCATCCACTCACCCCCCTTCTCATCCGAACCCTACCTCACAAAAACAGGGGTCCCCCAAGGGTCAATCATCTCACCTTTGCTTTTTAACATCTACATGATATCTTTACCAGAACTGATCAATGATTTCCATCTCACATGCTACAACTATGCAGATGACACACAAATACTACTTCAATTAGAAGACCCCAAAAACATTGAAAACTCACAAATCTTCAGTTGCCTCAGAGCCGTTGATCAGTGGATGACCTGGAGCCATCTCAAACTAAATACCTCCAAAACTGAAATACTCATATGTGGTGACTGGAAACATTATGACCCTCTGTGCGTCTGGCCTGACGATCTCGGACCACCTCCTCAATTATCCAAGGAAGTGAAAAACCTAGGAATCACCATGGATTCCAAACTAACTATGAATGCCCAAGTAGACAAATTAGCACGCACAAGCTTCATCACCTTAAAGACTTTACGACGCATTTTCCCCCACCTCGGATTTCCACACAAGGTGCAAGCTACTATCTCACTTGTATTATCCAAACTGGATTATGCCAATAGCCTCTACCATGGATCATCTCTATCTGTTATGAAAAAACTACAATGTATCCAGAATTCCGCAGCCAGGCTACTACTACATATAAAGCCGCAAGCCCACATCTCCCCTGCCTTGAGAGCACTACACTGGTTACCCGTTGCCAGAAGATGCACTTTCAAGCTGCTTTGTATCACCCACAAAGCTATACATGGAACAGGACCGCTTTTTATCAGAAAGAAAATTACCAAATACATCCAACAAAGAACCCTCCGCTCAAGACTGGCACCCCGCCTTAGAACACCACCATACAAGAAAAAGACTGTAGGTGGTACATCCTTCTCCGTCCAAGCAGCCAAACTATGGAATTCATTACCCCCAACTATAAGAGCCACAGATAACTTTCTTGTTTTCAGGAAACTACTCAAGAGTTGGCTCTTTCCTTCATAACCACCTTTTTCAAACAACTATGAACTGCATATGCCTATGTGGATAATTATTTTTTTCAGATTATACTGTATGTATATTTCTATTTATTTATAGTTTCTTTGGAAAATATGTATTGCTACTGTCATAACAATAAAATACACACACACTCTTTTAAACCTGTCTGACTAAGTATTTTTTACCCATGATTCTAATTATGTATTGTTTGTGCATATGTGTGTGTATTCATGTGTGTTTGTGTGTATAAATATATATATATGTGTATGTATGTGTATATGTTGTTTCTGTGCCTGGCATGTTTGTGGATCATTGCATGGCTCCTGTTTTTTTGGGTTGTTATACTAGATATCTATGAATTTCTGCTCTCTTTTTATCACACTTATCTACTCATCACTCTTATGTCATGTCTCTATCAAACTATCCTCCATTCTCACTCTGACTCATCCCAAATCCCTTCGACCACTTTCATCTCCTAAATATCTCTGCCTAAGCTCTTCCCTCCACCTCCATATCTAACTCACCAAACCTCACTCTACCTCTGTGACCTCCCACACAACCCTACTAAATTCTCCTGCATTCATGTCACCCTGCTACTATGCTCTCCCTAACCCTTCCACATCCTCTTTCCCCTCCGCCACCCTTTTATTCATCCCAAGCCTTTGGATTGAGTAAATGAAGGATAAACTCCCAATTAACACTTCTGGATTTCTTTCCTCCTCCACCCCTCCATTACTCCAGTCAATCTAACTAACAAACTCTCATATCCGCTACTCAAATTAACTCATAATAATACTAAAACTGTACTCATTATTAAATTATACTAATCCATCACTAATTCTTGTTGGGTACCGGAGTAGCGTGCTACTCATCGAAAAGCGCTTCGACGCCTCGTCAGGGGTAGTAAGCGCTATATAAATACGATTACAATACAATGCAATTTAACGGAGTGCCCTTGGCAGCACTGAAGGAGGTAGACTGGGATGCACAGGTATTTTCAGATGCTGCAGGCAGAATTGGCTTTGGGTTTATAGGCAGAGAAAATAATGCACAGAAGAATGTCCACAGTAGTGGAAACGGGGTGGGCGCAGTATTGCCTTTTTGGAATTCTTTCCTTTGATGGTGTCAATGACCTTGAGGGGGGAGCAATTAGCACACAGAAGATTCTGGTTTTGGATTGACAAAATGTTGGTGGTGCAGGTGGTAAACCGACAGTTGGCCAAAGATGCACAGGTGTTGAATTTGCTGCGGGTTTTCGTACTGGTATGACATTGTTTTTAGAGCTCGACATGCGCCTGGTGTGGACTATGGCAATGTGGATGCTTTGTCTCGTTCAAAGTGGGAGAAATTTAATGGGCTGGCCATGGAGGCCGACAGAGTCAGGACCCAGATGCCTTGGGAGCTTTGGACAAAAGGCAACAGAGGATGCTCCAATTGGTGATGGTTTCATTACCAGTTTCTACGATGACAGCTTATTCACAGGCCTGGTCAGTATTGTTAGCTAGTGGGACGTAAAGGAGGCATGAAGAGTGGGCTAGGACAGAAGATGTGGTTCAGTTCATACTGAAGGTAATATGATGGCATGGCAAAGGGGGCATGCATTGGAGGGAGCTGTTACACTATTTGAACAGGTAGTTGGTAGGGGGACAATACCATGACGTTTTGTTGTTGTATCTAGGTGAGAATGACCTGGTTTTGGAAAAAGGTTTGGCTTTGATAAAATGCACGAAGGAGGATATAAAGGAGATTCAGCGACAATGATCAGGGTGCAATGTTATTTGAACAGTTTGTTCCCAAGAAGGCATAGGGTCGTCAGGCCAGTAGCTTTAGTCGGGGCCAAACAGAAGCTCAATAAGGAGATGCAATATTTTTGCAGGGACCGGGATATTAGGGGACTTGAGCATTCTTGTTTATGGTATGATGATAGCAAGTTTTTCCTCAGGGATGGTGTCCACTTGTAGTATTTGGGCATGGAGTTATATTTGCTGCAGCTAAGAGAGGTGCTGGCTAAGGTGTTGAACACCATTTAGTGAATGGGGGGGCAGAAAAAGTCATGTCAATGCCTTTTTCTGGGTGATGGTTGGCCGAGAATTTGTCTTGATTTACTGAAGGTTATTGTTGTTGACAGTGGTAATCCAGGCTGAAAGGGAACAGGTAGACATGCTCACGCCTGGACGAGCAGGAAGTTAAAAGTTCATTAGGAAGTTAAGTTAGTTAGAGTTTCATAGTTGCAGTAAAACTGGAGGGGAGTTTAAAGGTCTCAGATGCAGAAGATCAGCACTGGAGGAAGTAGAAACTTGTAGAATTAAGTTGTGGGTTGGGAGGAACATAGCTTAACAATTTGTACGTATAGTGAGGTTAGTTGTTTTGTAAGGTGAAAGTTCCAGGACTGAGTTTGTGATGTGCACCTATTTAAAAAAAGCAGCTCTTTTCACACAAATCTCGTGTCCGTGATATGTGCTGCTCCTCCTCTTCCCCATCACTAATACATATGGCTAAAGAGAGGGTACTTTCCCAAACAGGAACGTACCTGAGTTTCTTGCTTTTCTTTGCGGTTTGTTTTCATCTACCAACCAGAAAGCCTTTATCGGACGTAGGGCATGATTTATAGTTCGGCAGACAGGTTCCTCCATCATAAACGTGACGGATATCCCGTCGACCATATTACAAGTGCCATTGCATATAATGTACTCATAATACAGGTTATATGATTAATCTGTCACTTTTATGACAGAGTAATCCATCTGCTAAACTCTAAATCAGGCCCCTAGTTTATTACCAAAAAGTACTGGATTAGTGCTAATGAGTGCTCACCCAAAGTGCACATAAAGAAGTACTTGTGCTTACCAAGCAATGTTCTTATGTTGGGTCAGGGGATTGAAACCGTTTTTCTTTTTATCTTTTTACAAATCCCAGTTTTCAATTTTTACTGATACATACAGACAGTAAACAATGTATTTCCTGTCTGTTTTTATTTTTGAAAGCAGAAATATACAGAAAAGTGTGGTTCTTGTTAGTGACTCTCTATGCTATCCTTTGTGAATTCCAAACTAATAGCCGAATAGATATACTGAACAAGTAATTCAAAAATTGGATGAGATTTCCTTAAATACAGGCCTATGTTAACATATATTTGTATATACTGCTGATAATTACTTCTGGGTATAGTCTTTTGTGATATTTGGCTGTTTAATTTGCTAACAGGCATTGAAGTATGAGCACACGTTTATTACTTAGGAAATAAATACGGGAATATATAATTTCGCAACTCCAATTATTCTCAAAACACAAAATAAATATGGATAATTGCCAGTAAAATGGCCAAAAAATAAATATGGATAAATACAGACAGAAATGTAAAAAGAATAAATACCATAAAACCAGAAGCCCTAATTATTATAGTATGTCATACATGAGTAGAGTTTTCCAGAGGAAAAGCATTTTTTGTTTTGCTAATAACTTCGGCTCCATCTGTTGAATCTTTACAGGAGTTTCTAAAAAAAAGCTTAGCCATCTCAGTTTATTTGGGATGACCTGTGAACAAGGGGCTATTAAAAATGGAGGGTCTCAAAACACATTTTTCCCATGCATTTGCCATGAGAAATATTAGACAGCAATAGAGAATAGCATCTGAACAGAATTACTTAAAGTTTGGCACAAAGCTGGATATTTATACAGAAAGCGTGCTTTTTGTGATTTGGTGTAATTCTGTTCTGTCATTTTAGAGAAATTTAGGTTAAAAACATTTAGATGTCTGTTGCCACGGGACTCCTGTGTATTCAAATATCAAAATGTTTAATCTGATTGGTAGTTACTTCGAGAAACCTGTGGGACTGAGTGATGTGATTGGTGGCCACAACATGAAGAGTAGGATTGCGGCTGCCATTTTAGGACTCGATCCCCAGGTCCTAAAAAATGACACATAAAAGGCTAG
The DNA here is from genome assembly GCF_031143425.1 of Pleurodeles waltl. Lineage (NCBI taxonomy): Eukaryota > Metazoa > Chordata > Amphibia > Caudata > Salamandridae > Pleurodeles > Pleurodeles waltl. The sequence continues at coordinate 568,476,310 of NC_090446.1, read as the reverse complement.
GCTAGTGACAGTCTGACCTGTTAGCCCTTGTGGGGGGGAGGTAAGAGAGGGACCCATCCTGGGGCCAAAAACTGAAACAAATTTCCTCAGATTAGCCACTGTTTTGCCACTGTTTTGCAGGGATGCCACAGAAGCCAGTTTTGCACCCCCATGTGGTCTTGTGGGACACCAGCAGGACCCAAAAAAGAAAAAGATGATAAGGAGGGTGGGTGTCTGTGGCTGAATGGCTGCTTGAAAAAGTATTGACTTACTATGACGGGGGTTGGGCACGGGGCCTGCCTGGCAGGTTGGCTACTTGCAGGGGTTTGGGCAAACAGCCTGGTCTGCAGACAAACACCACCCCTCCCTTGACGTGCAACACCTTGTTCCGTGCTCAGTGAGGAGTTGCCTGCAATCACATGATAATAAGTTTAACTTTATGTTAAAAAATCTATAGAAATTCACTAAAGAAAACAAAGGTTAAAGTGCAGTGATACGCAAGGAAGGTAGTAATATTTTAACTTATGTTAAAAAAAGTTATAGTTTGTTGAACATTTCATAGACAACTTAATGTTTTAAACTTAAAAAGCCACTAAAATTCACCAGTTATAGTTATCTCAAATATCTATAACTCATGCTCTAAGGTAACTATAACTTGCACCATTGCCATGCATAGTTTTGTCTTCAATTACATCATTTCAAATGTTGCAGTGATGTTATCAATGTTACAGAGCATGTCATGAGTGATGTATTTTATTGGATAATTAGCTGTGCATGGCAAGGGTGCGACTTATAGTCACTTAAGGGCACTTATTATAGTTACATAAGGCAACTAGAAGGTAACTTTAACCTTTGTTTTCTTCAGTAAATTTCTGGTATTTTGTTACTGTAAAGTAATATTTTATTACACTACATATAGCCAACCCCTCACTAGCTGCATTCAGCGTGGGGTTGGCCGCAGAGTAGCCATCCCCCAGCAGGCAGCCAACCCCCACCATGTATGGCTATCTGTGGGGTTGGCCATGGAGCCTGGCCTGGGGGCAGTCAACCCTATGCCATGCACAGCCTTCTAGCATGCACAGCATGCGGTTGGTCTCACAGGTCCTGGCCTCACTCAGGCAGACTTACTTACTTTGTCAAAGATTCACAACACCAAAACCTAAAAAGTGAGCCTATTCTCTTTAGCAAGGGGTGAGCATATCAATATATATCTAAAATGGATCCATCACACTGTGCAATGTTTATTAATAATGATTATTATAAAAATATTAAATAAAGTTATAACAGAAATGCCTGTGATGGTTTTGTTAAACATAGTTTTTATTATTACATTTTGTTCATGAAAAATATTAAAATAAATAGTCAGAGGCATATTTTTTTAATAATGGAACCAACATTGCTCTGAATCTTTCTTTTAACAGTTTTCAGCCCAGAAAATGCAATCCTAAATACAACCACAAGAAAGCCCTGCCCCCAATCGTAGACCTCTAAAAAAATTGTAAGTTCTGATGGATTTAGTGACTCAGGACACTTATTGTTTTTTCACATTGATAGGGGGCTGCTGGACTAACGGCAGCCTCCAACAACATTTATAAAAGACTTGTTGGTGCCCCTAACTGTTCTAGGGGTACCACTAAGCTAAAAAAAAATAAAAAAAATAAAGCTCCTTCAGGGACTATTGGGCACTCCTTGAAATGATCAGTGATTTTTTTAGCAGGTCCTGTCACTCATTTATTATTAATTTTCTTGCTTTTTTATAATTCGTGGAGGGTGCATGCCCCACTTCCCTGAGCCTTTAAGGCCCTAGAATCACCCATCTCCGAAGGCCGTATTTTTTTGTTAAGTGGAGGGAGGTGTGGGCCTCCCTGAAGCACTCATCATCACGATCCCCATAGCTGAGAACGCTCTAAAGGCAGGCATTAGCATTATAACCTTTAAATCACACTTGGCTGAGATCAATTCCCTGATGAACGAACATAAAGACTATTTAATGTTATAAAAGATATCTAAATTACAGAAAGATATCAAGAAATGTGATAAAGAAATGGTATTCCTGTACACTAGGGGGGATTACCAAGCACCCAATGGGGACACTACTTCAGATGAGGTATCAACAATGTCAGAAAAGAAACACTATTCCTTCAGTAGTTCATCGAGTACTGAGAGTTAGGCCAGCATTGATAGCAGACGGTGGACACCACCACCATTAATGTATGGAAACCCTATGGCTCCTTATCCTTGACACCAACTGATGTGGCACCCTAAGTCCCAAATGCCCCCACAACCTCCGTTCTTTCAACAACAATTTGTCCCACCTTTTTTAGCCAGAGTTGGGGCAGAGGGATAGGAAGAAGAGAGGGACACAATTTATTCAATGGCAGCAACCAGACCCCAGATACAGACCAGAAGCCAGACAGTGGAAAAAAACTTGTTGTTACCTTTCCACCAGATTCCTGACTGCAAATTAAAATGATGTCCTACAAAAAGGCTTGGGGTTTGTACCCACTCCATAGGAGGGCAAGTTCCAAATAACTAGTGAACTTCATCACTTCTTCCGGGAAATCTGCCTTCAGGGCTTTTTTCAAGATAAACCTACCCCGATTCCTGATTACTATGGATTACGCAACCCCTCCAAATTCACACCTACCATGGCAATAACCCCTAGTCAAGTATTGACCTTTGAGAAAGCAGTACTCAAGCAGTACTCAAGGAGGTGAAAGATCTGAAACCTTCTCATCCGTACAACAACATGTTGTCTACACAATGTGAGACCATCATGGAAGACCCAATGATATCCAAAAAATCATCAGACTGTCACAAATGGTATCTATTGCAAATATTCACAGGAGCAGAATGTCGCCTTGAACCGAATGCCTCTCTAAAGTTCTCAGTCCCGAACTATGGGGGTCATTACAACCCTGGCGGACGGTGTTAAAGCGGCGGTAAGACCGCCAACAGGCCGGCGGTAAAGATTTTGCAATTAGGACCGTGGCGGAAACCGCCAACAAAGACAGCCACTTTAACACTCAGACCGCTACGGCGGTACAAACAAACAGCGCGGCGGTCACCGCCAACAGACAGGCGGGAGACAATGTACCGCCCACACTATTATGACAGGCCAATCTGCCACCTTTTCCAGGGCTGATTCACTGCGGATAAAAACATGACAGAAACAGGATTTCGAAGGGAAAACGATCACCTCTACACACTCCATGAGGAACGAGGACATCATGGACCCGGAACTCCAAATCCTACCTGCGATAGTCTTCCTGCTCATGTACCAGGAGCACCAACGCCGGCGGCGAAGACCACGGTGAGTACTGCACCTACGACACAGGGGAGGGGGGAGGCAAAAAACAGGGACACACACAAGCAACACCCCCACCCCCACCCTCACCCACTACAACACACACACCAATACATATCTATACATTATAGTTACTCCCCTCAACCCCCTCGGAAGAATGCAAAGACAAAAGGAAATTAGTGTAATCATTGTAATATATCAAAATGCAGTACGGAAAAATATACATATATACACCATTAACTAAATACAGCAAGAATAGTAGTCCAGGTATTGCACCATTCATAGTTCGTGGACCACTGGGCACAAAATGCATGGGCGAGGCCCACACTCGATACCAGATCAAAACAGAGAGTACACTGCAGGGGCATCAGATAGAAATACAACAGGCACATCAGGGGAAGGGAAGGGGGGCACCTCAGCCGGATGAGTGCACGACGCCAGACCCACGAGGGGGCTCCATGCCCATTGATGTATCCTGGGAAGTGCAAAGCCACAGTCTCTCAAGTCTCTACAGTAGGTGGCTTGCCCACTGCTGTATCCTGGGGAGTGCAAAGCCACAGTTTCTCAAGTCTATACAGTGGGTGGGTTGCCCACTGCTGTATCCTGGGGAGTGCCAAGCCACAGTCTCTCAAGTTTCTATAGTGGGTGGCTTGCCCACTGCTGTATCCTGGGGACTGCAAAGCCGCAGTCTCTCAAGTGGATAACAGTCTCCACTGGTTCTGGAGGGGGACTGGTGCCCAGAGTGCTTCATCCTGTGAAGGACAGAGGTAGTGGATGCATGTCTCAACTGGTTCTGGAGGGGGACTGGTGCCCAGAGTGCATCACTCACCCCGTGACGGTCCCAGTTGCGTCAGTGCCCCAGCCGCTTATGGGCTAGCGGTGCTTGAGTTGGCGGTGCCCTGTTCAGCGGTGCTTGAGTTAGCAGTGCCCTGTTCAGCGGTGCTTGATTTGGCGGTGCCCTGTTCATCTGTGCTTGAGTTGGCGGTGCCCTGTTCAGCGGTGCTTGATTTGGCAGTGCCCTGTTCAGCGGTGCTTGAGTTGGCGGTGCCCTGTTCAACGGTGCTTGATTTGGCGGTGCCCTGTTCAGAGGTGCTTGAGTTGGCGGTGCCCTGTTCAGTGGTGCTTGCCCTGTTCAGCGGTGCTTTATTTGGCGGTCCTTCATGGCCCAGCGGGTCTTGTGCTGGCGGTCCTTCATGGCCTAGCGGGTTTTGTGCTGCCGGTCCTTCATGACCCGGCTGTGGCAGGCGAGGCCCTCCTGGGCACCTGGGCTCTGGCTGGCGAGGCCCTCCTGGGCAGCTGGGCTGTGGCTGGCGGGGCCCTCCTGGGCAGCGTGGATGGGGCTGGTGGGGCCCTCCTGAGCAGCGTGGATGGGGCTGGCGGTGGCCTCCTGGGCAGCGTGGATGGGGCTGGCGGGGCCCTCCCGGGCAGCGTGGATGGGGCTGGTGGGCCCTCCTGGGCAGCGTGGATGGGGCTGGTGGTGGCCTCCTGGGCAGCAGGGATGGGACTGGTGGGGCCCTCCTGGGCAGCGGGGATGATGGCGGTCTTCTCCGCCGTGCTGTTCTTCCCAGACTTGCTGGGTTTCTTGTGGTCCTTCCCCACCTTAGGAAGTGTGACAGCTGAGTCCACACTCCCACCGGGACCCCTGGGAGCGGCTTGGGTGGCTGGAGTCTTCCCCCTCTCCCGCCGGGCACTGGCCAACTTCTGGTGCTTCACAGGGGGGGGGCTGGCTGTGCTGTGGCTGCGTGACACACTGGCTGTCCTGGTAGATGGTGCACTCCACATACCTGTGACTACAGGCACCACTATCCCGGAGATGTTGTGGCTGAGGTGCTAGTACGGGACCTATGAGATGGACGGGGTGGGGGAGGTGTGGGAAAAAGGTCAAGGCTGGACAGGAAACATTTTTGGACACACTGGGACGGTTAGCTGGAGGGGGTTTGGGAGTGGAGGAAGAGTTGGTGGTAGTAGGAGGTGTACGTTTGGTGACTTTGGGTGCAGGTGAATGCGCTGGAGGATGTCGTGAGGTAGATGGATTTTGGGTGGGTGTGTGCCTGCGTTTGTGTATCTTGGGAGGGGGCGTCACAGACACACTGGGAGAGGACACAGAGGACGTGTGAATGGTAGTGGGGGGTGGTGACTGCACGTGAGCGGGGTGTGGTGGTGGGTGTGCTGGTGAGGGACGTAGTGGCTGTAGAGGTAGTGCATGCCGGTGTGTGTGTAGACGAGACTAGGTGGGAGGAGGGAGACGAGGAGGAGGGGGACACAGTGGAGGCAGTGGATGTTGGTGGGTCTGCATGTGTGTGATGCTTGCATGAGTGCCTGTGGGATGTGTGGTGCTTATGTTTGCCTGAGCTTCCCTTGTGTGGTGAGGTGTGTGCAGGCAGGTCTGATGGTGTGCTTGAGATAGGCAGAGGTACAGGGGATTGGGTCTGGGTGGAGGAAGTTGGAGGGGGGAGGCTAGACATAGGGACAATGGCTGCCATCAGTGCTAAGGCCAGAGTTTGAAAGGCTCGGTGAAGGGCCGCCTGACCAGAATGAATGCCCTCCAGGAATGCATTGGTTTGTTGCAACTGCCTTTCTACACCCTGGATGGCATTCAAAATGGTAGACTGCCCAACAGTGAGGGACCAGAGGAGGTCAATGGCCTCCTCACTGAGGGCAGCAGGGGTGACTGGGGCAGGGACTGAGGTGCTTGGGGCGAAGGTGATGCCCACCCTCCTGGGTGAACGGGCACGGGGCGAAGGCTGAGGGGCTGCTGGGAGGGCGGTGCTGGTGGGGGGGTGGCGGCTGTACCTGTAGATGCGGGGCACAGATGTTGCCGCCACCACAAGGGAGCTCCCATCAGAGGACGAGTCTGTGTCGCTGGTGTCAGCTCCTGTCCCCGCTGTGGAGCTCCCCTCGCCCTCCGTCCCACTGGTGAATTCTGAGTCCGAGGTGCGGCCCTCCATGGCTATATGGGATGCAGCTCACTCATGCTCCGGTGCCACTTGTCCTCTGCCTGATGATGCTAATGCACACAAGAACAGGGAGACCACAAAAAGGGGTGGGGGGAACAGAAGAAAGACATATTGAGTGCATGGCTTACCGCCACCGTTGGTGGACAAGACAGACACAGAAGCCCCCTGCACTACGCCACGGTCTTGGGCTCTACAGTGCAATTCCTGAGAAATGGCCTACAAGGCTATGGACGACATCTGCACACATAGATGACACAGGGGCATGAATAGCTGTACTTGGCACTCTACAGAGGTGGGGTAGGGGGCCACAGGGCCATTCCTTATGGAGGGTCCTAGCCTACAGAACTCGCCCTTTCCTAGGGAAACCCACAGCCCTCCTCCCCCACCGAGACAACTCCACTGCGCGCAAAGTCAGCTGAATGAGAGTGTACTCACCCCCTTGTGTCTGCTGTGATGCCCCAAGCACCCATCCAACTCCGGGTAGGCCACCGCCAGGATCCTGAACATCAGGGGGGTCATGGTTCGACGGGCACCCCTCCCACGTTGGGAGGCCATCCCCAGCTGAGCCTCTGCCGTCTTCTTGCTCCAGCGGCAAATGTCCTCCCATCTTTTCCGGCAGTGGGTGCTCTGTCTGTGGTAGACCATCAGGGTCTGGACATCCTTGGCGATGGCACACCAAATCTCTTTCTTCTGGTGGGTGCTTACCTACATGAAATGTACAGGGAAAGAAGTGAAGTCATTACCAACTGCACCATCAAAGAGAGTGGTCCCCATCCCTACCATTGCCATGTGGCACATGCACCCACCGTCTTTCATGCACGCAGAACTATGCCCCCTTCCTTCTTACATCCAGCCCTCTCCACACAGGTATAGCCCATACAACATGCTCCCTGTGTACTTACCTGTTTGTTTGGAGGACCGTAGAGTAGCGTGTACTTGGGGAGGACCCCATCGACGAGCTTCTCCAACTCCAACGATGTGAAGGCAGGGGCCCTTTCCCCAGATGCACGAGCCATTGTCTCTTCCAGACCGAGGTCACAGCAGCACTTACAGTGTATGTCCTCTCCTGTCGAAGATCAGGTATCGAGTGATTGAAGCGATAGAAAATGCCGGTCACGTCCGCGCGGTCACGTCCGCGGCGGTGCGTACCATCACCGCCGGCGTACATCGTCATTGGCTCCTGGGACCCATAGGGTCCAATGTTAACCAATGCAGCATTGTGCCGTGGTCTTCGACCGCCTACCGCAACGGTGTACAACGCCAACGCAGTTATCTCACATCCCATTGTCCCACTTTAGGGGTCAGTCAGCCGCCATTTCAGGGGCCCACATGGCCTAATTTCCAACTGCGTCACACATACCTAGGCCTAGTCTCAACACACATACAGGCCACATTTTGTGTAAGATTGGTGTTCTGTGTAAACTGTGGGTACGTACCTCTGAGTTGATTGACTCTGTGGTCGCTGTTGTCCTTCCTAGGCACCGTCCGCTGGGACATGTGAGGAGATGGCGGAATCCTCCGGTGTACTGACCGCTGGTTGACCTGTCGACAATGGAGGAGCGACATTTGATAATCACCTACAGGTTTGACCGTGCCACAATCCAGGAACTGTGTACCCAGTTGGAGCCAGACCTGATGTCAGCAATCCGCCATCCCACAGGAATACCCCCTCAAGTGCAGGTGCTGTCAGTACTCCATTTCCTTGCAAGTGGGTCTTTTCAAACAACAGTGGCCATAGCGTCATGGATGTCCCAGCCTATGTTTTCCAAAGTATTGTCAGTGTTCTCTGCCCTGCTGAAACACATGCGGAGCTACATCGTTTTCCCTCAGGTGGAGGATTTGCCTACAGTGAAAGGTGACTTCTATGCCCTTGGACATATCCCCAACATCATAGGTGCCATTGATGGGATCCATGTGGCTTTGGTCCCCCCCCCACAGGACTGAACAAGTGTACAGAAACCGGAAGAGTTATCATTCCATGAATGTACAGATGGTATGTTTGGCCGACCAGTACATCTCCCATGTGAATGCCATGTTCCCTGGCTCAGTGCATGACGCCTACATCCTGCTGAATTGCAGCATCCCTTATGTGATAGGTCAACTCCAGAGGCACCGTGTGTGGCTATTAGGTGAGCCCCTGGAAGCAAGACAGTGGGAATGGTTGTCTGGGGATGTCCCTAAGAGTTAGTGTGTGCCTTACAGTTGTCCCTTGCCATTTGCAGGTGACTCTGGTTACCCCAACCTGTCATGGCTACTGACCCCAGTGAGGAATCCTAGGACAAGGGCAGAGGAACGCTACAATGAGGCCCATGGGCGAACTAGGAGGGTAATCGAGCGGCCCTTCGGCCTCCTGAAGGCCAGGTTCAGGTGCTTACACATGACAGGTGGATCCCTATTCTACTCACCAAAGAAGGTGTGCCAGATCATCGTGGCCTGCTGTATGCTTCACAACTTGGCTTTGCAACGCCAGGTGCCTTTTCTGCAGGAGGATGGTCCAGATGGCGGTGTTGTGGCAGCTGTGGAGCCTGTGGACAGTGATGAGGAGGAAGCAGAGGAAGAAGACATGCAGAACAGGGACTCAGTGATCCAGCAATATTTCCAGTGAAACACAGGTGAGAATACATTCCTGCCTACTACATGTACTTTTACACTACTACCTCTATCCTGTTTGTCGTTTTCACCCAGTGTATGGTCACTGAGTTGTCACTTTCCCTTACGGTTTCACAGATGTGGGTCCCATGTGTGTCATCTGCTTAGATTCCTCATGGACTAGAGCTGTGTGACATAGGTATGTTGACATTACTATTTCAAGAACATTTTGTCACTGTAATTGCAAATACACTATTTCGAAATCACAGACAGACTCAAGATCATTTTGTGCTTTAGGTGTGTTTATTTAAATGCAAAATAATTGGAGGGGGAAGTTAAATGGTGAGGGGTGATGACGGAGGAGTGTCCATGGCAGAGTCCAGTCTATTAGTCTCACAGGTGCATTGCCCATATGGGCATAGGAAGTGGAGCTGGGGCAGTTTAAATATGGACAGGGTGACAAAGTGGGATAGTGGGATGACAATCAGGGTGGTCTCATTTCTTGGCGGGGGTCTTGGCATCATGCTCTGTCTTGTTCCTGGATCTCAGGGACCGTTTGCGGGGTGGTTCTCCGTCTGCAGGGGGTTGGGTGCTGGTGTGGTGGTCCTGTGGCGGGGCGTCCTGTCCACTAGCGCCGGCGGAGGTGGTGGGCAGTTCATCATCCATGCTAGTGTCAGGGGCCCCTTGGAGTGCCACAGTGTCCCACCTGGTGTTTAGTACTTCCTTCAGCACCCCTACGATGGTGCCCAGGGTGGAGCTGATGGTTCTGAGTTCCTCCCTGAAGCCCAAATACTGTTCCTCCTGCATGCGCTGGGTCTCCTGAAACTTGGCCAGGACTGTAGCCATCGTCTCCTGGGAGTGGTGGTATGCTCCCATGATGGAGGAGAGGGCCTCGTGGAGAGTGGGTTCCCTTGGCCTGTCAGCCCCCTGCTGCACGGCAGCCCTCCCAGTTCCCCTGTGTTCCTGTGCCTCCGTCCCCTGGACCGTGTGCCCACTGCCACTGCCCCCAGGTCCCTGTTGTTGTTGGGGTGGTGGGTTGTCCTGGGTTCCCTGTAGTGGTGGACACACAGCTGATTGACGTGTCCTGGGGACGGAGGTATGGGCCCACTGGGTGGGTGCTGTGCTGGTGTTTTCAGAGGGGGGAAGGTCTGTGGTGGCCTGTGCCAGTGTGAGGGGAACCGACTGTCCCGAGGCCCACGATGGTCCGGGCTGGTCATCTAGATCCAGTTGGACAGAGGTGCTGTCATCACTGTGGGCCTCTTCTGTTGGTGGAGTAGACATGTCTGGACCCTCCTTTCTGGTGACGTTGGGTAGTGGTCCTGCAGGGGTGTAAAGGCATGATTATTGCATCTGTGTGAGTAATGGTGTGCAATGGCTGGGTGACCGTGTACCCCAGTGCAGGCATTCCTGTGTGGGAGCTTGTGTGATGATGGTTTAGGGGGGTGTATGGGTATGTGCAGTGGGCATGCTTTAGTGATGGGTGTCCATGCGTTCTTGTTGCATGCAGGGCTTGGTGTTGGGATGTGTGGTTTGTGATAGTAGGGCATATGTGAGGTGTTGGAGTGATGGGGGTGAGGGTGGGGTTTGTGATAGAATGCAGGCAGGGTGGGGGATGTAATAGTTAAGATTTGACTTACCAGAGTCCATTCCTCCACCAACTGATGCAAGGCCCTCAGGATGCAGAATCGCCAAGACCTGCTCCTCCCATGTTGTTAGTTGTGGGGGAGTAGGTGGGGGTCCGCCGCCAGTCCGCTGAACCGCCAGGTGGTGTCTTGAGACCACGGAACGCACCTTCCCCCGTAGGTCGTTCCACCTTTTCCTGATGTCCTCCCGATTTCTTGGGTATTGTCCCACTGCGTTGACCCTGTCGACTATTCTTCGCCATAGCTCCATCTTCCTTGCAATTGAGGTGTGCTGCACCTGTGCTCCGAATAGCTGTGGCTCTACCCGGACGATTTTCTCCACCATGACCCTGAGCTCCTCCTCCGAGAACCTGGGGTGTCTTTGCCGTGCCATGGGGTGGTGTAGGTGATGTGTGGAGTGGAGTGTGTGGTGATAAGTGTGGTGATATGTAGTGGTGTGTTGTGTGAGGTGCGTGGAAGTTGTGTGGGTGATGGTGTTGTGTGCCTGTGGATGCTACTTTGTTGATGGTGGTGTCTCTCTCTGGCCTTCGTTCGTGAATTTTGGTCGTAGGGGTTTGTGGGTGATGTGGGTGTGTGTTTTATATTGTATTGGGTGTGTGGGAGTGGTGTGTGTATGTGTATCATGTGTTTGTATTTCGAATTGTCCAATGTGGCTGTGTTTTGTAAGAGTGTGTGTATTTTGAGCGCAGCGGTGTGTACCGCCAATGGAATACCGCGGTTGAAAGACCGCCGCGTGGATTTGTGTGTCGTGATAGTGTGGGCCTATTTCTGTTGGCGTGATGGTGGAGGTTTGGTTTTCGCCAGTTTGTCACTGACCTATGGTGTGGCGGACTTGTGTGGGTGTCTGAATTTTGGCGGATTCCGGGCAGTGGGTCATAATGACCATGGCGGATTTCCGCGGGCGCGGAGGTATGTTGGCGGTCTTCTGCACGGCGGTAAGTGCCTTTTACCGCCAATGTTGTAATGACCCCCTATATTCTTATCTGGAGACTAAAAAAACTCTTAGAGAGGAAAGGGGTTGGGGATGAAAGAAGAGACTGCCTCGTCCTCTACTCTGCACTCGTCTATCACTTCACCTGTTGTATTTGTTGAGGACTCAGTGGTTATGTTACTCGAGCTGTAAGATAAACCAAAACATTAATACTCTCTCTCACTATGTCCTACCTTCTCTATTCCGTTTAACTATGATTAATCTTTTCTTTAAAATAGGTAATTTTTCGTGGGACCTACCCCAGTGTAGAGAGGCGTTAGCTTCTCTTCTGTTTGCAATTAATGATAAAAATTACAATTAAATTTTACTTGTGGAGTTTTGGGGTATGAGATTACACAACTTCTCTTTTCATACTCTTTTCCTCTTCTTCAGCACACTGGATTGGATTGAAAATGAGTATTGTAGGAGAAAACCTGTTCTTCACAATTTTCAAATGACAGAAAATGAAGGTTCTTAAAATAACTGCTCTTCCTGCTCTTCACAGTTTTTTTCTCATGACTAAAATGAATGTTCTTGAAATAACTGTTCTTTTTGTTCTTTACAGTTTTCTTATGACTGAAACGAATGTTCTAGGAATTACTGCTCTTCACCTTTTGCATATGAGAGTGTTCTTTAAATGACTGTTCTTAATGCTCTGTACTGTTTTCTCAGGACTAAACAAATTCTCTAGGAATAACTGTTCTTCACTATTTTTAATATGACAGAAAATGAAGGTTCTTAAAACTACTGTTCTTCCTGCTCTTTTCTATTTTCTCATGACTAAAACAAATGTTTTAGGACGTAAAGCTTTCTATGGATTGAAAAAGGAACTCTTAAGAATTCATTCTCTCTCTCGCACCATACTTCAGTGATTGCAACAATTGACTCAGGAAAACAAATGCATGACTTCTTCAGAAAGGTTTCTGTCTCTCAAAATCTCCTCAGTGAAGTGCGCCGCATCAGAGGCTGCGTGCGCACTTCACATCACTCAGCTGTCTGCAAGAGCTCCTCCAGCCGCAACACTAGAGCCGCAACCTTGACTCTCAGCGGCTGCCATTTTTAGAGCCCTCTGCTTCCAGGAAAATCTCCACATCGAAGTCTACAGAGTGTACGGGTGTCGCCAACTTCAAAGAACCCCCACAACCTGGAGAGGGGGAGCCGGAGAAACTGAGGATTTCGTGACACAGACAAGCGAGGGGCAATTGTCATCATGACCACTTTGGACTAAGAATAAGGCCCTCATTACAACCCTGGTGGTCGGTGTTAAAGCGGCGGTAATACCGCCAACAGGCCAGTGGTAAAAAAAAATTGAATCATGACCACAACGGAAACCGCCAACACAGACAGGAACTTTAACACACCGACCACCACGGCGGAAGCAACACCCACCGCGGCCGTAACCACCAACAGCCAGGCGGAAGACAATGTACCGCTCACCCTATTACAACAGGCCTATCCGCCACCTTTTCCGGGGCGGTACCAACGCCATCAAAAGCACGGCGGAAACAGTACACAGAAGGGAAACAACGCACCTCTGGACAATCACGGAACAACCACAACGCCATGGAGCCCGAACTACAGGTGTTACCCATGCTGGTCTAACTCCTCCTACACAAGGAATACCAATGTTGGCGAAGACGGCCACGATGAGTACCGCCCCTAGCACACAGGGAAGGGGGGCACCTCAGCCGGAAGATGGTACAACGCCACTGCTCCTGGAGGGGGCTAATGCCCACTGCTTGGTCCTAGGGAGTGCAAGGCCACAGTCTCTCAAGTGGGTGGTTTGCCCACTGCCTTGTCCTGGGGAGTGCAAAACCACAGTCTCTCAAGTGGCTGGTTTGCCCACTGCTTGGTCCGGGGGAGTGCAAGGCCACAGTCTCTCAAGTGGGTGGTTTGCCCACTGCTTGGTCCTGGGGAGTGCAAGGCCACAGTCTCTCACCTGGGTGGCTTCTTCTACTGGTTCTGGAGGGGGCTTTGTGCACAGTGTGCTTCATCCTGGCAAGTAGGTGTTGAGTGGATGCCTTCTTCCACTGGTTCTGGAGGGGGCTTTGTGCCCACTGTGCTTCATCCTGGCAAGTAGGGGGTGAGAGGATATCTTCTTTCACTGGTTCTGGAGGGGGCTTTGTGCCCAGTGATGCAGCACTTGGGGAGTGCAAGGTCACATTCCCTCCCCTGGGTGTCAGACCCACGAGATTTGCAGTGGGCAGGATGCATGACATTCCATGGATGCAGGACTACAGTCCATCCGCCGGCAGCGATTGCTGCACAGTGCTGGTAGTGCTGGTGCTGGTGGAGGTGCTGGCAGTGATGGGGGGAGGCTCCAGCCCTTCCCCTGCAGCCTCGGATGGCTGCCCACTGGGGCTGCTGCTGCTAGCAGTGGTACTCACAGTGGTGCAGTTGGCAGTGCAGGTGGCGGTGCTGGTGGCGGTGCTGGCAGTGGATGGGGGGAGGCTCCAGCTCTTCCCCTGCGGTCTCGGATGGCTGCCCACTGGGGCTGCTGCTGCTAGCAGTGGTACTCACAGTGGTGCAGTTGGCGGTGCTGGTGGCGGTGCTGGTGGCGGTGCTGGCAGTGGATGGGGGGAGGCTCCAGCCCTTCCCCTGTAGTCTCGGATGGCTGCCCACTGGGGCAGCTGCTGCTGGCAGTGGTGCTGACAGTGGTGCAGATAGCGGTGCAGGTGGTGGTGCAGGTGGTGGTGATGGTGGCAGTGCTGGCATTGGTGGGGGGGGCTCCAGCCCTTCCCCTGCAGCCTCGAATGGCTGCCCACTGGGGCTGCTGCTGCTGACAGTGGTACTGACAGCGGTGCAGGTGGCGGTGCTTGCAGTGGTGGGGGGAGGCTCCAGCCCTTCCCCTGCAGCCTTGGACGGCTGAAGTGCCATGGTTGGTGTTGTGTGCTCAGATTCAGCTCCAGCACCAGGCCCCCTGCAGTGGCCAGACCTTTGTCTTTGCCCTTGGCAGCTGGTGGTCCCTTTTTGACCTTGCCAGCTGGTGGTGCCTTCTTGCCCTTGGTAGCTGGTGGTCCCTTCTTGCCCTTGCCAGCTGTTGGTGCCTCCTTGCGCTTGGTATGTGGTGGTGTCTCCTTGCCCTTTGGTAGCTGGTGGTCCCTTCTTGCCCTTGCAAGCTGGTGGTGCCTCATTGCCCTTGGTAGCTGGTGGTTCCTCCTTGCCTTTGGTAGCTGGTGGTCCCGTCTTGCCCTTGCCAGCTGGTGCAGGCACACTGGCAGTGCTGACGGGTTTCTCCTTGGAGCCTCTCACATCTGCAGTAGCTGCCGAAACTACAGTGGCCGTGGACTGGGTGGCTGAGGTGTGGGCCATGATTCTGCCGAAAGTGAAGGACGGTGGGAGGGAGGGGCAGGGAAGAGTTCAAGGGTGGAGAGGAAAAGCTTTTTAGGGACACTGGTGCAGAAAGAGGGTGAAGGTTTGGGAGGGGAGGAAGAGGGATTGGTGGTTGGAGGTGTCTGTCTGCTGTGTTTGGGTGCAGGTGCATGGGCTGGATGCTGTTGTGAGGTGGATGGCTGTTGGGTGTCTTGAGTGCTTGTGTTTGTGTACTTTGGGAGGAGGGGGCACAGACACAGTGGGAGAGGACACAGGGGACGTGTGCATGGATGTGGGGGTGGTGACTGCCAGTGAGGGGTGTATAGTGGTAGGCGTGATGGTGATGGAGGTAGTGGATGAGGATGTAGTGCATGCAGGTGTGAGTGGAGATGCAACTGGGAAGGAGGTGGAGGAGGAGTGGGACACAGAGGAGGCAGTGGATGTTGGCATGTCGGATTCTGGATGGTGTTTGTGTGAGTGCCTGTGGGATGATGTGAGGTGCTTGTGTTTGCCTGAGCCACTGCTGTATGTTGTCTTGGGTGCATGCTGGTCTGATGGTGTGCTTGGGACAGGCTGGGGTTGAGGGGAATTGGACTGGGTAGAGGAAGTTGGAGGGGGTAGGCTAGAGACAGGGTCAATGCCTGCCATCAGGGAGGATGCCAGAGCCTGGAATGATATCTGTTGGGCCGCCACGCCAGAGGGAATGCCCTCCAGGAATGCATTTCTTTGTTGCAAATGCCCTGCCAGCCCCTGGATGGCATTCACTATGATTGACTGCCCAACAGAGATGGATCGCAGGAAGTTAACCTGTTCTATGCCTTGGACGAGGTGACCTTGTCCAAGGCTACAGTTCCCGTGTGCCTTGGACGAGGTCACCTCGTCCAAAGCACGGGAACTTGGGGGAGCACTAGTGCGCCCCCCCTATGCACCCCCCTCCCGCCCAAGGCGGGGATGGAAGGGGAAGACCTTCCCCTTCCACCCCCAACCCCCCCACCCTCCCTGTGATGTCAGCGTGCGAGCACACGCTGATTTGTCACAGGGGCCTCCCCCATCACGCTGGAAGCTCTGCTTCCAGCGCGATTGAAAGAGAAATGCTCAGCATTTCTCTTTCAATCACGTGGGGGAGGCCCAGAGGGGCTTCAAAGGGAAGGAAATGTATTTCCTTCCCTTTGAAGTCTCTCCCAGGGTTTCAAAAGCCAGATTGCTTGCAATCCGGCTTTTGAAACCCCACTAGACACCAGGGATTTGTTTTTTTTCCAGAAATTGACATAAGGGAGCGACCCCTTGGGCAAGGGTCGCTCCCAGGGGAGGCTTTTTTCAGGAAGGCCCTTTCTGCCCCCCCTGGGGGCAGATCGGCCTATTATTAGGCCGATCTGTCCCCAGGGGGGGCAGAAACCTCTAGGCACCAGGGATCTTTTTTTTTTTTTTTTTTGTTATGTTTTTTTTTTTTTAGGTGGGGAGCGACCCCTTAGGCAAGGGTCGCTCCCCTAGGGGACAAATTATATTTAGGCCATTTCTGCCCCCGTTGGGGGCAGATTGGCCTATTTTGATGAGCCCAATCTGCCCCCAAGGGGGGAAGAAACCACTAGACACCAGGGAGTTTTTTCTTTGCATGAATTTCACGCAAGGGGAGCGACCCCTTAGGCAAGGGTCGCTCCCTGGGGGGGGGAATTATTTTAGGCCACTTCAAAAACCTCTAGGTGGCAGGGCAATTTTTTTTGTGTGTTTTCTTTTTTGTTTGTTTGTTTTTTTAGAGGTGGGGAGCGACCCATTAGGCAAGGGTCGCTCCCCTGGGGGCCAAATTGTATTTAGACCATTTCTTCCCCCCTTGGGGGCAGATTGGCCGATTTCAGGTCAATCTGCCCCCAAGGGGGCAGAAACCACTAGGCACCGGGGATTTGTTTTTTGGCGCTAATGTCACGCAGGGGGAGCGACCCCGTAGGCAATGTGTTTTTTTAGCCAAATTTTGAGGTTTGCAAAGGATTCTGGGTAACAGAACCTGGTCAGAGCCCCACAAGTCACCCCATCTTGGATTCCCCTAGGTCTCTAGTTTTCAGAAATGCACAGGTTTGGTAGGTTTCCCTAGGTGGCTAGAGCTAGAGCTAGAAGCCAAAATCCACAGGTAGGCACTTTGTAAAAAACACCTCTGTTTTGTTTAAAAAAATGTGATGTCTGCACATTGCGTTTTGGGGCATTTCCTGTCACGGGCGCTAGGCCTACCCACACAAGTGAGGTATCATTTTTATCGCGAGACTTGGGGGAACGCTGGGTGGAAGGAAATTTGTGCCTCCTCTCAGATTCCAGAACTTTCTGCCACAGAAATGTGAGGAACATGTGTTTTGTTAGCCAAATTTTGAGGTTTGCAAAGGATTCTGGGTAACAGAACCTGGTCGGAGCCCCACAAGTCACCCCATCTTGGATTCCCCTAGGTCTCTAGTTTTCAGAAATGCACAGGTTTGGTAGGTTTCCCTAGGTGCCAGATGAGCTAGAGGCCAAAATCTACAGGTAGGCACTTTGCAAAAAACAGCTCTGTTTTCTATCAAAAAATGGGATGTGTCCACGTTCTGCTTTGGGGCATTTCCTGTCGCAGGCGCTAGGCCTACCCACACAAGTGAGTTATAATTTTTATCGGGAGACTTGGGGGAACGCTGGGTGGAAGGAAATTTGTGCCTCCTCTCAGATTCCAGAACTTTCTGCCACAGAAATGTGAGGAACATGTGTTTTTTTAGCCAAATTTTGAGGTTTGCAAAGGATTCTGGGTAACAGCACCTGGTCGGAGCCCCACAAGTCACCCCATCTTGGATTCCCCTAGGTCTCTAGTTTTTCGAAATGCACAGGTTTGGTAGGTTTCCCTAGGTATTGGCTGAGCTAGAGGCCAAAATCTACAGGTAGGCACTTTGCAAAATACAGCTCTGTTTTCTGTCAAAAAATGGGATGTGTCCACGTTGTGCTTT
Source organism: Pleurodeles waltl (assembly GCF_031143425.1). NCBI lineage: Eukaryota > Metazoa > Chordata > Amphibia > Caudata > Salamandridae > Pleurodeles > Pleurodeles waltl. The sequence goes on along the minus strand of NC_090446.1, from coordinate 568,458,599 downwards.
GGGGCATTTCCTGTCGCGGGCGCTAGGCCTACCCACACAAGTGAGGTATCATTTTTATCGGGAGACTTGGGGGAACGCTGGGTGGAAGGAAATTTGTGCCTCCTCTTAGATTCCAGAACTTTCTGCCACAGAAATGTGAGGAACATGTGTTTTTTTAGCAAAATTTTGAGGTTTGCAAAGTATTCTGGGTAACAGAACCTGGTCAGAGCCCCACAAGTCACCCTATCTTGGATTCCCCTAGGTCTCCAGTTTAAAAAAATGCACAGGTTTGGTAGGTTTCCCTAGGTGCCGGCTGAGCTAGAGGCCTAAATCTACAGGTAGGCACTTTGCAAAAAACACCTCTGTTTTCTTTCAAAAAAATGGGATGTGTCCACGTTGCGTTTTGGGGCGTTTCCTGTCGTGAGCGCTAGGCCTACCCACACAAGTGAGGTATCATTTATATCAGGAGACTTGGGGGAACATAGATTAGCAAAACAAGTGTTATTGCCCCTTGTCTTTCTCTACATTTTCTCCTTCCAAATATAGGAGAGTGTGTAAAAAAGACATCTATTTGAGAAATGCCCTGTAACTCACATGATAGTATGGTCACCCCGGAATTCAGAGATGTGCAAATAACCACTGCTCCTCAACACCTTATCTTGTGCCCTTTTTGGAAATACAAAGGTTTTCTTGATAGCTATTTTTTACTCTTTATATTTCAGCAAATGAATTGCTGTATACCCGTTATAGAATGAAAACGCACTGCAGGGTGCAGCTCATTTATTGGCTCTGGGTACCTAGGGTTCTTGATGAACCTACAAGCCCTATATATCCCCGCAACCAGAGGAGTCCAGCAGACGTAACGGTATATTGCTTTCGATAATCTGACATTGCAGAAAAAAGTTACAGAGTAAAACGTAGAGAAAAATTGATGTTTTTTTCACCTCAATTTCAATATTTTTCTTTTTCAGTTGTTATTTTCTGTAGGAAACCCTTGTAGGATCTACACAAATGACCCCTCAGAATTTTGTCTACTTTTCAGAAATGTTTAGGTTTCTGGGATCCAGCATTGGTTTCATGCCCATTTCTGTCACTGAGTGGAAGGAGGCTGAAAGCACAAAAAATTGTAAAAATGGGGTATGTCCCACTAAAATGCCAAATTTGTGATGAAAAATTGGGTTTTCTGATTCAAGTCTGCCTGTTCCTGAAAGCTGGGAAGCTGTTGAGTTTAGCACCGCAAACCCTTTGTTGATGCCATTTTCAGGGGAAAAACCACAAGCCTTCTTCTGCAGCCACTTTTTCCCATTTTGTTTGAAAAAAATGAAATTTTCACTGTATTTTGGCTAATTTATTGGCCTCCTTCAGGGGAACCCACAAAGTCTGGGTACCTCTAGAATCCCTAGGATGTTGGAAATAAAGGACGCAAATTTGGCTTGGTTAGCTTATGTGGACAAAAAGTTATGAGGGCCTAAGCGCAAACTGCTCCAAATAGGCAAAAAAAAGCCTGGCACAGGAGGGGGAAAAGGCCTGGCAGCGAAGGGGTTAAAAGACTCCTCACTCAGGGCAGCAGGGCTGACTGGGCAGGGCCTGAGGTGCCTGGGGCGAAGGAGATGCCCACCCTCCTGGGTAAGCGGGCACAGGAAAAACACTGACGGGCTGCTGGGAGGGTGGTGCTGGTACGGGGGGTGGCGGCTGTACCTGTTGTTGGGGTGGCCACAGAGGTGTCCGCCATCACCAGGGAGCTTCCATCGGAGGAGGTATCACTGTCCGAACTCTCCCCTCCAGGCTCCGCCATGGGGCTCCCCTCACCCTCCGTCCCACTGGTGCCCTCACAGTCGGTGAATTCGGCCCCCAGGTCCATGTGGGATGCAGCTCCCTCCGTCGCCGGTGCCTCTGCTCCTCCGCCAGATGATGCTAGTGCACATAAGGACAGGGTGACAAAACAAAATGGGGGGGGAAGAGACAGAGGATACTCTTGGTCAATGCCAGCAACAACACCACCGTTGACGTACACAACACACAGGGGACAGCCCTATGCACTAGGCGATGCACTGCCAGTCACAATGCTAGTCACCAGTCCATGGAAAATAATGCCTAACACCAATAGCAGCATACCTGAGACCCACAGAGCCCTGCCCAGTAGTAGATGCCCACTAGTATGTTTGGGGGTGGAGTGTAACAGACCCTGCTCAACATGGAACCTACACTGCAATGTTCGACCTGGCCTAGGGGCACCCACAGGCCCACACCCCCCACCTAGATATCACCCCACCACGTGCTATTTGCACAACTGGAAACTGTACTCACCCCATTGTGGTTGCTGTGATGCCCTCAAGCGCCCATCCAACTCCGAATAGGCCACCGCCATTATGCGCAACATCAGGGGGGCCAGGGTTTGACAGGCACCCCTTCCTCTTTGGGAGGCCATCCGCAGCTGGGCCTCCACCATCTTCCTTGCCCAGCGTCTCAGGTCCTCCCACCGTTTGCGACAGTGGGTGCTCCACCTGTGGTAGACCCCCAGTGTCCGCACATCCTTGGCGATGGCACGCCATATACCCTTTTCTGATGGGCGCTGACCTGCAGACAAATAAACATAGAGAAAAGGTATCAGTCATACCATCCAGCCTGATACACCCATGGCCCACCATATCCCTACCATCCTCTTATGCGCATGCATTGCCCACCATACATGCAGCACTCTACCCAGGACCCCTCAACCAGCCCCCCCTTACAAGAGACCTTCACACACAGCACTCCATGCATTCATGCCCCATGCATCGTGCACACAGTGTACTCACCTGTTGGTCTGGAGGCCCATAAAGCAATAGGTACTGGGGTAGGACCCCATCCACCAGTCTCTCCAGCTCCTCCGAGGTGAATGCTGGGGCCCTTTCCCTAGAGACTCGAGCCACGGACGCTTCCAGACACAGGTCACAGCAGCACTTGCAGTGTAGGTCCTCTCCTGTTGAAGGTCAGGTAGAAAGTGAGTGAACAGATAGAAAATGGCAGTCACGTCCACGGCGGTGCGTACCGTCACCGCCGGCGAACATCACCATAGGCTACTGGAACCCATAGGGCCCAATGATAACCAATGAGGAGTTGCACTGCAGTTCTCGACCGCCTCCTGCAACGGCGCACAACGTCAGCAGATTTACCTCATTTCCATCTGTCCCTCCACACAGGACAGGCGTCTGCCATTTCAGGGGGGGGCAGGCCATGGCACATAACTTCATCACAGCAGACATAAGCACAGTTAGGGACTACACGTAAACATACTGTTTATGTCGCAACATACAATGCATTTTACTCTGAGGATATGTTTGAAAATGACCAGCTGCTCACCGTTTTGCCCTCCAGATTACAACCACTGAGGATGATTAGGAGATGGAGACATCCCCCGTGTACATGCCCCTGGTGGACTTGGCAAAAATAAAGGACAGGCACATTATCCTCACCTACAGACCTGATAGGGCCACAATCCAAGAGCTGTGTGCCCAGTTGGAGCCAGACCTGCCTGATCTCAGCTATCCATCAGCCCACTGGGATACCCCCTCTTGTGCAAGTCCTATCAGGTTTACATTTCTTGGCAAGTGGCTTCTTTCAAGCGACAGTGGCCATGGCAGCAGGGATGTCACAGCCAATGTTCTCAATAGTGCTGACCAGAGTGTTGTCTGCCCTGCTGAAACACATGCGCAGCTACATCGTTTTCCCTCAGGTGGAAGATTTGGCCACATTGAAGGATGACTTCTATGCAATGGGACATATCCCCAACATCATTGGGGCAATTGATGGTACACATATTGCCTTTGTCCCCCTCCGAAAAAAATGAACAGGTGTTCAGAAATCGAAAGAGCTTTCATTCTATGAATGTGCAGATAGTGTGCATTGTGGACCAGTACACCTCCCATTTGAATGCAAAGTATCCTAGGTCTGTGCATGATGCCTTCATCCTCAGGAATAACAGCATCCTATATGTGATGGCTCAACTTCAGAGGCACCGGGTGTGGCTAGCAGGTGAGCCCATGGTCCCCATCCAGTGTCTGTTGGTATATGGGTGTGGGGTTGGCCCAAAGCGTGAGTGTGTGGCTAACAGGTATCCCTCGATATTTGCAGGTGACTCTGGTTACCCCAATCTCTCATGGCTACTTACTCCAGGAGGAATGCTAGGACAAGGCAGAGGAACATTACAATGAGGCACATGGGCGTACAAGAACAATTATTGAGCACACCTTTGCCCTCCTGAAGGCCAGGTTTAGGTGCCTCCATCTGACAGGTGGATCCCTGTGCTACTCACCCAAGAAGATGTGCCAGATCATTGTGGCATGTTGCATGTTGCACAACCTAGCCTTGAGACGCCAGGAGCCTTTTCAGCAGGAGGATGGGGCTGAAGATGGGCGTGTGGCAGCTGTGGAGCCTGTGGACAGTGACGAAGAGGAGGCAGAGGATGAGGATGTGGACAACAGCACAACTATCATACGACAGTACTTCCAGTGACATACAGGTAAGACACTGTAACTTCACCTTCCATTGCAGTTTTGTGTAGTTATTTTTCTCTAGGCAGGCTGCAGTTCCCATTACTATGGCCACTTACTGTACCCTTTGACATGTCTTTTCACAGAACTTTTTGCCCTACTCTGGTTCCTGGTGTATTGACTGTAGCACATTACAGGTCATTCCTATGTATACATAACTGTACAGTCTAATTGCAATTTCTACAGATTGTTAAACAAATACATCCTTAAATTATTTGACAAACGCCATACTTGTATTTTTTAAGAGGGTGTTTATTTCAGTGCTGAGAAGTAAATGGGGATGTGCAATGGGCTGGGGTGATGATGGAGGAAAGTCCAGGATAGAGTTCAATCTATTTGTATAACAGGTGCATTGTCCAAGGGGGCATAGGAAGGGAAGCAATGGCAGTTCAAGGTGGACAGGGTGACAGAGTGGGACACAAAGTGACAATCAGGAGTCTTATTTCCTGGCGGGTGTCTTGGCAATTTACTCTGGCTTCTGCCTGGATAGGTGGGACCATTTGCATGGTGGTTCTCCTTCTGCAGGGGGTGGGGTGCTGGTGGCTTGTTGTTCCTATGGCGGGGCTTCCTGTCCACTAGCGTTGGCAGAGGTGGAGGGCTGAGTGTGACTAGTGTCAGGAGCCCGTTGGTGTGCCACTGCCTCCCTCATGGTGTTGGCCATGTCAGCCAGCACCTCTGCAATGGTGACCAGGGTGGTGTGGATGTCCCTCAGGTCCTCCCTGATCCCCAGGTATTGTCCCTCCTGCAGCCGCTGGGTCTCCTGCAACTTGGCCAGTATCTGGCCCATCGCCTCCTGGGAATGGTGGTATGCTCCCAGGATATTGGTTTCGTGGAGGGTCGTTTCCCTGGGCCTGTCCTCCCCCGTCGCACAGTAGTCCTCTCAGCTTCCCTGTTGTCCTGTGCCTCTGTCCCCTGAACTGTGTGCCCACTGCCACTGACCCCAGGTCCCTGATTTTCTTGGGTTTGTGGGATTGCCTGGGGTCCCTGTAGTGGTTGACACACTGTTGATTGACGTGTCCTGGGGACAGAGGTATGGGCCTGCTCGGTGGGTGCTGTGCTGGTGTTTCCTGAGGGGGAGACTGTGGTGGTATGGGATTATGGCTGGGTAACCGACTGTTCGGAGGTCCCTGATGAGCCAGGTTGGTCATCCTGATCCAGGCGTGCAGAGCTGCTGTCATCACTGTGGGGCTCTTCTGTGGGGGGACTGGATGTTGCTGGCACCTCCTCTCCAGTGACATTGTGGGTGGTACCTGTGGGGATGTAAATGCAGTGTTATAGTTTCTGCGTGTGTCATCTGGTGCATGGGTATGTTGCCCTCTATGGTTGATATTGCCATGGCAGATTGGCCCTAGTGAGAGTTGTTATTTGGTGAGTTATGTGATTGTCTCTAGTGTGCATGCAGTGGTGATGGTTGTCCATGCAGGTCTGTGATGGGTGTCCATGCATTGGTGGGGCATGCAGGGCTTGGCATTGGGATGATTGGGTTGTATGTGAGGTGGTGGAGTTATGGTGGTGGGGGTAGGGATGGGGGTTTGTGATGCCATGCAGGTAGGGTGGGTGAAAGTAGTAAAGATTTGACTTACCAGAGTCCAGTTCTCCTGCTACTCCTGCCAGGCCCTCCGGATGCAGTACTGTCAAAACATTCTCCTCCCATATTGTCAGTTGGGGGGAGGAGGTGGGGGTCCACCGCCAGTCCTTTGTACATCTATCTGGTGTCTTGCAACCACGGAATGCACCTTCCCCCATAGGTCGTTCCACCTCATCCTGATGTCATCCCTTGTTCTTGGGTGCTGTCCAATGGCGCTGACCCTGTCCACGATCCTCTGCCATAGCTTCATCTTGCTAGCAATGGATGTCTGCTGCATCTGTGATCTGAATAGCTGTGGCTCTACCCGGATGATTTCCTCCACTATGACCTCTAGCGCCTCCCCAGAGAACCTGGGGTGTGTTTGTGGTGCCATGGGTGTAGTATGAGTGGTGTGTGAGGGTCTGTGGGGGGATGTTTTGGGGTGAGTGCTGTGAGCTGCGTGGATGGTGCATGGGTGATGGTGTTCTGTGGCTCTGGTTCTGTGGGTACTCTTGGTGTCTCTCTCTCTCTCAGTTGTAAATTATTGTGTAGTGGTTAAGGGATGTGGGTGGTGTGGGTGTGTGTTTTATAGTGGTGTGGGTGTGGTGTGTGTATGAGTGTCAGGTGTGTGTAGTTTGAATTGTCCAATGTGGTGGTGTTGTGTATGTGTGTGTGTATTTTTATCGCAGCGGTATGTACCGCCAATGGTTTACCGCAGTTGAATGTCCGCTGCGGTGATTCGTGGGTCATAATGCTGTGGGCGTAATTCTGTTGGCGTAACGGTGTGGGTTTTGGTACAGCCATTTTTTAACTGACCTTTGGGCTGGCAGGCTTGAGTGTGTGTCTGTATAGTGACGGATTTCTATGCGTGGGTCATAATATGGGTAGCGGTATACCGCCGCGGTCGTGGTATGTTGGCAGCAGTCGGCATGGCGGTAAGCGGGAGTTACCGCCAATGTCATAATGAGGGCCAAAGGGTCAGGGCCTAACAACAGAATTTCAGTTTTGTCAGGGTCACATAGAAGGTTGTTAGCACTGATCCATTTCATGACTGTTTTATCCACGTTGTGCTTTGGGGCATTTCCTGTCGCAGGCGCTAGGCCTACCCACACAAGTGAGGTATCATTTTTATCGGGAGACTTGGGGGAATGCTGGGTGGAAGGAAATTTGTGCCTCCTCTCATATTCCAGAACTTTCTGCCACAGAAATGTGAGGAACATGTGTTTTTTTAGCCAAATTTCGAGGTTTGCAAAGGATTCTGGGTAACAGAACCTGGTCAGAGCCCCACAAGTCACCCCATCTTGGATTCCCCTAGGTCTCTAGTTTTCAAAAATGCAGAGGTTTGGTAGGTTTCCCTAGCTGCCGGCTGAGCTAGAGGCCAAAATCTACAGGTAGGCACTTTGCAAATAACACCTCTGTTTTCTTTAAAAAAATGGGATGTGTCCACGTTACGTTTTGGGGCATTTCCTGTCGCTGGCGCTAGGCCTACCCACACAAGTGAGGTATCATTTTTATCGGGAGACTTGGGGGAACATAGATTAGCAAAACAAGTGTTATTGCCCTTGTCTTTCTCTACATTTTCCCCTTCCAAATATAGGAGAGTGTGTAAAAAAGACATCTATTTGAGAAATGCCCTGTAATTCATATGCTAGTATGGTCACCTCGGAATTCAGAGATGTGCAAATAACCACTGCTCCTCAACACCTTATCTTGTGCCCTTTTTGGAAATACAAAGGTTTTCTTGATAGCTATTTTTTACTCTTTATATTTCAGCAAATGAATTGCTGTATACCCGGTATAGAGTGAAAACGCACTGCAGGGTGCAGCTCATTTATTGGCTCTGGGTACCTAGGGTTCTTGATGAACCTACAAGCCCTATATATCCCCACAACCAGAGGAGTCCAGCAGACGTAACGGTATATTGCTTACGATAATCTGACATTGCAGAAAAAAGTTACAGAGTAAAACGTACAGAAAAATTGATGTTTTTTTCACCTCAATTTCAATATTTTTCTTTTTCAGTTGCTATTTTCTGTAGGAAACCCTTGTAGGATCTACACAAATGACCCCTCAGAATTTTGTCTACTTTTCAGAAATCTTTAGGTTTCTGGGATCCAGCATTGGTTTCATGCCCATTTCTGTCACTGAGTGGAAGGGGGCTGAAAGCACAAAAAAATGTAAAAATGGGGTATGTCCTAGTAAAATGCCAAATTTGTGTTGAAAAATTGGGTTTTCTGATTCAAGTCTGCCTGTTCCTGAAAGCCGGGAAGCTGGTGAGTTTAGCACTGCAAACCCTTTGTTGATGCCATTTTCAGGGGAAAAACCACAAGCCTTCTTCTGCAGACACTTTTTCCCATTTTTTGGAAAAAAACGAAATTTTCACTGTATTTTGGCTAATTTCTTGGCCTCCTTCAGGGGAACCCACAAAGTCTGGGTACCTCTAGAATCCCTAGGATGTTGGAAATAAAGGACGCAAATTTGGCTTGGTTAGCTTATGTGGACAAAAAAGTATGAGGGCCTAAGCGCGAACTGCCCCAAATAGGCAAAAAAAGGCCTGGCACAGGAGGGGGAAAAGGCCTGGCAGCGAAGGGGTTAAAAGACTCCTCACTCAGGGCAGCAGGACTGACTGGGGCAGGGCCTGAGGTGCCTGGGACGAAGGAGATGCCCACCCTCCTAGGTAAGCGGGCACCGGAAAAACACTGAGGGGCTGCTGGGAGGGTGAGCTGGTACGGGGGGTGGCGGCTGTACCTGTTGTTGGGGTGGCCACAGACGTGTCCGCCATCACCAGGGAGCTTCCATCGGAGGAGGTATCACTGTCCGAACTCTCCCCTCCAGGCTCCGCCGTGGAGATCCCCTCACCCTCCGTCCCACTGGTGCCCTCACAGTCGGTGGATTCGGCCTCCAGGTCCATGTGGGATGCAGCTCCCTCCGTCGCCGGTGCCTCTGCTTCTCCGCCAGATGATGCTAGTGCACATAAGGACAGGGTGACAAAACAAAAAGGGGGGGGAGAGACAGAGGATACTCTTGGTCAATGCCAGCAACAACACCACTGTTGACGTACACAACACACAGGGGACAGCCCTATGCACTAGGCGATGCACTGCCAGTCACAATGCTAGTCACCAGGCGGTGGAAAATAATGCCTAACACCAATAGCAGCATACCTGAGACCCACAGAGCCCTGCCCAGTAGTAGATGCCCACTAGTATGTTTGGGGGTGGAGTGTAACAGACCCTGCTCAACATGGAACCTACCCTGCAATGTTCGACCTGGCCTAGGGGCACCCACAGGCCCACACCCCCCACCTAGATATCACCCCACCATGTGTAATTTGCACAACTGGAAACTGTACTCACCCCCTTGTGGTTGTTGTGATGCCCTCAAGCGCCCATCCAACTCCGAATAGGCCACCGCCATTATGTGCAACATCAGGGGTCCAGGGTTTGACGGGCACCCCTTCCTCTTTGGGAGGCCATCCGCAGCTGGGCCTCCGCCATCTTCCTTGCCCAGCGTCTCAGGTCCTCCCACCGTTTGCGACAGTGGGTGCTCCGCCTGTGGTAGACACCCAGTGTCCGCACATCCTTGGCGATGGCACGCCATATACCCTTTTCTGATGGGCGCTGACCTGCAGACAAATAAACATAGAGAAAAGGTATCAGTCATACCGTCCAGCCTGTTACACCCATGGCCCACCATATCCCTACCATCCCCTTATGCGCATGCATTGCCCACCATACAAGCAGCACTCTGCCCAGGACCCCTCAACCAGGCCCCCTTACACGAGACCTTCACACACAGCACTCCATGCATTCATGCCCCATGCATTGTGCACACAGTGTACTCACCTGTTGGTCTGGAGGCCCTTAAAGCAATAGGTACTGGGGTAGGACCCCATCCACCAGTCTCTCCAGCTCCTCCGAGGTGAATGCTGGGGCCCTTTCCCTAGAGACTCGAGCCATGGACGCTTCCAGACACAGGTCACAGCAGCACTTGCAGTGTAGGTCCTCTCCTGTTGAAGGTCAGGTAGAAAGTGAGTGAACAGATAGAAAATGGCAGTCACGTCCACGGCGGTGCGTACCGTCACCGCCGGCGTACATCACCATAGGCTACTGGAACCCATAGGGCCCAATGATAACCAATGAGGAGTTGCACGGCAGTTCTCGACCGCCTCCTGCAACTCCGCACAACGTCAGCGGATTTACCTCATTTCCATCTGTCCCTCCACACAGGACAGGCGTCTGCCATTTCAGGGGGGGGCAGGCCATGGCACATAACTTCATCACAGCAGACATAAGCACATTTAGGGACTACACGTAAACATACTGTTTATGTCGCAACATACAATGCATTCTACTCTGAGGATATGTTTGAAAATGACCAGCTGCTCACCGTTTTGCCCTCCAGATTACAACCATTGAGGATGATTAGGAGATGGAGACATCCCCCGTGTACATGCCCCTGGTGGACTTGGCAACAATAAAGGACAGGCACATTATCCTCACCTACAGACCTGATAGGGCCACAATCCAAGAGCTGTGTGCCCAGTTGGAGCCAGACCTGATCTCAGCTATCCGTCAGCCCACTGGGATACCCCCTCTTGTGCAAGTCCTATCAGGTTTACATTTCTTGGCAAGTGGCTCCTTTCAAGCGACAGTGGCCATGGCAGCAGGGATGTCACAGCCAATGTTCTCAATAGTGCTGACCAGTGTGTTGTCTGCCCTGCTGAAACACATGCGCAGCTACATCGTTTTCCCTCAGGTGGAAGATTTGGCCACATTTAAGGATGACTTCTATGCAATGGGACATATTCCCAACATCATTGGGGCAATTGATGGTACACATATTGCCTTTGTCCCCCTCCGAAAAAAATGAACAGGTGTTCAGAAATCGAAAGAGCTTTCATTCTATGAATGTGCAGATAGTGTGCATTGTGGACCAGTACACCTCCCATTTGAATGCAAAGTATCCTAGCTCTGTGCATGATGCCTTTATCCTCACGAATAACAGCATCCTATATGTGATGGCTCAACTTCAGAGGCACCAGGTGTGGCTAGCAGGTGAGCCCATGGTCCCCACCCAGTGTCTGTTGGTATATGGGTGTGGGGTTGGCCCTAAGCGTGAGTGTGTGGCTAACAGGTATCCCTCGATATTTGCAGGTGACTCTGGTTACCCCAATCTCTCATGGCTACTTACTCCAGGAGGAATGCTAGGACAAGGCAGAGGAACATTACAATGAGGCACATGGGCGTACAAGAACAATTATTGAGCACACCTTTGCCTTCCTGAAGGCCAGGTTTAGGTGCCTCCATCTGACAGGTGGATCCCTGTGCTACTCACCCAAGAAGGTGTGCCAGATCATTGTGGCATGTTGCATGTTGCACAACCTAGCCTTGAGACGCCTGGTGCCTTTTCAGCAGGAGGATGGGGCTGAAGATGGGCGTGTGGCAGCTGTGGAGCCTGTGGACAGTGACGAAGAGGAGGCAGAGGATGAGGATGTGGACAACAGCACAACTATCATACGACAGTACTTCCAGTGACACACAGGTAAGACACTGTAACTTCACCTTCCATTGCAGTTTTGTGTAGTTATTTTTCTCTTTAGGCAGGCTGCTGTTCCCATTACTATGGCCACTTACTGTACCCTTTGACATGTCTTTTCACAGAACTTTTTGCCCTACTCTGGTTCCTGGTGTATTGACTGTAGCACATTACAGGTCATTCCTATGTATACATAACTGTACAGTCTAATTGCAATTTCTACAGATTGTTAAACAAATACATCCTTAAATTATTTGACAAACGCCATACTTGTATTTTTTAATAGGGTGTTTATTTCAGTGCTGAGAAGTAAATGGGAATGTGCAATGGGCTGGGTGGATGATGGAGGAAAGTCCAGGATAGAGTTCAGTCTATTTGTATAACAGGTGCATTGTCCAAGGGGGCATAGGAAGGGAAGCAATGGCAGTTCAAGGTGGACAGGGTGACAGAGTGGGACACAAAGTGACAATCAGGAGTCTTATTTCCTGGCGGGTGTCTTGGCAATGTACTCTGGCTTCTGCCTGGATCGGTGGGACCATTTGCATGGTGGTTCTCCTTCTGCAGGGGGTGGGGTGCTGGTGGCCTGTTGTTCCTGTGGTGGGCCTCCTGTCCACTAGCGTTGGCGGAGGTGGAGGGCTGAGTGTGGCTAGTGTCAGGGGCCCGTTGGTGTGCCACTGCCTCCCTCATGGTGTTGGCCATGTCAGCCAGCACCTCTGCAATGGTGACCAGGATGGTGTGGATGTCCCTCAGGTCCTCCCTGATCCCTAGGTATTGTCCCTCCTGCAGCTGCTGGGTCTCCTGAAACTTGGCCAGTATCTGGCCCATCGCCTCCTGGGAATGGTGGTATGCTCCCAGGATATTGGTTTGGTGGAGGGTCGTTTCCCTGGGCCTGACCTCCCCTGTCGCACAGCAGTCCTCTCAGCTTCCCTGTTGTCCTGTGCCTCTGTCCCCTGAACTGTGTGCCCACTGCCACTGACCCCAGGTCCCTGATTTTCTTGGGTTTGTGGGATTGCCTGGGGTCCCTGTAGTGGTTGACACACTGTTGATTGACGTGTCCTGGGGACAGAGGTATGGGCCTGCTTGGTGGGTGCTGTGCTGGTGTTTCCTGAGGGGGAGACTGTGGTGGTATGGGATTATGGCTGGGTAACCGACTGTTCGGAGGTCCCTGATGAGCCAGGTTGGTCATCCTGATCCCGGCGTGCAGAGCTGCTGTCATCACTGTGGGGCTCTTCTGTGGGGGGACTGGATGTTGCTGGCACCTCCTCTCCAGTGACATTGTGGGTGGTACCTGTGGGGATGTAAATGCAGTGTTTTAGTTTCTGCGTGTGTCATCTGGTGCATGGGTATGTTGCCCTCTATGGTTGATATTGCCATGGCAGATTGGCCCTAGTGAGAGTTGTTATTTGGTGAGTTAGGTGATTGTCTCTAGTGTGCATGCAGTGGTGATGGTTATCCATGCAGGTCTGTGATGGGTGTCCATGCATTGGTGGGGCATGCAGGGCTTGGCATTGGGATGATTGGGTTGTATGTGAGGTGGTGGAGTTATGGTGGTGGGGGTAGGGGTGGGGGTTTGTGATGGCATGCAGGTAGGGTGGGTGAAAGTAGTAAAGATTTGACTTACCAGAGTCCAGTTCTCCTGCTACTCCTGCCAGGCCCTCCGGATGCAGTACTGTCAAAACATTCTCCTCCCATATTGTCAGTTGGGTGGAGGAGGTGGGGGTCCACCGCCAGTCCTTTGTACATCTATCTGGTGTCTTGCAACCACGGAATGCACCTTCCCCCGTAGGTCGTTCCACCTCATCCTGGTGTCATCCCTTGTTCTTGGGTGCTGTCCCATGGCGCTGACCCTGTCTACGATCCTCTGCCATAGCTCCATCTTGCTAGCAATGGATGTCTGCTGCATCTGTGATCTGAATAGCTGTGGCTCTACCCGGATGATTTCCTCCACTATGACCCTTAGCGCCTCCTCAGAGAACCTGGGGTGTGTTTGTGGTGCCATGGGTGTAGTATGAGTGGTGTGTGAAGGTCTGTGGGGGGATGTTTTGGGGTGAGTGCTATGAGCTGCGTGTATGGTGTATGGGTGATGGTGTTCTGTGGCTCTGGTTCTGTGGGTAGTCTTGGTGTCTCTCTCTCTCAGTTGTAAATTATTTTGTAGTGGTTAAGGGATGTGGGTGGTGTGGGTGTGTGTTTTATAGTGGTGTGGGTGTGGTGTGTGTATGAGTGTCAGGTGTGTGTAGTTTGAATTGTCCAATGTGGTGGTGTTGTGTATGTGTGTGTGTATTTTTAGCGCAGCGGTATGTACCGCCAATGGTTTACCGCAGTTGAATGTCCACCGCGGTGATTCGTGGGTCATAATGCTGTGGGCGTAATTCTGTCGGCGTAACGGTGTGGGTTTTGGTACAGCCATTTTTTAACTGACCTTTGGGCTGGCGGGCTTGAGTGTGTGTCTGTATAGTGACGGATTTCTATGCGTGGGTCATAATATGGGTAGCGGTATACCGCCGCGGTCGTGGTATGTTGGCAGCAGTCGGCATGGCGGTAAGCGGGACTTACCGCCAATGTCATAATGAGGGCCAAAGGGTCAGGGCCTAACAACAGAATTTCAGTTTTGTCAGGGTCACATAGAAGGTTGTTAGCACTGATCCATTTCATGACTGTTTTATCCACGTTGTGCTTTGGGACATTTCCTGTCGCAGGCGCTAGGCCTACCCACACAAGTGAGGTATCATTTTTATCGGGAGACTTGGGGGAACGCTGGGTGGAAGGAAATTTGTGCCTCCTCTCAGATTCCAGAACTTTCTGCCACAGAAATGTGAGGAAGATGTGTTTTTTTAGCCAAATTTCGAGGTTTGCAAAGGATTCTGGGTAACAGAACCTGGTCAGAGCCCCACAAGTCACCCCATCTTGGATTCCCCTAGGTCTCTAGTTTTAAAAAATGCAGAGGTTTGGTAGGTTTCCCTAGGTGCCGGCTGAGCTAGAGGCCAAAATCTACAGGTAGGCACTTTGCAAAAAACACCTCTATTTTCTTTAAAAAAATGGGATGTGTCCACGTTGCGTTTTGGGGCATTTCCTGTCGCGGGCGCTAGGCCTACCCACACAAGTGAGGTATCATTTTTATCGGGAGACTTAGGGGAACATAGATTAGCAAAACAAGTGTTATTGCCCCTTGTCTTTCTCTACATTTTCACCCTCCAAATATAGGAGAGTGTGTAAAAAAGACATCTATTTGAGAAATGCCCTGTAATTCACATGCTAGTATGGTCACCCCGGAATTCAGAGATGTGCAAATAACCACTGCTCCTCAACACCTTATCTTGTGCCCTTTTTGGAAATACAAAGGTTTTCTTGATAGGTATTTTTTACTCTTTATATTTCAGCAAATGAATTGCTGTATACCCGGTATAGAATGAAAACGCACTGCCGGGTGCAGCTCATTTATTGGCTCTGGGTACCTAGGGTTCTTGATGAACCTACAAGCCCTATATATCCCCACAACCAGAGGAGTCCAGCAGACGTAACGGTAAATTGCTTTCGATAATCTGACATTGCAGAAAAAAGTTACAGAGTAAAACGTAGAGAAAAATTGATGTTTTTTTCACCTCAATGTCAATATTTTTCTTTTTCAGTTGTTATTTTCTGTAGGAAACCCTTGTAGGATCTACACAAATGACCCCTCAGAATTTTGTCTACTTTTCAGAAATGTTTAGGTTTCTGGGATCCAGCATTGGTTTCATGCCCATTTCTGTCACTGAGTGGAAGGAGGCTGAAAGAACAAAAAATTGTAAAAATGGGGTATGTCCCAGTAAAATGCCAAATTTGTGTTGAGAAATTGGGTTTTCTGATTCAAGTCTGCCTGTTCCTGAACGCTGGGAAGCTGGTGAGTTTAGCACTGCAAACCCTTTGTTGATGCCATTTTCAGGGGAAAAACCACAAGCCTTCTTCTGCAGCCACTTTTTCCCATTTTTTAAAAAAAAAACGGAATTTTCACTGTATTTTGGCTAATTTCTTGGCCTTCTTCAGGGGAACCCACAAAGTCTGGGTACCTCTAGAATCCCTAGGATGTTGGAAATAAAGGACGTAAATTTGGCTTGGTTAGCTTATGTGGACAAAAAGGTATGAGGGCCTAACCGCGAACTGCCCCAAATAGGCAAAAAAAGGCCTGGCACAGGAGGGGGAAAAGGCCTGGCAGCGAAGGGGTTAAAAGACTCCTCACTCAGGGCAGCAGGGCTGACTGGGGCAGGGCCTGAGGTGCCTGGGACGAAGGAGATGCCCACCCTCCTGGGTAAGCGGGCACAGGAAAAAAACTGAGGGGCTGCTGGGAGGGTGGTGCTGGTACGGGGGGGTGGCGGCTGTACCTGTTGTTGGGGTGGCCACAGAGGTGTCCGCCATCACCAGGGAGCTTCCATCGGAGGAGGTATCACTGTCCGAACTCTCCCCTCCAGGCTCCGCCGTGGAGATCCCCTCACCCTCCGTCCCACTGGTGCCCTCACAGTCGGTGGATTCGGCCTCCAGGTCTATGTGGGATGCAGCGCCCTCCGTCGCCGGTGCCTCTGCTCCTCCGCCAGATGATGCTAGTGCACATAAGGACAGGGTGACAAAACAAAAAGGGGGGGAAGAGACAGAGGAAACTCTTGGTCAATGCCAGCAACAACACCACAGTTGACGTACACAACACACAGGGGACAGCCCTATGCACTAGGCGATGCACTGCCAGTCACAATGCTAGTCACCAGGCCATGGAAAATAATGCCTAACACCAATAGCAGCATACCTGAGACCCACAGAGCCCTGCCCAGTAGTAGATGCCCACTAGTATGTTTGGGGGTGGAGTGTAACAGACCCTGCTCAACATGGAACCTACCCTGCAATGTTCGACCTGGCCTAGGGGCACCCACAGGCCCACACCCCCCACCTAGATATCACCCCACCATGTGCTATTTGCACAACTGGAAACTGTACTCACCCCCTTGTGGTTGCTGTGATGCCCTCAAGCGCCCATCCAACTCTGAATAGGCCACCGCCATTATGCGCAACATCAGGGGGGCCAGGGTTTGACGGGCACCCCTTCCTCTTTGGGAGGCCATCCGCAGCTGGGCCTCCGCCATCTTCCTTTCCCAGCGTCTCAGGTCCTCCCACCGTTTGCGACAGTGGGTGCTCCGCCTGTGGTAGACACCCAGTGTCCGCACATCCTTGGCGATGGCACGCCATATACCCTTTTCTGATGGGCGCTGACCTGCAGACAAATAAACTTAGAAAAAAGGTATCAGTCATACCGTCCAGCCTGTTACACCCATGGCCCACCATATCCCTACCATCCCCTTATGCGCATGCATTGCCCACCATACATGCAGCACAATGCCCAGGACACCTCAACCACCCCCCCCCTTACACGAGACTTTCACACACAGCACTCCATGCATTCATGCCCTATGCATCGTGCACACAGTGTACTCACCTGTTGGTCTGGAGGCCCATAAAGCAATAGGTACTGGGGTAGGACCCCATCCACCAGTCTCTCCAGCTCCTCCGAGGTGAATGCTGGGGCCCTTTCCCTAGAGACTCGAGCCATGGATGCTTCCAGACACAGGTCACAGCAGCACTTGTAGTGTAGGTCCTCTCCTGTTGTAGGTCAGGTAGAAAGTGAGTGAACAGATAGAAAATGGCAGTCACATCCACGGCGGTGCGTACCGTCACCGCCGGCGTACATCACCATAGGCTACTGGAACCCATAGGGCCCAATGATAACCAATGAGGAGTTGCACAGCAGTTCTCGACCACCTCCTGCAACGGCGCACAACGTCAGCGGATTTACCTCATTTCCATCTGTCCCTCCACACAGGACAGGCGTCTGCCATTTCAGGGGGGGGGCAGGCCATGGCACATAACTTCGTCACAGCAGACATAAGCACATTTAGGGACTACACGTAAACATACTGTTTGTGTCACAACATACAATGCATTTTACTCTGAGGATATGTTTGAAAATGACCAGCTGCTCACCGTTTTGCCCTCCAGATTACAACCACTGAGGATGATTAGGAGATGGAGACATCCCCGGTGTACATGCCCTTGGTGGACTTGGCAACAATAAAGGACAGGCACATTATCCTCACCTACAGACCTGATAGGGCCACAATCCAAGAGCTGTGTGCCCAGTTGGAGCCAGACCTGATCTCAGCTATCCGTCAGCCCACTGGGATACCCCCTCTTGTGCAAGTCCTATCAGGTTTACAGTTCTTGGCAAGTGGCTCCTTTCAAGCGACAGTGGCCATGGCAGCAGGGATGTCACAGCCAATGTTCTCAATAGTGCTGACCAGAGTGTTGTCTGCCCTGCTGAAACACATGCGCAGCTACATCGTTTTCCCTCAGGTGGAAGATTTGGCCACATTGAAGGATGACTTCTATGCAATGGGACATATCCCCAACATCATTGGGGCAATTGATGGCACACATATTGCCTTTGTCCCCCCCGACCAAAATGAACAGGTGTTCAGAAATCGAAAGAGCTTTCATTCTATGAATGTTCAGATAGTGTGCATTGTGGACCAGTACACCTCCCATTTGAATGCAAAGTATCCTAGATCTGTGCATGATGCCTTTATCCTCAGGAATAACAGCATCCTATATGTGATGGCTCAACTTCAGAGGCACCGGGTGTGGCTAGCAGGTGAGCCCATGGTCCCCACCCAGTGTCTGTTGGTATATGGGTGTGGGGTTGGCCCTAAGGGTGAGTGTGTGGCTAACAGGTATCCCTCGATATTTGCAGGTGACTCTGGTTACCCCAATCTCTCATGGCTACTTACTCCGGGAGGAATGCTAGGACAAGGGCAGAGGAACATTACAATGAGGCACATGGGCGTACAAGAAGAATTATTGAGCACACCTTTGCCCTCCTGAAGGCCAGGTTTAGGTGCCTCCATCTGACAGGTGGATCCCTGTGCTACTCACCCAAGAAGGTGTGCCAGATCATTGTGGCATGTTGCATGTTGCACAACCTAGCCTTGAGACGCCAGGTGCCTTTTCAGCAGGAGGATGGGGCTGGAGATGGGCGTGTGGCAGCTGTGGAGCCTGTGGACAGTGACGAAGAGGAGGCAGAGGATGAGGATGTGGACAACAGCACAACTATCATACGACAGTACTTCCAGTGACACACAGGTAAGACACTGTAACTTCACCTTCCATTGCAGTTTTGTGTAGTTATTTTTCTCTAGGCAGGCTGCTGTTCCCATTACTATGGCACTTACTGTACCCTTTGACATGTCTATTCACAGAACTATTTGCCCTACTCTGGTTCCTGGTGTATTGCCTGTAGCACATTACAGGTCATTCCTATGTATACATAACTGTACAGTCTAATTGCAATTTCTACAGATTGTTAAACGAATACATCCTTAAATTATTTGACAAACGCCATACTTGTATTTTTAAGAGGGTGTTTATTTCAGTGCTGAGAAGTAAATGGGGATGTGCAATGGGCTGGGGCGATGATGGAGGAAAGTCCAGGATAGAGTTCAGTCTATTTGTATAACAGGTGCATTGTCCAAGTGGGCATAGGAAGGGAAGCAATGGCAGTTCAAGGTGGACAGGGTAACAGAGTGGGACACAAGGGTGACAATCAGGAGTCTTATTTCCTGGCGGGTGTCTTGGCAATGTACTCTGGCTTCTGCCTGGATCGGTGGGACCATTTGTATGGTGGTTCTCCTTCTGCAGGGGGTGGGGTGCTGGTGGCCTGTTGTTCCTGTGGCGGGGCCTCCTGTCCACTAGCATTGGCGGAGGTGGAGGGCTGAGTGTGGCTAGTGTCAGGGGCCCGTTGGTGTGCCACTGCCTCCCTCATGGTGTTGGCCATGTCAGCCAGCACTTCTGCAATGGTGACCAGGGTGGTGTGGATGTCCCTCAGGTCCTCCCTGATCCCTAGGTATTGTCCCTCCTGCAGCGGCTGGGTCTCCTGCAACTTGGCCAGTATCTGGCCCATCGCCTCCTGGGAATGGTGGTATGCTCCCAGGATATTGGTGAGTGCGTCGTGGAGGGTCGGTTCCCTGGGCCTGTCCTCCCCCTGTCGCACAGCAGTCCTCTCAGCTTCCCTGTTGTCCTGTGCCTCTGTCCCCTGAACTGTGTGCCCACTGCCACTGACCCCAGGTCCCTGATTTTCTTGGGTATGTGGGATTGCCTGGGTTCCCTGTAGTGGTGGACACACTGTTGATTGACGTGTCCTGGGGACAGAGGTATGGGCCTGCTCGGTGGGTGCTGTGCTGGTGTTTCCTGAGGGGGGAGACTGTGGTGGTATGGGATTGTGGCTGGGTAACCGACTGTTCGGAGGTCCCTGATGAGCCAGGTTGGTCATCCTGATCCCGGCGTGCAGAGCTGCTTTCATCACTGTGGGGCTCTTCTGTGAGGGGACTGGATGTTGCTGGCACCTCCTCTCCAGTGACATTGTGGGTGGTACCTGTGGGGATGTAAATGCAGTGTTATAGTTTCTGCGTGTGTCATCTGGTGCATGGGTATGTTGCTCTCTATGGTTGATATTTCCATGGAAGATTGGCCCTAGTGAGAGTTGTTATTTGGTGAGTTAGGTGATTGTCTCTAGTGTGCATGCAGTGGTGATGGTTGTCCATGCAGGTCTGTGATGGGTGTCCATGCATTGGTGGGGCATGCAGGGCTTGGCATTGGGATGATTGGGTTGTATGTGAGGTGGTGGAGTTATGGTGGTGGGGGTAGGGGTGGAGGTTTGTGATGGCATGCAGGTAGGGTGGGTGAAAGTAGTAAAGATTTGACTTACCAGAGTCCAGTTCTCCTGCTACTCCTGCCAGGCCCTCCAGATGCAGTACTGTCAAAACGTTCTCCTCCCATATTGTCAGTTGGGGGGAGGAGGTGGGGGTCCACCGCCAGTCCTCTGTACATCTATCTGGTGTCTTGCTACCACGGAATGCACCTTCCCCCGTAGGTCGTTCCACCTCATCCTGATGTCATCCCTTGTTCTTGGGTGCTGTCCCATTGCGTTGACCCTGTCCACAATCCTCCGCCATAGCTCCATCTTGCTAGCAATGGATGTCTGCTGCATCTGTGATCTGAATAGCTGTGGCTCTACCCAGATGATTTCCTCCACTATGACCCTTAGCGCCTCCTCAGAGAACCTGGGGTGTGTTTGTGGTGCCATGGGTGTAGTATGAGTGGTGTGTGAGGGTCTGTGGGGGGATGTTTTGGGGTGTGTGCTGTGAGCTGCGTGGATGGTGTATGGGTGATGGTGTTCTGAGGCTGTGGTTCTGTGGGTACTCTTGGTGTCTCTCTCTCTCAGTTGTAAATTATTTTGTAGTGGTTAAGGGATGTGGGTGGTGTGGGTGTGTGTTTTATAGTGGTGTGGGTGTGGTGTGTGTATGAGTGTCAGGTGTGTGTAGTTTGAATTGTCCAATGTGGTGGTGTTGTGTATGTGTGTGTGTATTTTTAGCGCAGCGGTATGTACCGCCAATGGTTTACCGCAGTTGCATGTCCACCGCGGTGATTCGTGGGTCATAATGCTGTGGGCGTAATTCTGTTGGCATAACGGTGCGGGTTTTGGTACAGCCATTTAACTGACCTTTGGGCTGGCGGGCTTGAGTGTGTGTCTGTATAGTGACGGATTTCTATGCGTGGGTCATAATATGGGTAGCGGTATACCGCCGCAGTCATGGTATGTTGCCAGCAGTCGGCATGGCGGTAAGCGGGACTTACCGCCAATGTCATAATGAGGGCCAAAGGGTCAGGGCCTAACAACAGAATTTCAGTTTTGTCAGGGTCACATAGAAGGTTGTTAGCACTGATCCATTTCATGACTGTTTTATACAGGCAGTGAAAGCCCTCTTAGCTTAGCCCTCATTATGACATTGGCGGTAAATCCCACTTACCGCCACGCTGACGGGCGCCAACTTACTGCCGCAGCGGCAGATATCCGTTCACCGTATTATGGCACACACACACCAATCTGACAGAATTCAGCCACAGACACAAATCCACCAGTCCAAAGGAAGTGATAAAGTGGCGGTCCCAGATAACAGCAGAACAAAGCCCATCACATTATGACCCACGAATCACCACGGCAGACATTCAACAGCGGTAAACCATTGGCGTACATACCACCGCGCTCACAATCGACACCCACAGACAAAACAACACCACATTGGACAATTCAAGCAAAACACACCTGACACCCATGCACCACCAGATCCACACACCCACACCACTAAAAAACACCCACCCACCTTATCCACAACCCTTTACGAATACAAATCATTGCCACCAGACAGACACCAAGACCACTGACACAACCAGAGCGACACACTACTCACACCTATACTCTACTCACGCACTCCACAATACACACCCCAACACATTACCCAACACCAACCACCACCAATAAGACCCATGACACCACAAAGACACCCCCGTTTCACAGAGGAGGAGATAAGGGTCATGGTGGAGGAAATTGTCAGGGTAGAGAGACAGCTATTTGGAGCACAGGTGCAGCAGATATCAATAGCCAGGAAGATGGAGCTTTGGCGGAGAATCATGGACAGGGTCAACTTCGTGGGACAGCACCCCAGAACTAGGGATGACATCAGGAAGAGGTGGAACGAACTACGGGGGAAGGTACGTTCCATAGCAGCAAGACACCGGCTTGCTATACAGAGGACTGGCGGTGGCCCCCACCTCCTCCCCCACAACTCACAGCATTGGAGGAGGAAGTCTTGGCAATACTGCATCCTGAGGGCCTGGCCGGAGTCGGAGGAGGACTGGACTCTGGTAAGTCAACTCTCAACTACTATCACTCTTCTACCTGCATGCCATCAAATACCCTCACTACCATCACTCCACTACATCCCACACAGTCCACCATCACATCTCACTCATCCCAATGCCAATCCCTGCATGCTGTACCAATGCATGGACACCCCTCACAGCCCTGCATGGACACTCATCACTAAAGCATGCACACCATCAAGACCTAACAATCCCACCATACACTAACATACACAAGTGAAAGCTGGCAGGGCAAATCCAACCATAGAGGGGAAGCCAGGGGTGTACGATATGTCAGACACATAAACCATAACACATCATTTACATCCCCACAGGTACCCCAACCAATGTCAGCGGAGAGGAGGTGCCAGCACCATCCAGTCCCCCAACAGAAGATGCCCACAGTGATGACAGTAACTCTGGTATTCAGGATCAGGACGACCTACCTGGCCCGTCAGGGACCATTGGACAGCCAGTTACCCAAGCCCAGTCATACACCACCACACAGCACCCACCCAGTGTACCCACACCTCTGTCCCCAGGACACGTCAATCAGCAGTACGACCACCTCTACAGGAACCCCAGGGCACACCTAGCACACAAGACAATCAGGAACCTGGGGTCCGTGGCAGTGGGCACACGGTTCAGGGGACAGAGGCACAGGCCAACAGGGAAACTGGGACGAGTGCTGTGCGCCGGGGAGGACATGCCCAGGGAACTGACTCTCCAGGAGGCACTCTTCAAGATCCTGGGAGCCTACCAACATTCCCAGGACATGATGGGCCAGATCCTGGACAATGTGCAGGAGAACAGGCGGCTGCAGGAAGGACAGTATCAGGGGATCAGGGAGGACTTGCAGGCCATCAACAACACCCTGATCTCCATAGTAGGGGTGCTGGCAGACATGGGAAACATTATAAGGGAGGCAGTCTCACACCAGCGGGCCCTTGCCCCTAGCCAGACATCTGAACAGCCTTCCACTTCCACTGCCGCAAGGGGCCAGGAGACCCCGCCACAGGACTCACCGGCCACCAGCACCCCTGCAGAAGGTGAACCACCCCGCAAACGTTCCCTGCAATCCAGACAGAAGCCAGAGACACTTGCCAAGACCACCACCAGGAAATGAGACTCTCCTGATTGTCCCCCTTGTGTCTCACTCAGTCACCCTGTCCACCTTGAACTGCCATTGCTGCCCTTCCTATGTCCCCTTGAACAATGTACCTGTGCTACAAACAGACTGGAACAATACCCTGGACTTTCCTCTATCATCACCCCATCCCATTGCGCTTTGCCCCTATATGTTAGCACTTCAATAAACACCCTTTGAAAAAAATCAATTTGGAGTATGTCATGTATATCAAATATATGTATACTTTGAAACAGGTACAAGCATTGCAAATTAACTGTACAAAGAATGAGTATAGATTATGACCTGTATCTGGCTGTAGTGATCACACCAGGAGTATATGTCAAGTCACCAACATCTGCAAAATGAATTGCCAGAGCGAACAGTAAGTGGGCACAGAAGTGGGAAATATCAGCATTCCAGTGCCACACAGATTACAACCAAAGGCATTGAAATGTAAAGTTACACTCTCCTACCTGTGTGTTATTGGAAGTATTGTCGTATAACTGATGTTCTGCTGTCATCATCCTCATCCTCTGCCTCCTCATCCTCAATGTCCACAGGGTCTACTGCTGCCACACGGGCATCTCCAGTCTCCTCCTCCGGCAGAAAAGGGATGGCGTCTGAGGGCCAGGTTGTGCAACATGCAGCATGCCACTACTATCTGGCAGACCTTCTTGGGTGAGTAGCACAGGGATCCACCTTTTAGATGGGGGCACCGGAACCCGGCGTTCAGGAGGCCAAAGGTTCTTTCAATTATCCTTCTGGTTTGCCCATATGCCTCATTATAACGTTCTTCTGCCCTTGGCCTGGTATTCCTCACAGGGGTCAGCAGCCATAATAGGTTTTGGTAACCAGAGTCACCTGCAAATATTGATGGACAACATTTAGCCACACACTATCCTATATGGCCCACACCATACCCATACACCAACATATACTGGGTGGGAACCAGGGCTCACCTATTAGTCACACCCTATGCCTCTGTAGTTGGCCCATCACATTTGGGATGCTGCTATTCCTCAGGACAAAGGCATCATGCACCGACCCAGGATACTTAGCATTGACTTGCGAGATGTACTGGTATGCCAAGCACACTATCTGAACATTCATGGAGTGGAAACTCCTACGATTCCTGAACACCTGTTCATTCTGCAGTGTGGGTACATATGCAATATGTGTACCATCAATTGCCCCAATTATGTTGGGGATATGTCCCACTGCATAAAACTCTGCCTTCACTGTGGCCATATCCTCAACATGGGAGAAAACAATGTAGCTGCACATGTGTTTTATCAGGGCAGACAACACTCTTGTCATACTATTGAGAACATTGTCTGTGACATTCCTGCTGCCAAGTCCACTGTCACTTGGCAAGAACCAGCTGCCAGGAAATGGAGTACAGATATCACTTGTACAAGAGTGGGGATCCCAGTGGGGTGATGGATAGCTAATATCAGGTCAGGCTCCAATTGGGCACACAGCTTTGTGATTGTGACCCTGTCAAGACTACAGGTGAGGATAATGTCCCTGTCCTCCAGTGTTGCCAAGTTCCCCAGGGGTCTGTACACGTCAGTATGTCTCCATCTCCTATTTATCCGCAGCTGTAGGTATCTAAGGGACACAAGAGTGAGTAGGCTGTCACAAACTGAACATTGGAGCCACAAAAGGATTTTGCAATCTGTAAGCTTGTAACGGGTCGGTGTGATTTCTCCAGTAGGTGCCTATTTCTCCTGTGACGCAGCATTAATCCATAGGGCTGCCCCTCCTGTGAAATGGCATCCGCTTGTCCTGTGTGGCGGGACAGGTGGAAGTGAGGTAATTCCGCTGACGTTGTGCGCCGTGGCGGGAGGTGTCCAGGAACCGGCGCACAACTCCTCATTGGTTAATATTGAGCCCTATGGGTCACAGTGGCCAATGGTGATCTACGCCGGCGATTATGGTATGCACTGCCACGGACGTGACCGCCATTTTCTATCTGTTTCCTCACTTGTTACCTGACCTTCCATAGGAGAGAACCTACACTGCATGTCCTGCTGTGAGCTGTGTCTGGAACTTACCATGGCCCGTGTGACCGGGGAAAGGGCCCCAGCCTTCACTTCGGAGGAGTTGGAGAGACTGGTGGATGGGGTCCTACCCTAGTACGGACTGCTGTATGGGCCTCCAGGCCAACAGGTGGGTACACTGTGGGCATGATGCATGTGGCATGAATGCATAGAGTTGTGTGTGTTACGGCCTCATGTAAGGGGGTGGGTGGATGTCCTCTTTGCAGTGTACACAATGTGTTCTGGTCTATGTGTGTGCCAATGGTGATGGAAACGGATTTGGTGGGCCATATGTGTAACTGGCTGGACTGTTTGTCTAATGGTGTTTTCCTGTGTGTATTGCCTCTGCAGGCCAGTGTCCATCAAAAGAAGGGTATATGCCGTGCCATCTTCAAGGAGGTGCAGACCCTGGGGGTCTATGGCAGGCGGAGCACCCACTGTCACAAATGGTGGGTGGACCTGTGACGCTGGGCACAAAGACGGCGGAGGCCTAGCTGGGGATGGCCTCCAAATGAGGAAGGGGTGCCCGTCAAACCCTGACCCCTGTGATGGGATGCATACTGGCAGTGGCCTATCCAGAGCTGGATGGGCACTTGAGGGCCGCACAGCAGCCACAAGGGGGTGAGTACAGTGGCCTGTCATTACATATTTTGGCTGGGGGGTGGTATCCAGGTGGTGGATGTGTGTTAGTGGGTGCCCATAGGCCAGGCCTGGCATAGCAGCGTAGATCATCGGGTGGCAACAGTTCTGCCTATCTAGCTTGTAAGCATCCACTACTGGTCAGGGCTGCGTGGGTCCCAGGTGTGCTGCAGTTGGTGGTGTGTGCCCCTCCTCATTCCTTGTTGAGTAACCATTTCACTGGTAGTGCCATGCATAGTGTGTAGGCCTGTTTCCTGTGTGTGAGGGTGCTGTGTGCGCCAACAGTGGCGTTGGTGCAGCCATTGACCCTGTGTATCCTTTATCTCCCCCTTTTCTTGTTTTGTCATCCTATCCTTATGTGCATTAGCATCATCTGGCGGAGGAGCAGAGGCACCGGCAGCAGAGGGAGCTGCATCCCACAGCACCCAGGAGGCAGAGTCCACCGACGCTGACGGGCACCAGTGGGACAGAGGGCGAGGGGAGCACCACGGCGGACTCTGGAGGGGACAATTCAGACACAGATATCTCTTCCAATGGTAGCTCCCTGGTGGTGGTGGACATTTCTTTGGCCACCCCAGATACAGGTATAGATGCCACCCCCGTACCAGCACTGCCCAACCAGCAGACCCTCAGCGAGTGGCCCGTGCCCGCTCACCCAGGAGGATGGGCATCTCCTTCGCCCCAGGCACCTTAGGCCCTGCCCCAGTTAGCCCTGCTGCCCTGACAAAGGAGGCTATTGACCTCCTGAGATCCATCTCTGTAGAGCAGTCAACCATTGTGAATGCCATCCAGGGGCTAGCAGCCCAGATGCAACAATCTAATACATTCTCGGAGGGCATTCACACTGGATTGGCAGCCCAACAGAGATCGATCCAGGCTCTGGCCTCCTCTCTGATGGCAGCCATTGTCCCTGTTTCTACCATTCCCCCTCCAACTACCACTTCCCAGTCCCATTCCCCTCCACCCCAACCCATCCCAAGCACACAACTAGACGAGAATGCACACAGGACAACACCCAAGAGTGTCACAGGCAAACACAAGCACCACACTTCATCCCACAGGCACTCACACAAAAACCATCCAGTTGCAGACACAACAACATTCACTATTGCCACTGTCTCCCCCTCCACCTCCCACCCAGGTATGTCCACACTTACACCTGCATGCACTACATCATCATCCACCACCTGCATCATCACCACACCAAGTAGAACACACACCTCACTGGCAGACACCTCCACAACTGCCATACACACGTCCCCTGTGTCCTCTCCCACTGTGTCTGTCCCCCTCCTAAAGTACACAAACGCAAGCACTCAGACACCCAACAGCCATCCACCTCACAACAGCATACAACCCATGCTCCTGCACCCAAATCCAACAGACAAACACCTCCAACAACCACTCCCTCATCTTCCACTCCCATTCCTTCTTCCTCTTCCCACTCTAATGTCCCAAAAAAGCTTTTCCTTGCCCAACTTGACCTCTTTCCTCCCCCTCCCCCGCTGTACTGAACGTATGGCTAGGGTAACACGAGCCCAGCCAAGCACTTCAGCCACACAGTCCGGGGGCACAGTTCCATCAGCACCTACTTGTGGTGGAAACGATTCCAGGCCACATATACTGAAGGTGAAGGGGCCTGCACCAGCCAGCCGAAAGGGGAAGGAACCTGCACCAGCAGGCAAGAAGGGCAAGGAGCCTGCACCAGCAGGCAAGAAGGGCAAGGATGCTGCACCAGCAGCTGTCACGAAGCCCACACCACCAACCGTGGTTGTGCAGCCATCCGAGGGTGCATGGGCTGTGCAGGAGCCTCCCACCAGCATCACCAGCACCACCACAGTGCAGCCATCCGAGGGTGCAGGGCCTGTGCAGGAGCCTCCCACCACCACCAGCACCACCATAGTGCAGCCGTCACCGCCGGCGGACGCAATGTGATCCTGCCTCCATGGGCTGCAAAGCGGCCTGCCTCCCCCAGAACCAGTGGGGTATTCACCCACTTGAGAGACTGTGGCCTTGCACTCCCCAGGACCAAGCACAGGGCATGTTGCCCTCTCCAGAATCAGTGGGAAAGACACCTACTCAAGAGACTGTGCCTTGCACTCCCCAGGACCAAGCACAGGGCATGTTGACCCCTCCAGAACCAGAGGGAAAGACACCCACTCGAGAGACTGTGGCCTTGCACTCCCCTGGACCAAGCACAGGGCATGTTTCCTCATCCAGAACCAGTGGGAAAGACACTCACTAAAGAGACTGTGGCCTTGCACTCCCCAGGACCAAGCACAGGGCATGTTGCCCCCTCCAGAACCAGTGGTCAGGACACCCACTTGAGAGACTGTGGCCTTGCACTCTCCAGGACCACGCACAGGGCATGTTGCCCCCTCCAGAACCAGTGGGAAAGACACCCACTCGAGAGACTGTGGCCTTACACTCCCCAGGACCAAGCACAGGGCATGTTGCCCCCTTCAGAAACAGTGGTCTTGTTTCCGCCCCCGGCTAAGATGCCCCCTTCCACCTGATGTGCCTGCCTATTTGCCAACTGAGGCCCCTGCAGTGTTCTCTCCATATTGATGCAGGTGACAAGTGGGGCCTTGGACTTTGCCCTGTGGCCATGTGGCCCAAGCAAACTGAGGACTGGGCAGTGTCCCTTTTTCTGTACATACAATCACTTTAGTAAATTCTGTTGTCCTTGTATTATTCAGCCGATCTAGGGGAATTAACTTGTTTTCTTGTGCATCTAGTTGTGTGTATGGTGTGTGTGTGTATAGGGTGTGTGTGGTGCGTGTGTGTGTCACTGTAGTTTTCCTCCCCCCCTCCCTTGTGTGCTAGGCAGCTGTACTCACCGTCGTCGTCTTTGCCGGCGTTGGTGTTCGTGGTGAGCAGGACGTAGAATATCATCGGAAATACATGCAGTTCAGGTTCCATGGCACCGTGGTTCTTCCATGTGTCTCCAATGGTATGTCCTTTCACTTCTGAGCTCTGTTTCCACCAGGCTTTTGATGTCATTGGTACCGCCCCAGAAAAGGTGGCGGTTTGCAGGATCTTAATATGGTGGGCCGAACTTTGACTTCTGCCTGGCTATAGGCAGCTACCACTGTGGTGCCAGTTGTCTTTCAGAGAACTTTCCGCCATGGTCATAATTTGGCAGTAGTTACCGCCGGCCTCTTTGCGGTATTACCGCCACTTTATCACCAACCGCCAGGGTCGTAATGAGGGCCTAAGTTCCTTTGTCCAAAAACAATAGCTGTGTATCATTACATAAGAGATAATTTTGATGTTGAATGATTCCACCATCAAGGAGCAGCTTGCAGACATTAAAAAAAGCTGGACTGAGCATGTAGCCCTGTTGGATCTCACATTGTAGGGCTCTCACTTTGGACAGGTATTGTCTCATCCAGACAAATTGTTCTCTAGACTCAGGAAAAGAAGAAAGCCAACGGAATACAGAGCCAGTCACACTAATTGCAGAGCGTCACTGTAGAAAGATCTTATGAGATACAGTATCAAACACTGCTTAGAGATCAAGAAGAACCACTGCCACATTGTGCTGAAGTCTAGGATCCACTTTATAAGCTCAGAAATCTCCAGTTGTGCTTTCTCAGTGCTATGCCTGATTATGAGGGATGTATCACATTAGAAGTTTCTATAAATTCAGAAAGCCGGATATTAACCAGTTCCTCCAAAACCTTTGAGGGAACAGGAAGCAAGGATATAGGATGAAAATTAGATAGCAGTGCTGTATCTGCATTTTCCAAAATGAGAACCACCTGAGCTTTATTCCAGGAGCTGCGCACAGATCCTGAACACAGGGAGGCCAAGAAGAGATCCCAATAAATAGAGCATAGTATATCAGTGATTTGATGAAAAATATGTGGGGGAAAATGTTCTAGAGGAGAAACAGATTTGCTGTTCAAAAAAGAGAGCCTGATTTGGAGGTAACGGTCCCACCGTTGGTTTCCTGACTGAAAACACATCCACCGCAATGACCGTCTGCCCACCAGATTTAGATGTTGGCAGTCCCATAGAGGAAAACCCTCCCAAGTCCCACTGACTCTGACAAGGATTCCCATCTGCTGCCATGGCACTAGAGGACGGAGTGGCTGATGGCGGAACTCTACCCAGACTTACCACCATGCAGATTTGGATGTGGCTTACTGCCACACAAAAAGTGGAAGCCCAAACTCCAAGTCTGACTCAGGGGATTAAAGGGGTGAAAACTCACATGTTTCCTGATTAATTCCACTTCCATTTCTGGCTCGACATAACTGGACAACACCCTCCGTCGCTGCTGCCACTGGACCACAGAGAAAACATGGCCCCCCTGTCGCTGGACACGAAGGTAGGGAACCTGTATTGGCTGTGTACATTGGGGGGGGTCACTGTACATGAGCGCAGGACCACTGCAGACCTATATATGTCACAGTAATTTCTTAAGATAACTGTGACATGCATATGTCCATGACACAATTGGGTCAGACACGGGTGGGGACACACTAGTACACAACACATATCTCACAAATGCACAACTGTCATTATGGCATCAGTATTCATTGGCAAATTAATGTTGGCACCACAGTGACGGTACTATCACACTTGTTAACTGTGTCCAGGTATTCACATTGCAAAGGGACCTGTACCTGTCATGTTGTGCTTCTAGTTGTGTATGTGAATCAGTACGTGTATGTATGTGTGTGATGCGATTGGCTGGTTGAGACGAAGGGAGGTGGAGTGGGTGCAGTGGGCTTTCAGTATGTGTGCCACTTGCATATGGCATTGATGATGTGTATGTTGTATATGCGCATTGAGACCCTATGGGGTAATTAGTTGCGCTTTAGAAATTACTGATTGATTGTTGTGTGTTGTGTTGCTGCCTACAACATTCAGGTGAGTATTTCTGTTGTGTGGCAATCAGTGTCCTGATGTGTGTAGTTGTGATGTGTGAGTGTGTTTAGGAAGATGAGTGTGTAGTTGTATTGGTTGTTGTGTTTGTGTTGTGTGTGATTCAGGGGTACACATATGGCAAAGGTACAGTGTGAAAGTGAGACTTATCTCTATTTTTTTGCCATTGTCAGCTGTCCAATGGGTCCCACAATGTCCTCCCTCCATCAGTGAACCACCGCCTGTACTCCGCCTGGTGGCCTGTGACATCTAAATATGGCGGGTGGAAAACCGTCAACTTTATGGTTTTCTCAGGTCTGCCTCCTCACCGCCAAGATTTAAATCAGGCCCATAGTTTTTTAGAATGTCTTCCGAGGGTGAAAGAAAGAAGGTAATCTTATCCTCCTCCCCACCCTCAGAGACGTTTTTAGAGGGTGCAGCCGCAACTTGAATGTTTAGCTCATTCAGGTTCAGTTGAATTTTCACAATTTTTTCTTCAAAGAAATTACTCAATTTACTGCACAAATCTGCATCTGGTAGGCAGGGTGGCACAAGCACAGAGGATTCAGAAAACTGTGAAACAATCTTAAAAAATTCCCTGGGCCTGTGCTTAGCCTCATTTATCTGTTTAGCATAATGATTGCATCTTGCCAATTTATTATTTTTATCATAGGATTTTAGAGCTAGCTTGTAAAGAACTTTAGCATCATTATTATAGTGGCATCTACAGCTTCTTTTTAATCTTTTGCAGGATTGTCTTTCTAAAGTTAACTCAGTGGTAAACCAGGCAGCCAACATTGAGCATTTTTCTAGGAAACCTTTCTGTGGCCACCTCATCAGCTGCTGTGGTGAGCCAGTTGTTTACTGCCAGATTGTCTATTGCAGTGGTTCCCACCCTGTGGTCCGGGGACCCCTGCGGGTCCTCAAAGCCTACCCAGGGGCTCCGAGACTGCTTAGAAAATTATATATTATTAACAGATTACATCCCCACCTTTCAGTAATGACTCAGTAGGGGGGTCCCCGGACTCCAATGAAGATTCTGTAGAGGTCCTCAGGCGCCAGTAATGATAAAGTAGGGATCCACAGAAGTCTAAAGGTTGGGAACCGCTGGTCTATTGCAATATCCCTCCCTAAGCAGGGCAGTGTTGAAACTAAAACTTACTTTAGCTATGGGATACTGATTTAATGTAGATTTTCCTAGTAGATTATGACGGAAAGTCTTAATTTTATTAAAGACACAGAGGCGAGTATTATGCTTCTCTTACTTACTTTAATTTTCAATAGCAGCAGTCAAGAAAACTACAACTCCCAAAAGGCTTACAACAGAAAAGCCAATGGGAGAGAAAAACGTAATAACAAATGCACCAATCACAACCATGGAAACTATGCATACACCAAGCTTGACTGCGACCAGCCCTCTTTCTTGATGCGAGAAGGCTAGGAATTACGAGAAAACAGTGGAAAAATGGCAAAGATTATAGCAATTGCTAAAGTCAAAGAACAAAAGTCCTGGATCAATGCTAGGCAAAACCGAGGTGAAGCAGGAGTCCGGAAAGGAGAAGAAGGAATGCTTTGGAAAGAATCTGAACGTCCAGCCGATATGTTGGTGTTTGGCAAACACATCTTTTGATCAGGTAGAAGTTTGAGCTGGAGTGTAAGTAGCTGCAAGGGAGGGAAAAAACAAGACAAATCAGAAATATCTCCTTGTTGAGGAGGGATAATACTCGCCTCCGTGTCTTTAATAAAATTAAGACTTTCCGTCATAATCTACTAGGAAAATCTACATTTTATGTCAAGAACGGAGGCTCATATTATGCTATTTTAAAGCATATTAATCACTATTGACGTAGCAGTATGAACTGGTTTACAATAAAACGTCCTAAACACATTATCATTGGACCAATCAGCAGATCTCAGAATGTCCTCTAGCCTGGATCCAACCCAAAAGGCCTTGGAAGCCATAGCACCCCTAACTGAGTGAGCTCCAAATATGGAAGTATCAATACCCGCAAGGGACATCACCCAACGAACCCATCTGGCTAGAGTTGCAGCAGACACGGGATTATGTGGTTTTTGGAAAGAAATTAACAGTTGGGAAACAGAGGACTTTCTGAGATTAGCTGTCCGTTCTTCGTAACATTTGAGACATTGCCCCACACAGAGCTTAGGTTGATATGGAAAATATGGCTAAAAGACTGTACGTAAATTAGTTTTTGTGCATTTGTTAATGGAAAATAGTACCCCTGTGGGGGCAAATTGACGGGACGTAACATCAAGTGCTCCAACATCAGATAAGCGCTTAATAGAAACTAAGCAAAGCAACATAGTAAGTTTCGCTGAAAGCATTTTCAAAGACAAATCAGCATTGTCCTGCCAAGATAGGAACAAATTCAAAACCAAATTGACATCCCATAACTTTGAATATTTAGGTAATGGGGAAACTGAAAATCTTAGTCCCTTCAACAGTCGACAGAGTAGGGGGTGTTCACCTATCGGTTTGCCGTTGACATGGGCGTGATGCATGGAAAGAGCAGACCTATATAAATTAATTGTCCTGTAAGACTTACCTGCACTAGCTTGCACCACCAGAAAGTTAATTACATAATTTATATCTGCTGAAAAGGGATTGAGGTCCCTTCCCATACACCAGCTAGACCAAAGGGACCAGGCGGAAGTATATGCTTTCCTGGTACCAGGGGCCCATGCCTTATTGATGAAGTCAGTAGCTTCTTCTGAAATTGGAATGGTAGATGAGGTATTCCTGATACCTTCCATGCTGAAAGAGTGAGTGTACTGTTGAGTACCAAGAGATGGGGATTCCCAAAGGGATCTAGCAGAAGGGAAGGAAGAGGGGAGCAGGAAGGGAAAGTCGATTGCCAATTCCAGAAGAGGGGGAAACCAAATCTGGGGTTGCCAAAAAGGTACCACGAGGACCAGAGTTGCTCCCTGACGCCTGACTTGGGCCAGAACTCTGGTGATCATAATAAAAAGAGGAAAGGCGTAGTGGGTCGATTGGGACCAATCCTGAAGAAACGCATCGGAAGCCAATGCCGAAGGATACGGACGCCAACTGAAAAAGAGGGGAAGTTGGGCGTTGAGGCGGGAGGCAAAAAGGTCTATATTGAAGGGACCCCACTTATGGAGGATAGATTGAAATGTTGAGGGGTGGAGTTTCCAGTCGCTGTAGTCCCTGAGGAAGCGAGAATGCCAGTCCGCCGTCTGATTGAGGGAGCCGGGGAGATATTCCGCTGTGAGCGATATTTCGTTGCTCAAACAATATTCCCACAGGCTTTTTGCCAGGTCTGCTAACGGCTTTGATCTGGTTCCTCCTAGATGGTTTATGTATCGGACAGCCAAAACATTGTCCATACGGAGGAGGATGGTACACTGAACCCTGCCTTTTGCCAGACTCTTTATTGCAAAGGAACCTGCAAGCATCTCTAAATAGTTGATATGCAATCTGGACTCCCATAACGACCATGTACCGCCAGTTGAGATTGGTCCACAGCGGGTGCCCCAACCTGTCAGGCTTGCATTGGATTCTAACACAAGATCTGGGGCTGATGGAAAGATAGTTCTGCCATTCCAGGCATCTAAATGGTCTATCCACCATTGGAGTTCGAGGCGGGATTCCTGATCCAGAAAGACCATATCTGAATAAGCGAAACCTTTTCTGAGATGACGGATTTTTAATCTTTGAAGAGCCCGATAATGTAAAGGGCCGGGAAATATGGCTTGAATTGAAGAGGACAAGAGGCCCACAACTCTGGCTAGGGATCTTAGGGAGATCTGGGTTTTCCGAAGCATTCTCCGAATCTCCGATTTGATGGAGTTCACTTTTTGAAGGGGAAGATGAAGGGTGGAGGAAGAAGAATCTATTTCGAAACCCAAAAACTGAATTCTTTGCAAAGGAATCATGCTTAATTTCTCTTCGTTGACTAGAAACCCCAGTTGGGAGAGAAGAGAACAAGTTAGTTGTAGATGGGAAAGAAGAGTCTTGTGATTCTGATGTAAGATAAGGATATTGTCGAGATAAATCAGTAGTCTGATGCCCGAAGATCTGAGATGTGCCGTTATTGGTTTCATCAGTTTTGTGAAGCACCAGGGTGCTGACGACAGACCGAACGGCAGGGAAGAAAACTGGTAAGTCAGACCGAGCCACTGAAACTGAAGGTACTTGCGGTGACCCTTGTGAATGGGAACCGAAAGGTATGCATCCTGAAGATCTAATCGTACCATGAAGTCCAGCGGGAGGAGAATATCCCGTAAATGAAGAATTGTCTCCATTTTGAAATGTCGGTAGACGACAAACTGGTTGAAATATTTTAAATTTATGACTGGCCTGAATTTTTTGTTTTTCTTCTGGACTAGGAATAACTAACTGAGGAAACCTGAGGGATCTGGAGATGAGATTTGAATGGCGTTTTTGGAAAGGAGAGACTTTACTTCTTCTGAAATAAGAAGAGACATTTCCGTCGAGAAACTTGGCGGTGGAGGAAAATAAACTTGGTGAGGTTGTGAATAAAATTCTATTTGGTATCCCTGAATAGTATTTAGAACCCATGGATCGGTAGTTAAAGAGCGCCATTTTTTAATGAAAGAATTGAGCCTGCCCCCTATTGGAGGAGGGCCAGAGGTAAGGCTTACCTTGGGTTTCATTGGATCTGAATCTGCGTTGTCCACGGCCCCTGTAACCTCTGCCTCTCTGAGGGTAGAACTGGGGCTTGTAGGATTGGTATCTGTAATTGGAATATGAGAATGAGGAGCCTCTGAATCCTTGCAGATGAGTGAATCGGCCGGTAGAGCGGCTCCTGTCTGTACCGGCCCTGGCGAAAACCCGTTGATTAAATACTTTTTTGATGTTCTGCTGAGCCTTATCAATAGAGGAAAAGGTTGCGACAAACTTTCCTAAATCCTTGATAAACGAGTCTCTGAAGAGACGACCCTCAGCTTTCACCCCAGGATCCATGGACGCCAAATTAGACAGCTTGGGATCCAATTTAAGTAACAATCCCTTCCTTCTTTCATGGGTAATGGCAGCATTGGCGTTGCCCAACAAACAGAATGCTCTCTGAGTCCAGAGTGAGAGTTCTGAAGGGTCAATGTCTGCATTGTCTGTTTTGGCTGATTCTGCCAGATCCAAAATACGAGCCAGAGGACCCACCAGATCAAGGAGCTTGTCCTGGCAGTTCGACCAGGCTTTATCTACCCCTTTACGGGGGTGTACTGCCATTTGATTAGTTTTGTTTTGACCAATGACTTTGTGTTTCACCACTGCGCATATTAGTTGCTCAATGTTCACCAGTAGCACATTGTATGTTTTGTTCAGTTGAGCCGCCTATTGGCCTTGACATGGCATTAGCCATTACTTTCTGTATCCAGTTTCGCCGCCTATTGGCTTTGACATTGCATTCCTATTGGCTTTGACATGATATCATATATTACATTTTGTATTCAGCTCCGCTGCCTATTGGCTTTGACATGATATTATACATTGCATTTTATATTCAGCTCAGCTGCCTATTGGCTTTGACATGATATTATACATTGCATTTTATATTCAGCTCAGCTGCCTATTGGCTTTGACATGATATTATACATTGCATTTTGTATTCAGCTCAGCTGCCTATTGGCTTTGACATGACATTAGACATTGCATTTGATATTTAGGTTAGCTGCCTATTGCCTTTAACGTGGAGTTAGACATTGCAGTTGAGAATCCAAGCTGTATTTTTCCAAGCTGTGTTTTTGCACAAGATGAACCAAGATGTTTTTCTCACAGTAGACTAGACCTGATAAGAGAGGGTACACTGGTTGTTTTTCTTTCCGCTTGAGCCTGGGAAGAGGAGAAGTCTCGGAGACCTGGCCAGTCTCCAAAGACTTGCTCAATTTTCCCGAGTCTGAGAGGAGGGGGCACACCTTTGTAACGAATGTCACAGGCTGCAGAGATTCAGATTCGAATCTGCCTGACTTCGTGCTGGAACGAGGCGCCCGTTGCCAGTATCCCGTGTGGGTAGATGAATCTCTTTCTCGCGGCTGACAAGGGGTCATCAGCTTGCAGACCTTAGAAAGATGAAGCTGTAAATAGTTTCCCACACGGTGAAGTATTTGTTTTGCTTTGCATTCAATATCTTATAAATATAACCCGCTGTGTATATTGCAAACTGATATATTTTGTTTGATTAACGCGGGCTTGAAAGCTACTAATTCGTCATTCATAAAAATTGTGGTTGGGGAAGAATTAACAACAATAAAAGTCTTCTTTGAACTCAGAAGTGCATTTCTGGTGTGTTATGTTAGTGCTTAGAAACTAGATAAGAGGAAAGCACTACAGGGGGTCCTTGCCAAATTTAGAAAAGAACGTCAAAAGTGATTCATCAAACACTGGGGTGGTAGTGATGTTGGAAGAGAGAGAGGGTCTGGGGCATTCAGACCTTAACTTAGCCCTCGTTTGTTTATCCAGGGGAAACCTTAACCTGGAAGCTATGTATTGCCCAACATGACCCGCAGGAGACCACTCAGTAGAGTTAGGATGGTAAAGGTCGGAGGGATCGAACATGGGGTTACCTTCAGAGTCTAGAATAATTTTTTGCGGAAAAAGGGTTAGAAATTTCCAATTTAGGCTTTTTGGGGGGAGAAACCTGAGAGAGAGAGCCCCATACGTCAGAATCATCGTCATCATCATCAATATCACCGATGTCCTCATCCGTATCCGAAATACTGTATGTGTAATTATAACTTGTTTTGGCGCTGGAAAAGTATTTTTTACTTTAGACTTATGCTTTCCAGAAACGTTAACATCATTCCCCTCCTTAGAAGGAGGCCTGGGAGGCATATCATCCTCAGTCAAGGGTGAAGAAACTTCACCAACCAAAGCGCCATCTTTTTGTATTAACAAATCCTTATTTTTTCTCTTTCTGCTATCCCCCGCAGATTGGGCCAAAAAGGATTTGAGAACCATATTTTGTACCGAACTTTCAATGTTCTTTGACATTTTGTTCATGGTGGCTGACACAGCCTTAGTCACAGCCTCGTTAATAAAGTCTCCAATTTCATTATTGTTGGATAATTCGGAAAAAGGGTCTTGCCCTTCCATGATATAAAGAAATAGGGAAAAAGGAAAAGAAACAAAAAACAGGCTAGAAGGGGTTAAAATATCAGCAAAGCTGAAGGGGAGGATAAACACGCCCTAAAAGGCGTGGCCCAGCATAGAACACCGAGGGGAGAAAAAACTGGAAACTCTACACCTCATAAAATGAGGTCCGGGAAGAAGAAACGCTGAGCCGGCACACCGAAATGGTGAAAAAACAACAGTCCGGAGCGATGGGAGGTAAGCGCTGAGCTGCACCGTTCAACGGACGCACTTTTAGTGAAGCGCGTCCGTTAGAACGTTCGAGGCAGAGAAGCTGCCTCAGACGCGCGCGAGCGCGCTGCACAGAAACAGGTTCTGGAACCCGAATAAAACAGCGTGCGCTGTTAAAGAACTAATATTAAAGTGCCGACACACGCATAACCATGAACATACCGAGATAATATAAAACAAATACAATACACATACACTATAAGAATAAATATATAGAAGTGAAAGGAACGTGACTTATCTTGACTGCAAGCAGCAAGAAAGAGGGCTGGTCGCAGTCAAGCTTGATGTATGCATAGCTTCCATGGTTGTGACTGGTGCATTTGTTATTACGTTTTTCTCTCCCATTGGCTTTTCTGTTGTAAGCCTTTTGGGAGTTGTAGTTTTCTTGACTGCTGCCATTGAAAATTAAAGCAAGTAAGAGAAGCATAATATGAGCCTCCGTTCTTGACATAAAATTCCAAGCTCAAACTGGTCTATTTGTAGCCTTACATGACTGTCTTATGAATGAGGAAAGACCAGGAGAAAGATGAAATAAAGTGGTCAGACTGTACCATTTTCTTGGGAACTCCCACAACAATAGGCGTATTAGAGAATGTTAGCTCAATCCATAGTTGCCAAGGTTTTAGATTGCTATGTGTGACATTTTCATAATTTCAGTATAATTATAAGTGACAATTCGACAGCTATCAGTGACACTTTCATACATGCAAAATCAAGCAATGAATATGAGGAAAACATAAATAACAGAAATTACACCCATTTGAGCAATGACAAACTCTAAGAAGATCCTAGAACTGCTGCAAAGCACCAGAGTAGTAGTAAGGGATACCTTTAATCATCATATTAAAAGTGACAGTTATCCCGCCCCCCTGGAAATGACGTCATTTCCGGTGGCTGGGACTTCCGGTGTCCCTGAAAGCCCTCCCCGGAAGTGACGTGTGTGCATTGGGGTGTCAAGTGGGATGTGCTCTCATGGTGTCACGTGTTAGCCCTGTGTCTGGGTCCTAGCCCCTGGGTTTTGGCCTATGAGATGTGTAAAAAGTATGACTTAGTGATGTGCACGTGGTTTCAGAGCTTGAGAGGGACAGGTCTGGACATGTCAGACATTCATGCCCAAGTGGCTGTTAGGGTGCCTCTGCATAGGGCTGCAAAGTGGGCGGTCTGGTCAAACCTCCACACTGTTGGCTAATCCAAAAAAGTGGGAATGGTCAAATGCTGCTTTTGTTAGAGCCAGCCTATCAATTTAGAGAGGTAAATCTAAAACAGCTGTGTGCCTATAGGGTTTCCCTGGGACACAGTGGAGGCTAAATTAGAAACTGGCCATGTAATTAAAAATTTGAAACACAACAAAGGATGAGGGGCATAGCAAATCTAAAACAGATGTGTGCCTACATTCTTTCCAGGGACACAGTGGGGTCTAAATTAGAAACTGACCCAGTAATTAAAAGTTTGAAACACAACAGAGGTTGTTGTGGCATGGCTAATCTAAAACAGAGGTGGGCCTACATTCTTTCCCTGGGACACAGTGGGGGCTAAATTAGAAACTGACCCAGTAATTAAAAGTTTGAAACAC
Source organism: Pleurodeles waltl (assembly GCF_031143425.1). Classification (NCBI taxonomy): domain Eukaryota; kingdom Metazoa; phylum Chordata; class Amphibia; order Caudata; family Salamandridae; genus Pleurodeles; species Pleurodeles waltl. Next base: position 568,418,592 of record NC_090446.1, on the reverse strand, counting down.
AACAGAGGATGAGGGGCATGGCTAATCTAAAACAGAGGTGGGCCTACATTCTTTCCAGGGACACAGAGGGGGCTAAATTAGAAACTGACCCAGTAATTAAAAGTTTGAAACACAACAGAGGTTGTTGTGGCATGGCTAATCTAAAACAGAGGTGGGCCTACATTCTTTCCAGGGGTCACAGAGGGGATTAAATTAGAAAACTGACCCAGTAATTAAAATTTGAAACACAACAGAGGATGAGGGGCATGGCTAATCTAAAACAGAGGTGGGCCTACATTCTTTCCAGGGACACAGAGGGGGCTAAATTAGAAACTGACCCAGTAATTAAAAGTTTGAAACACAACAGAGGTTGTTGTGGCATGGCTAATCTAAAACAGAGGTGGGCCTACATTCTTTCCAGGGGTCACAGAGGGGATTAAATTAGAAAACTGACCCAGTAATTAAAAGTTGAAACACAACAAAGGCCAAGTATTGCTAGCCTATAACAGATGTCTATTTCCATGTCCCACCAATCATAGAGCACAGGCATAATTACCACGGTGAGCATGGTATAAGAACTCCCCACCTTCACAGACCTCTTTTTTCTGAACTACATACTGACATTTGTGGCAAGCAGGGCTGTATCAGGACATCATGGCTGGAAACATGAAGGGCAGAGCTCAGACTGGTGATGCTGAACATCTTCTACTTAAGGTCTGTAAGTGTGGTGTGTGTATGTGTTTTACTAAAGTTTAACAATGACATTAGCCCCAACCTGTTTAACTATACATAGATATGTAAAATGCCTGCTTTTAAAAAATAAATAAAAAAACAAATACAAATTTAAAAGCTATTAATGTATTTTTGAGATACTGTAATTACTTTATGGGTTGGTTTTGTTTAATTGGTACTTGTAGGGTCGTGGGCTATGTATTTGTATTTTTGCGTGAGCGCACTTATTTTGTGGGATGTAATGGTACTGCTTATTTTGTACAGGCTGGTTCTTATGTTGAGCATTTACATGAGTTTCTGATGATCTGCACTCATTTTGTGGGATGGCTGTATTGCTTAATTTGAACCGGATGGTTCTGGGGAAGTGTATGTACATGTATTTTTAAGGGTAAGCATTTTATTTTGTGGGCTGTATTGTTTAATTTGTACATGTTGACTCTGGGGTTGTGTATGTGTCGGTATTTTGAGGGGGAACACTTATTTTGTGGGCTGGTTGTAGGGCTTAATTTGTACTTGCTGGTTCTGGGGTTATGTGAAGGTATTTTTTAGGGTCTGCACTTATTTTGTGGGTTGGTTATAGGGTTTAATTTGTACATGCTGGTTCAGGGGTTATGCATTTGAAGGTATTTTTGAGGGTCTGCCCTTATTTTAGGGTTTGCTCTAGGGCTTAATTTGTACGGGATGGTTCAGGGGTTGTGCATGGGCAGGTATTTTTGTGGGGTTGTATTTTGGGGGTTGGTTTTAGGTTTAAGTTGTACTATCTAGTTCTGGTTCTCCCCAGAGATAACCAGCACTCTGGGACACCACGTTATTAATTTTTTCAGAGCTGTTCTCAGAGACATGTGTAACTCAGCCTTGGTATTATGTGTTCATACATATATAATTGTGGCTTAGGGCATCTCTGGGGGGTACTGTTATTAACTTTAGAGCTCAGCTCTCTGCTTTGTGTTGCACTGAGCTCTAAAGTTAATAACAGTGCCCCCCAGAGATGCCCTAAGCTCTGGGGAAACCTTTATTATTATTATTGATTTCCCGCCCTGACCACAGAGACCATGCGGTCCCTGAGAGTAGCGCGGAGCATAGTTAATAACAATGCGCCCCAGAGTAGTCCTGAGCTCTGGGGCGCACTGTTATTAACTATGCTCTGCGCTACTCTCAGGGTCCGCATGGTCTCTGAGAGCATTTCAGCATTAGTAAATAATTACAACGGGGCCGCGGGAGCCCGGGAACCCTCTGTAATTATTCACTAATGTTAAAATGCACTCAGAGACCATGTGGACCCTGAGAGCATTTCAGCATTAGTCAATAATTACAGCGGGTCTCCCGGGCTCCCGCGGCCTCCCAGGGGCCCTCTGTAATTATTCACTAATGTTAAAATGCTCTCAGAGACCATGCGGACCCTGAGAGCATTTCAGCATTAGTAAATAATTACAGCAGGTCTCCCGGGCTCCCGCGGCCTCCCAGGGGCCCTCTGTAATTATTCACTAATGTTAAAATGCTCTCAGAGACCATGCGGACCCTGAGAGCATTTCAGCATTAGTAAATAATTACAGCGGGTTCCCGGGCGGCCGCGGCCGCCTTGGAGACCCGCTGTAATTATTCACTAATGTTAAAATGCTCTCAGGAACCACGCGGTCCCTGAGAGCATTACAGCATTAGTAAATAATTACAACGGGTCTCCGGGGCTGCCGCGGCCGCCCGGGAACCCTCTGTAATTATTCACTAATGTTAAAATGCTCTCAGGAACCACGCGGTCCCTGAGAGCATTTCAGCATTAGTAAATAATTACAGCGGGTCTCCAGGGCGGCCGCGGCCGCTCGGGAACCCGGTGTAATTATACATTAATGTTAAAATGCTCTCAGGAACCGCGCGGTCCCTGAGAGCATTTCAGCATTAGTAAATAATTACAACGGGTCTCCCGGGCTGCCGCGGCCGCCCGGGAACCCGCTGTAATTATTCACTAATGTTAAAATGCTCTCAGGAACCACGTGGTACCTGAGAGCATTTCAGCATTAGTAAATAATTACAGCGGGTCTCCAGGGCGGCCGCGGCCGCTCGGGAACCCGGTGTAATTATACATTAATGCTAAAATGCTCGCAGGGACCACGCGGTCCCTGCGAGCATTACAGCTTTAATGAATAATTACACCGGTCTCCGGGTGGGGACCAGGTGTCCTACAAGGGGTAAGGCAGCTCTCAGAAGCCGCTGGGGGTTCCCTAGCGGCTTCTGAGAGCCGCCTGGATGGTTTAAATACAGAGAATGCCGTGTTTGTTTCAACGCGGCATTCTCTGTAATTAAACCATCCGATCGGCTCACCGAGAACTCGTAGGGGTTCCCGAGGCCTCGGTGATCCGATCGCTTGCCGCCATGGTGTGGCATTTTTTTCTTTTTTTTAAAAAAAAGAAGGAGGATTAATGGCGCGTGGCCATGGTCTGTGGGGCCCTGACCACGCACGCTAGGGCCCTAGGGGCCCGTACACATATATAAAATAAAAAATAAATGAATAGCGTTTTGGGGGCCTTGGGATTGGGGCTCCCAGGGTCCCTTAGGGCAGCATTTTTTTTTTTTTTTTAAATACAAATAAAGTTTGGGTGGCCATGAGGGCCCTGAGCACCAGGCTCAGAAACCCCAGGTCACCATGGGGCATGTTTGTTAAAAAAAAAAAAATATATATATATATATATATATATATATATATATATATATATATATATGGCAAGTGTGACCATGGGGTTTAGGAGAACCTGAAGTCTAGAACATTTTAAAAATAGAAAATCACATAAATTAAAAATAAAATAAAAGCTGTTGAAATAAATAAAAAATAATAATGATTAAAAAATAACTATCCCTGGTAGGGAGCTTCAGACCCCTCAAGTACCCCACACCACTCACCGTAGTTCAGGATGGCATTGGATCTGATTTTGTTGCCCTGAAAAACCCAGGACCTCACACATGTTGCATCCACATCCGGCCATTTTCTTTTTTTTTTTAAAACAAAGACTGTGTGGTGTTGGAATTGGCTCAGCTTGGAGTTTAGACTGAGCTCCGCCCCCCACACATGGTTCACAGCCTTGTTCAGCTAAGGTGAAAACCAGGCATGGCTCCTAGGATCCGGTTTCCTGGCTATGTCTTATAGAGGCAATCTTAGAGCTCGTATTATGCAAGAGCGCCACCATGTGGAATTTGTTTATTAAACCGTGTATAGTTTTTGAGAAAAGTTTTACAGTTGTCAATATGTATTTATACTTACAGAACATAGGGATTCAACAATTTGAACCTTGATATATATATATGTATATATATATATTTTTTACTTACTTTTTTTTTTTTTTTCCTCAAATTTAAAAAAAAAAAAAAAAAAATGTCAACACTCGGTGTGCTTTTATGAAGGGTTCTGACCTAGAAGATGAATTGTGGGGTGCTTAAAGGTAAATCTGTCTCTCTTGTACACAGGACTGTCAAGAGTCTGGGGAATCCCATGTGGAAATGGAGACCGTGCAGCAAGGTGAGTTACAGGCCATAGGTCGTTCTGAACTACGTTGTCAGGAATGTTATATTTATTTTACTGCTAATGGGAACCCATGTGTTTGCATAGGTTATGATGCCGAACTCAGGTGTGCGATTGCCTCTCTCCAACAAATCCTTCATGTTCAAGATGGGTCAAACACCTTGTCACAGGATAACGTTTCTGCAGGTAAATATTAGGGTTCTTTTTGTAACCCCTCTGAAAACCTAACAAGCCCTACAATCAGACCTATATTTGGTCATCTTAGTGAGTTCGTATAGTCTATGTATTATCTTGTATGTGTAACATTATTTTTTATGTTTTTTATCCCGAGGGGTCCCTATGGATGAAGCGATCCGGAAATTGGATGCAAAGCTTAAAAGCCAGCCCCGCAAAAGGAAGTCCCCTGGTTCTAAGGACGGCCCGCCTATTAAGAAGGGCCCCTCAAGCCGAAAAACCCAAGGTGATTTTTAGAAAATGTAGAGTCTGATGTATACTGTCCTTAGTGTGTCTAAACGTCTTTCACACCCACCGGTATAGCAGCTATAACCAACCCTAATATGTATTTTGCTATCTTTACATCCTAGAATCATCACCCCAGAGCTCCGGAGACGCAGGCCCTCAGCCTGTGCAGCGGATGTCGTCTTTAAAGGTCTGCACTGGGACTGCTCAAAACCCCACCGCGTCATCGGTACACGTGAACCAACCCGAACATCAAGACCCGCCCTGCAACCCCTCTACAGCCACCGATCATGGTCCAGGTACAACTCTTAACGGCACCACACCATCCGTCATAAAGGGAATACCTAGTACAGCGAACACTTCTGCAACAACTATCCCGGGGATGGGGCATGGACAAACAGACATTATCGATCGTACAACACCAAACGCCCAACTGTTTGTACCGTGTGAGGTCTCTGGAGGGTTCCCAAAACAGTGCAGCAGTCCTAAAATAAATCGGTTGTCCTTAAAGAGTCGTAGGAAGAAGTTCCAGACCCCTGAGCTGCAATCTGGGCCTTTAGACCTGTCTTTTAAAAATTTTGTTAAGGTACAACCGGTTCCCCCTAGGGCCCAGAGTTCTAATACCGGGGTGTCAGGCCACACCCTAACCCCTACAGGGTGTACAACTATCCCCTCCATGTTATATGACTCGTCATTGGAAAATGATCACCCTGCAGAGGATCCTTACTACCACTGTATAGGACTTCTTAAGGCTTTAGCTGGTACTACCCAAAGTTCTGAAGCCCCGGCATCCCCTTGTGATACTTCTAAGATGATCCCCTCAGGGTTACAATCAGTAGGGTCTCAATCAGTAGCACCCAGCCACAACACTGCCTCTACATCAGCGGCCATTCGTTATTGCGATAAACATTCAACCTCCCCATGTCTGATGTCCCCCGATACACCCCCGGGGGCATACGACCCCACCAGTCCTTCGCCAAGTGCCTGTGCGCAGCGGTCTTCACCCTCCTCATCAATATACCCCGACAGCAGTATAGGGTGTAGCGGAACGCAAAATCAGAGTTTTGGAACACCCTCGAGCGATGATCAGGGCTCTCAAACTCCTGGGTGTTCACACTGGAACCCTGTTTTTACGTCCCGCTCTGGTCCATCAACAGTGAGTGGGGGTGATAACGCCAGCCATTGTCCTATAACCGGGGTGGCTCAGGGAGTTGGCAATCATACCTCTAATGTCATAAGTACGGGCCTTGAAACCAACCTTTCAAACCGTACTAGAGTTCTAGACAGCTACATTAAAGAAATCCATCAGTCGTTCAGACAATTAAAATGCCAGCTCCGTCTAAAAACTTTAAAACTGTGTAAGAACGGCGGTAATATAGCGGCATCCAGAGCTAGCATAAAGGCTTTAAAACAGCTGATGGCTCGGTGTAGAAACACAATGGCCCAAACTTGCGCTTCAACAGTTATAGCCATGGGTAACATACCATCATGACTAGGCGCGCGTATATACACGGGGAATGTTAGAGGTACATTTACCAGTACAATGGGCCGTAGGTCTAAATATGAAAAGAAGCCACAGCACCTACTTAGTAGAGCTCTAAGAGTTTTACGAGCGTTCAATAGTCAGAGGTCATGTCAACCCCCAAAACCAACACCCATAAGACCTCAAAATATAGTTAGGAGGTGCTGATGGTCTTTACAGGCCCTCTGGGGGTGACGGTCCGAGCCGTCTCAGCCTTAAGCAGTCTGAAGGAGACCCATCCGAAGTAGGTGTAGGGTCAGTGTCACCATTTGTAAACAACACAAATATTGTTCAGATCGGCGGGGGACAGTTACCAAAAACCAGATGGGCCCATAAGAAGCCAAAGTGGCTTGGTAGCTCTAGAAAACGCAAGGTTGTAATAAAAAAGTTAAAGAAAGCCAGACTCTGCGTTACCAGAAGGTCTAAAAACACATCTACATCTAACCATACCCTTGTGAGCTCTCCAACAACCAGTAATTCTCAAACTGAGGCTTCAGAACCAGTATTTATGGAAAGTGTGAGACGGTATAGTCGAGTTGTAGAGCGGTTTAACGCTACAGAGCACTATGAGGAGTTTAGGTTTGTTAACCTAGATCGCCTACACTCCTCAGATCATGGCATTATAGCTATACATCAGGCTGTGCAAGCGCTAATCGAACGATTGTTACACAATGTGGGTCCTAATGATTTATTTCAGATGCGTTTTCAGGGACAGGGTCTCAATAGTCCCCTGTTCACCAGACGGTCATCTCGGGATGTGTTTGACGCTGTAACGTTTTTAGAAAACCTATCTAAACTTTTACAGAGCAAGGCTGAATTATTGGCGTACGGGTCCTTTAGAATCATCGCCCTCGTTGTTAGGGGTCACGAGGGTGGTGCTTCCAGAGCCTTAAAGAGCGTTATGTACAGTAAAATCATTGCAAGAAATCTCGGTGGTTGCTCGATTTTAATACCGGAGCTACCAACATGTGTCTGGCCGCAAGCATTGCAGGCTTATTGATGGACCGCTCTACCCCAGACGCCGTCATTATGTCGATGGCTGTAGCGGCACATGAGGCACTTCAGATACCGTCTGACAAAATGGTAGGTTTTGGGGATCTGGGCCTTTTTGAGAATCACTTTGCCGTGACGGTTAAAGTTCTATACCATGCCGGTTCTTGGAAGTACTTCACTACCAATGAAGGTGTGAAAAACAAGACCGTGTATGTGCTGCATCATGAAAATCACTTTTACGGTGTCTTGAACCTGAAGGGTTTTCTAGGGGCCAAATATGTGTGCGAGCATTGCGATCATATATACAACAATCGGACCAAACACCAGTGGGAATTTCACTGTAAAATGTGTCAGAGGGACGGTTGTGTCAATGACAATGCTCAGAAAGTGAACTGCACAAAGTGTAAGCTGTTTTGTCGGTCGCAAGACTGCTTAATCACGCACATCGGCCTAGCCCAATGTGTTCTTAAAGCCGACTGTGGGACATGCGGTCGCTATAAACCTGTCGACCACAAATGTAAAGGCATGGAATGCCCTAGGTGTACCGAGGCTTTTATAGCCGGAACAACACATGAGTGTTACATGCTCAGAAGTCACTACCAGAAAAAAACAGAAGACTATATCGTATTTGATATAGAGTGTACGCAAGAGACGGGTGTGCACCAGCCAAACTATATTTACGCCCACCATCTAACAGGTGATGAGAGCTGGGAGTTCGAAGGACGGTCATGCGTGAATGATTTCCTCATCACGTTCATGCAACCTCGATACCAGGATTATACATTTCTGGCTCACAACTCCAAAGCATATGACTCATTCTTCATTATCCGTGACCTGATACATGAAAAGCTGCCCATTAGTCTCATAACCCAAGGTTCCAAACTAATGCTGCTTAAGGCTGTACCTTTTGACATTAGGTTCATAGACACCTTGAATTTTCTGCCCATGAAGTTGAGAAAACTGCCAAAAGCCTTTGGGTTTGAAGGCTGTAAAGGTTATTTCCCTCACTTTTTTAACACCTGGGCTAATCAGAATTACAGCGGCCCTATGCCTCCGCCCGACAGTTATGGTTGCGAGTACATGATGCCCTCTGAAAAAGAGAGTTTTCTACAGTGGTACGATGAAAACCGTGAAAAATGGTTTCATTTTCAAACTGAATTGAAAGCATACTGTCAGGCGGATGTTATGATATTGCGAAAAGCATGCAAACTTTTCAGAGATATTGTGGTGGCGATGACAAAGCGGGTCCTGTTTGTTGAAACCGAATCACTCAAGAGTAAAGAAAAAATAACTGTATACCTGGACCCATTTCAAAACATTACTCTGGCTTCAATGTGCATGTCTATTTATAAACACATGTTTTTATTGCCTGGAACTATCGCCTTAGTACCACCTGACCTCTATAACGGCAAGCAGAAACGTTACTCCACCCCCTCTATTCAGTGGCTCATGTACGTCTCTGCGAAGGAGAGCATCTTCATTCAGCACGCTTTGCAGGGCGGCGAATACCGGCTGGGTCGCTACTATCTAGACGGGTATGCATTAATTAACGGTGTACCAACGGCCTTTGAGTTCAACGGGTGTTTTTACCATGGATGTCCTCAGTGTTACAAGCCCCATGAGTTTAATAGACTGCAGGGAACCACGTTTGAACATCTGCACCGCAGGACTATGGCGAAGGCGTGGTATATTGAGAGTTGTGGGTTTGTTTTGAGAACTCTCTGGGAACAAGATTGGGTAACTGAGCTATCAAAAGATGGTGAACTGAGCACTTTTATTAAGAGCCAGCAGTTACCTTCACCGCTTGAACCCCGTGACGCCTTATTCGGTGGTCGTACAAACGCCATTCAATTGTACCGTGAAGCTGGCCCTGGTGAGAAAATACATTACTACTACTTCACAAGTCTGTATCCGTTTGTGAACAAGGTGAAGTTGTACCCTATGGGCCATCCTACAATCATATACCGGAACTTTAAACCTCTCAAAGAGTACTTTGGAATCCTTAAGTGTCAGATTCACCCACCGCGGAAACTTTACTTTCCGGTGCTCCCTTATAGAGTCGAGGGTAAGCTAATGTTCCCCCTATGCCGTACCTGCGCTGAAAGTAAACAGCTTAGCGAATGTCTGCATAGTGATGAGCAGAGGGTGCTGGAAGGGACATGGTGTACCATCGAGGTGCAGACGGCCCTAGAGAAAGGGTATCACCTAGGTAAAATCCTGGAAGTCTGGCACTTTCCAAACACAACAACCCAGCTCTTTTCTGAGTACATCAACTTGTTTCTCAGAGACAAGCAGGAGGCCTCGGGGTATCCAGAATGGTGTGTCGATGAGCCCTCAAAGAAAAAGTATATCGCTGATTACAAAGCTCGCGAGGGTATTAAACTGAGACCTGCGTTCATTAAGGTTAACCCCGCCCGCCGTCAGCTAGCTAAGCTCTGTCTCAATTCCTTGTGGGGAAAGTTCGCACAGCGTACCAATTTGTCAAACACATCCATCGTCACAGATCCAGATGAGCTTTTTAAGTTTATATTCACACCGGTTTATGACATATCCAGTTGTGAATTTATTGACGACGAGACGGCCGTTCTATGCTGGAAATACGCCAAAGAGTACCCCACAACGTGTAACAATATAAACATCTTTATAGCCTGCTTCACAACCGCTCACGCCAGGCTAGAGCTTTACAGGTTGCTGGACAAGCTTCAGGAACGGTGTTTGTACCATGACACTGACTCGGTTATCTTTGTGAGTAAAGACGGTGATGAAGATCCTCCGCTGGGTGATTATCTAGGGGATTTGACCAGCGAGCTCGAAAAGGGGGAGTATATACAGGAATTTACCTCATCAGGCCCTAAGACGTACAGTTATAAGACCTCAAACAACAAGGTTTGCATGAAAGTCAAAGGTATCACTTTAAACGTCAACAATACGATTAAAATAAACTTTGACAGTCTGAAGGGTCTGGTGCACGAATACTCCGCCTCGAGCGATCACAAAAATAGCAAAGCCATTGTTGTAAACCACCCGAGCATTGTGAGGTCCAAGAAAAAATGGGAAATTACAACCCAACCTATGTATAAAACCTTAAGAGTAGTGTTTGACAAACGGGTCCTCACATCGGACTACAAAACACTGCCTTACGGTTACTAAAAGACATTAGAGGCTCGAACTCCACCCAGATATGGACACTAGACTACAACACCCATTCTCCTGCGTTTTAGCAGGTCCCTCCAATAGCGGTAAACGTTTTTTTATAAAGAAACTGCTAGAAAATGCTCCCGGTGTTTTATCTCAGACCCCTAACAACATTGTGTGGCTTTATTCATGCTGGCAGGATCTTTACACGGAGCTCACCCTAAAGTTCCCCCACATTCGTTTTATAGAGGGTATCCCCGATAATCTCAACGACGATGATTTGCTACCAAAACAACTTGTAAACATGGTCGTGGTGGATGACCTCATGCGTGAAGGCGGGGACCACCCCGAGATTGAGCGGGCTTTTACGCAATATTCACACCACCGTAATCTGAGCATATGCTATATAGTGCAGAACCTGTTTTACAAGGGCAAGAGCAGCCGGTCCATAACTCTCAACGCGTCATACCTGGTCTTATTTAAAAACCCCAGAGACACACTTCAGATCTCAATTATAGCTAAACAAATGTACCCCGGAAACACCCCGTTTTTCATGGAGGCCTTTAACGATGCTACAGCAAAACCCCATGGTTACTTACTGGTGGATTTGAAACCCAACACTCTTGAAGACTACAGACTACGAGCCGGCATACTACCACCTGACTTCCCTGACGCCTACACGCCTAAAACAATGCCCAAAACCTATAAAAAGAACAAGTAAAAAGATGTTTATAACATTTACACTCTAAACCCTGTAATATAAGGACCCCACAATGTCTGCGAGGTTGCGGCGTAATTTAGGCCTTCTAAAAATGTTGATCACAGCCAGTCCCTCTAAAAGAAAAGCAATCCTTTGCGCTGCCTCGGACGACTTAGTGGCCGCCATTTCAGAAATAGCCCTAAACACCCTAAAAGGTAATGTCCCGATATCAACGAGCCAGTTCCGCGTTCTGAAGAAGAAGTGCCACATTATTAAGAAGCTCAGCAATAAGAGGGCATCGCTCCTTTCCAAAAGAAAACTGTTCAAACAGTCAGGAGGCTTTATAGGGTCGCTGTTAGGCATAGCTATACCCCTAATCACAGGGTTACTGTCGAGGTCCTGATGGAGCACGCCCACAAAATGTACCTCGTACCACGGCAACAGCTGGAACATCTTGGCCCTTCTAACACGGATGTCTGGGACATACGCAAAAACGAAACGCATCGTCTCGATGCTGAAATCAAAGCCATTTTGAACCGAACTGATTTAAAACCCCACGACAAAGCAGGGCTTTACTTAGGAGCCCTTCAAAACTTTCTACAATACTACAAGCAGCTAACCTCTGAAAAAAACAAACTGACGCTGTATACCCCAGATGCTGAACAGCAGCCAGGACCCTCTACGGCGTCTCAAGACATAGGCCCCGCACCCACAACGGATGCCTTTGTCTTAGACCTTTTAAAAAATATCAGTCAGAAATATAGAGGGGCTGCTCAAATGTTGCTCAGTAAAATGACTACTACTAAAGATTTGACCACCTGGAACGACCGGGGTGAATTCGTTTACAAAGGGCAGCCGGTTGCTGGTTCCCATATGTATGATCTGGTCCGGGGTCTCACACACGGTAAAACCCTATTGACACAAGACGCTCCTAGAGGCTGGGAGCAGTTCCTAAGTGCAGCTGCTGAACTCAACATTCCCTCCACGATTATCGGTAATGCAGAGAATCGCCGTAAGCTTGAAAGATTAAAAGATCCGGCCCCAGCTGTTTTTACAAGGAGCACCGCTATATAGACATCACCTTTCTTTCCACAACTAACACCCGTTCGGAACAGTGCTGCTCTTCCTATGGAGCCTAAAAAGAGACTATTCAAAATGAACACCTGGCTACCGCTCTAATTTTGCACACCTGTACAGTTTTTGTTAAAAGTTTTTACGGTTCGAAAAATTGTGCTTCATTTTATATGTTTAACCTTGTAAATGTTAGTGTTGAAACATGCTTGTAATAAACACTTTTACATTTTCATCAGTAGTCTGCCATCTTTTTGTTTATAAATGGTTTGAAAATGTGCGCAGTGTGAATTAAAAAAAAAAAATGCCAAGAATGAAAGCATGTTTAAGATGTTTTTTATTTTAAGCACACATAAGTACAAATAACAGCTTTACAGTACCTTACACTTTTGACAAAGACCATATTCTGCTTTAACAACGTGCGACATTGTCCTGGAGTTTTCATTCACATATTTCATAACAACACCATCGTTGTTTACTAGATCGTCTGAGTACAGATTTAAAAAATTTCTAAACGTTATACCTTCAGACATTTTACTAATAAAGTATATACAATGTTCCCCACATGTGATGGCCATAGGATCCTGTACCCGAAGTTTATTATACACAACAGTGGGTGATGCTTTTTTTACATATTTGAATATCGGCTTTGTATAAATACTATGCTCAGGGAATTCGGCTAAACTATCAAACACTATAACCTTGTCCACATCCAGAAACAGAGCCGCCCAATGTGCACCACCCCTGTAATGGGGATCGGTGTTAAAGACAAGGGTGCGGGGCCTTTCTGGACCTATCTTTTCAGGTAGTCCATCGCTAGGGTATACCCCTAGAAAGTATTTCTTAGCATGTTTATGTCTACTTAAGAAGTCCCGTATCTCCGTAGTGTCCATTTTATATATTTAAAAAAAAAAATTAAATTGTTATTTTTGTATTTTACACTCTTTCAATGATAGTCAAACATAAGCTGACGGGCGTGGTTGACCTGGATAACGCTGTCGAATACCGAGAACACAACCATGTTCACATTGGCCGCCAGCACCTGTGTAAAACGTATTTCCGCTTTTAGATTTCCGTTTTTGATCAGGTTGTAATGGTCGCCGTCTTCCATGTCAGGCGTCAGGTCGAACGCAAACAGAGTGTAGCCGGCAGCATACCCTTCTCTTGAAACAACTACTCCAGAGTCCCTCAGCTGTTTCCCCGTTATCGAGACCAGTCCTAGATATTCCCCGACAAAATTTGATGTTCCAAAATTCAGCGTGAAAGGTTTTGCGGGGATCACGGCGCCCTCGTGAACCAGAGCAGCATAGTTGATATCATAGTGTTTGAAGTTGAAAGGGTTTGAGTTGTAGACGCCACTAAAAGCGGTATTGTCCACAAACCCTATGATGATGAGTTTCGGTAATTGCCCCAGAAATAGATTCTGCTGCTGCGTTAATCGGGTTCCGGCGGGGATGCTGAATATCTTCAGAGCAACTCTTTCAATGGCATACTTGGCGTTCGATAATTATAAAGCTTCAGCATGGGCCAGTCTGACACTTGGGGACACTTTCACTCTCTTTACAAACAGGCTCTCTGACAATATAACCAGTTTATACTGCTCTGCATCACCGCTGATGAGACAGAAAGCGTCTTTGTTACGATTGAGTTTGATCTTAAGATCAATACCGTTGACTAACAGTTTGTCTTGGAAGAAAAGGTCTGAATGTACGCGCCCTAGGAGGTCAAAATGCCTACAGCCGGCGACGAAGCGGGCTGTTTTTTTAAATCCCTCATTGTCCCCATCCAAAGCCGTGTTCTCCAAATGCGCTTCGGTATCTCGGTAGAAGAGCCCAGCTGAAAGATGTGTGTCCAACGCATCGCGACTATAATTTAGAATACTCTCTATGTAGGCCCTGTAGGCATACATGTTATCACTCTGTGTGACGAGGCGATCGCCTAGGTTAATGTCCACTTGATTAAACATTGTTGCGATGGGGTAGGCTATCGGGGCCACTCTAGCATCATCCTCGATGTTGTCACCGTTCGCTTTGGTTATTTTACAGACGAGGTGCAGGAGAGTGTTTTTGAGATCAAGGTACATATCCATGGACCCCGACACATAAAACTCTATCGGTGCAAGGGTTGTCAGAGCGGCCATCAGCGACACTTCCATGAAAAAACTGTTTTCAATGCTAGTCTGTGTGGGTTTGAGAGAAAACAGATCTAACTCAGATTTGGCGCATTCACCCGATGCACAGTGTACGAAGGCCATGATCGATGTTTTAAAATATATTCGCACTAGAACGAGTTCTCTTCTTCCTGGTCGATCTCTTCCATCTTACGGCTCTTCTTTTGTGAGGGCCTTTTGAAGTAGTCCGGCGCTTCTTATAGGGCATTGGTGGACCCCTACGCCTCGAAGCCCTGCGCTTCCTTTTAACACCACCATGCGCTTTATACAGCAACCCCGCTCCTTCTTGGGGCTGTCTATTCATGCGTTCGGCTACCGCAGACGTTACACTACCCACGACATCCTGGGCGATGTTTGTAGCAGACCCTTTAACATGAGGTTTTGCAATTTCAAACCCTCTTCTCAAAAAGGGCATGGCTCTCCTAAACATGCTCCGGAAGAAACCACCCAGTCCCGCCCCATACATAACCGGAGCCCCTTGAAAGTAGGGCTGGGGGCCTCCATACCCCGCCTGAACTCTATAATAGTCCCTGTACATAGAGGGATCCCCGTAGGTTTTCATGATGACCATTGCAGCTGTCTAATAGTCACCTTCGCGCCGTGGCCTTAAATGAAGCTTGACAATAACTTTCCCGTATTTAAAGGCAACCGGCTCCGACTGATCGTTGTACACCATGATGGTTATAGTGTCAAAATGGTTTTTAGAAATTGCAACATAGTCGAGTTTGTGATGTTGTATATTAACCATTGTGTTATTTTCGCCCTGCACAGGGACCCACCTCAACAAAGGTGAATAACTGTCCCCGACCCTCTGCGGCTCTACAATATCGCTATAAACGTAGAGTGTATAAAATCCTCCGTTAATATCGGGACATGTAGGGTCTGGATCCACCTGCCTTTGCTGATGTTGTACGGTCCCTAAAACCCGTTGTAATTTACCACTACATTTAAACACAGTACTGAGCTCTGGGGCTTTAAGAAACACTTTTCTTCTAACGTAATCCAATACCAGATATATATTCGCATACGTCTCGATGCTGCCTATAGATTTGTTGATGGCCTCGACTACCGTCGCTACGTGGGGTAATAGCCGTGTGGGAAAGACAGGTGATAGGTCAGGGTATCCTGAGGGCGCTTTATATGAAATTTTACATCGGCCTTTGTAAAGGTATTCCAAGTTCTAGGGTACTGTATTTCTGTTAGTGCCACCTCCCACGGGCCTTTCAAATCCACTGGTTTTGCAAGTTTCACCGTATAGCTTGAAATCTGATTGTCTAGGAACATGTCCTTCGAAGCATTGGATGGCAGCGTGATATAAAAAGGGGAGTTCTCCATCATGGCACTTACAGCTTGACCTCACACACCGTGCAATGAGCTGGCCAGGACCCAACTGTTAAATTTCTCTGGCCACCCACGCCATTTGACCAACGCCTGTCTCCGGGCACCGCTCCCTTTCCTTTTCAGAACCTTTTCAACCCTGTACACCCTGTTCGGATCGTAGGGCACCTTTTGCAACTCTTCGGTGTAAAAGACACCCGATACCTCTTCCCCAGCGTAGTCTTTTAACCTGTAAATATATATACCTTCTTTAAGCTGCACACTTTCCACTATGAATATCTCATCGCTGAATGTTTGCTGGTAGCCTTTGGTGAAGACCCCCTTCAACTTTGAAACCCTGACATAATCCCCTTCTTTTAAATTCGGTTTCTTGACCTTCGGCGTGAGACGCCCACCATACACCGTTCTCCACACCGTTAACAAATTATCCCTTGTTACCTTAACAGGGGCCATTTTGATTGTCCTGTGGTAGGTGGCGTTATAAACATCTATAAAAGCCTTTAGAACATCCACGTATCTGTAGATGTTGTTGGCGGTGAAATATCGCCACATCTTCGACTTTAAAGTACGGTTAAAACGCTCTACAACAGCAGCCTTTACCTCTGTGTGCGTTACAAAATGTTGAACAGCGTGCTGGTCTAATAATTTTTGGAAATGTTTGTTTAAAAATTCCTTTCCTGCGTCTGTTTGTAGTTTCTGGGGCACACGCCCGCTAGCGAAGATGTCTTTCAAAGCAGATGTAACGCTGGTACCACTTTTATTGTTTAATGCCTCTGCATAGGCGTACTTGGACAAGACATCTATGACTGTTAATATATACATGGCGCCATCGTTATGTTTTGCTAGATCTTGAAGACTGATTATGTCGGCCTGCCACTGACAATCGAGCTGTGCGTTAACAACGGTGGCCCTCCTCTTAAAGCGTCTCCTGGCATGTTTGTGCAGCGAATAAGCCTCTTCCCCAGCTAACCAAGTCTTCACACTGGCACGTTTTACAGATTCATTTTCAGCTCGAGCCCTTCTAAATAGAGCTTCGGAGCCTCCGAAACTTCCAACCCCATGTTTATCGTAATAAAGCTTCCTTAAATCCGCATCCGTCATGTTGTCTCCCACCAACACCACGAAATGAAAGACGCCTGTTTTGTGTAAGGTCATTTTATTAAACATGAAAAACATAAAAGTGCGGCTGGGCTACACAACCAACGTGTATTTGACATTTTGTGCTACATAGCTTATAGATGTCATAACGCTGGACCGCTGTGGTCTTTTTACAATCGTATACATAGTACAACACCCACTACACATGTTACTCAGAGCATGTCCTTTTACAAACCCTAAGCGCCACAAACTTATATATTTTTATAGCTATACTCTCAATAGCTCTAGACATGACTTCCCGCTCCCCACGCCTATAACTCTGAACACTCAGGATACTGACAGAATTCAACAGTTCATACAGTTCTAGCCAGGACCATTCAGAACCTTTATTTGTGAGATAATCTTCAGTCATGTTCTCCAAAGCCTCGTGTATCCCCGTCTCAGGTGAAAGTCTTAACTCTCGATTGTGATCTTTGTCCGAGGTCCGGCATTTAACAGATGCGTTTAGCCGTCCATTGATACACCACTTGGCGATACACACATGACTGCTACATTGCAACAAGGCCAAAGGTTCCGAAATGTTCAGATACCGCAGAGTCACAGGATGTATTTCAGCTATTCTTTCTTTAACCAGCACAAAAATCAATCTCCCGATACAGATGTAGCCCGGGTGTAACTCATAGACATCTTGCATCTCGATACCCGGATTCCCCGCCTAAAAGTGAGTAAGTATGGAGCGTTAAGTAACACATTTATGGTCTACTTTTTTTTTTTATTTATTTATTTATTTTATTTATTTATTTATTTTTAAACAGCTTTCGTGGGGCTAAAGACATCATTCTTCTGTTTTTATAATAAATGTCACACATTCGTCTTTCTATAACCCGTTCTAACATACTTATGTCAAAGTGGGGACACATCCCATGCATGTGGTCGAGTTTTGAGCAGGGCTCAGCAGCGTATCGGATCTCATTGACAGCCGCAGCCAAGACCTTAATCATATCACTGTGGACACCTTTCTTCACAGCAGACAGCCCATACACAACCCTTAACAACTTATATACCCGGTAAGGGTCTATCCGACTACAAATGTGGTGAATTATTCTTGCTGTGTATGCATCGTATAAACATTCATGAGCCTCCTGTTGAGGCTCATTAATTTTATGCCCGTAACAAAGATCATAATAATCCCATTTAACACAAGCGTTCACAGCGGCCGCTGCAAAACCTTTAACTGGCCATATGGTGGCCCAGGGTACGCCCGGAGCTTCCTTTTCAAAATCGCGGCTAGTGTAGGTGCAGACACATTTCTTACGAGGCTCTTTGTTCTGGCTTGTAATACTTTCAGACTGTCTGGAACAGCATAAGCAGTAAAAATTTACGGCGTTAACCTTTGGAGTTGACCCTTCTAGAGGCTCTCTTTCTTCAGCTACGTTCTAGGGTTCAAACAGAAAGCACAAGACACATTATTAGTTAAAAGTATGACATTAGAGTATACAGGCATAAAAAAAAATAAAAAATAAACTGTCATTACCAACCTCCATATTCGCATCACACTCAGAGGCTCCTCTGAAATCCTGGGAGTCGCAGAGGTCCATTGGGGTAGAAACATCGCCGGAGCTTACACCTGATGGCTGTACAATAACGGCCTCTGACTCGGGGTCCTCCTGGACGCCCATGTCTT
The DNA here is from genome assembly GCF_031143425.1 of Pleurodeles waltl. NCBI lineage: Eukaryota > Metazoa > Chordata > Amphibia > Caudata > Salamandridae > Pleurodeles > Pleurodeles waltl. The sequence goes on along the minus strand of NC_090446.1, from coordinate 568,400,203 downwards.
CATAGATGGGCGAATTCGGTGGTGCTACACATTCTTCAATATCTTCAATGTCTATGAAGTTAGATGCAACACTTAATTCATCTTTCGAGGCATTGCTGTCGCTGTCGGCCCCCTTAATAGGGGATATCTGGGTCGACACATCCTTGAGGTTGAGCTTTTCAAGCCGATAGCAAAGTTCCTCTTCAAAACCGGTAACATCGGTATCCTGGGTGGCAGGGACACCCTGTAGTGCATTCTCATCCATCGTAAGAGGGGCTAGGGTCCGGTAATATCTACCAATACTGTTCAGGGCCCCTGAGGAGGCAGCTTTTCTTGCGATCGGAGTGTATCTCTTCATGGCACCTTGCCAAACTGTTTCAGCCCTGGTTCACGGTTTGACAGCCGGTTCTAACCAGCTCCTTATATGCAACATTTCAAAAAAAGGGGGGCTAACACGTGACACCATGAGGGCACATCCCACTTGACACCCCCATGCACACACGTCACTTCCGGGGAGAGCTTTCAGGGACACCGGAAGTCCCAGCCACCGGAAATGACGTCATTTCCGGGGGGCGGGATAACTGACACTTTTAATATGATGATTAAAGGTATCCCTTCCTACTACTCACCAGATACAGAATGGCACTTCACTAACCTAGTGCCTTTGTAACCTGATCCTGCTCTTAAACAAATGTGTAACCAGGATATTAAACATTAAACAAGTCGTTCACAGGCAGTAGTTGACCGTATAAGTAAACTTTCTACGGAAGGCAGAGAAATGGATACTTTGGAGAGGTAAGCCATTACTTGCATTGATCAGTGGCCCTTCGCTGCGGTCCTCTGTACAATGTGACATTATTGCAAGTACTCACATGATAGTGAGCCAGCCGTGCATATCATCATGTCTCAGTCTAACAGCAATTAATACATGTCAGTCACAGAAGTGTTTACTAATTATTAAGTACATCTTTTCAATTATATCACGGGCTTCCAGGCCCCTGCCACTTACTAAGTGATTATTCATCATCGTCACTGGGCAGCTAGGCCCAGCAGCCGGCACCGTGGCCTGGTGGGCTGGGTGGGGTCCGGCTAACATGTGACACCGATGCCGTGATGCTGTCAATCATGTGACTGGTGAGCAACTTTTATATTGTTGCACCCACTCTTATGGCGACTAGCAGCCCCCGGGGCTGCCTCAGTGACTCGTGAGCAGACTCTGGGCCTGCCTGTGGTCGAGGCAGGCAGGATCCCATCCAGATTGGATACGTGTTTAAACTTTACCACCGGCTGTGGCGTCAGTGTCAGCAGCCCTCAGGCTGGCTTGCCTTCACAGTTAAACCCAGCACTGATAACAGTGAAAGTCTGCCACGGCCAGCGTTGGGTCGTGCCAGGAATCGATCACCTTCTCTCAGCCACCCCCACCGCGGTACAAGTGTGAAGCCAGGAGGAGCTGTGCATCTTGACTTTAAGAAGCACAGCCAAAACTTAATGAATGAAATGCTGTCCACTCACACAATGGGCAACAGCAAGAGGACGGATCTGTGACTTACCAACCTATTAAACTGTGTCTTACTTTCAGTCTGCTTCACCATTGGGCACTGACTGTGACGTCAGTTTAAGGTATGCACTGTGGGTGTCTGGCTGGGGCTGTGTCTCTACAACCTGGATACAATGTAGCAGTACTTGCTAACAGCTGCAAGCAGATCTAGCCAGCCCTTTTAGCCAGGCCTCTGCCTGCTGGGAGCAGCACTAATCGCACTGACAGCCACTGCAATTCAGTTCATCATGTGCACTATAGTAGCTCTCCACTCGACAGCTGAGGAGGAGCTCTAATGTGTGATTTTCCATTTCAGTGCAGTGACGCGGACCACCACACTGAAATGCATTAGACTAACGCTTGATGCATTATACTTGGCAGGGCTGTCAATCGTATGTCCAGCCTCATAAATTGGACAAGAGGGGGTCAAGGGGAGATCCCAGGCTGTTTGTGTTTCCAGAAGGCGACTAGCCAAAGCATACTCACCCTTGTCTATATATATATATTAAAATCTCCTAAAATCAGAAAATTTGCATAACTAATGATCTTAGAAGCAAGAGCTTGATCAATCGAATTGATAACATCACCTGTGTGTTCAGGACCACAATAGATTAACACTCCTGACTGGGAGTGTTGGGCGGAGGGTGAAAATGAGAAGCCTAAGGCTTCTGCTTTCTTTAATTCCTCCACCTGAAATGTTGAGCATTTTACATATTTTTTAACGCAATCACAACCCCCCTCGACGTTTGTCCATCCTGTCTACAGAGACACAGGGAACATGTCTGGAAGGTTAGTGTCCTTCTTCAGCCAAGTCTTTAGTACAAGTGGATAGCAAGCTCAGAGCCAGTAAGGAGATTGTAGATAGTTAGGGGATATTTGTGTAGAGAGCGGATATTAACGAGAGCAACCTTCAAATGCTAACCCTTAATGCCATTGGGATCACCCTCCGTTGTGTTTAAACAAAGCAAGTTCAAAGTCCTTTTACATATGACACATGTAACCAGCCCCCAAAGGCCATTCACAGTCTGTTTACATTCACATGAGGAACCATTACTCAGATTTAAAAGTACCTCAGCAAGGTATACCAGCCTCACATTATTATCCCTCATAGCAAGAGTTTTCTTCTTCAAACTGTTAGTTAAAACTTTATAATTTGCATGGTTTGAGTAGTTTAAGGTGGTTTTGTATGGAAAGAATAAATAATATGTTCCTAACTATAAATACGTTTTAACTTTGTCATTTTTCATTAAATTTCGATGCATTTTTTAATGTAAGTAAATATTTTTGGTGACATTATTGTTTTTCAAAAAGAGCCATACACATTCTTATATAAATTTACCTGTTTTATGTGGGAACAGATACACATGTATGTGATGTGATATGATGAGGTACAACTTTCTGTTGCTGTATTAATGTTTAAAAGAAGAAATAAAGTTGTATTGTTATGTTGAGCTAGCACAAGCTTTATGGCTGTTGCTGTTATTTAGTAGTATTGGGCTGTGTTTATAGCCCATTTGGTGTTGATTTCTAACAGTCAACATAATGAGCTAGCATAACCTGGCAGTGCCATTACGCCTCTTTAACGTGGAAGGGTGGTTGTTTTTCTGCATACAAAGAATTGTGTTTTAACATGGTGCAAGGTAAAATATACAAGCTAAATGCACCAAAGTATGCAATGCTTTATGTATGCCATATTTTAGTAGGCCTACTTCAAAGGAGAAACTGGTATAAGAAGGGCACCCAAAACCACAGACTTTAGAACACTTCTGGAAACAAGAGGAACCTCTGCCTGGAGAAGAGCTGAAGAGCTGAGGAAGAAGATCTGCCCTGCCTGTGACTATGCTTTGTGGAGCTATCCTGCAGTTGGTGCTTTTGCCAGAGTAAGAGGGCAAAGACTGGACTTTGTGTGCCTTCCATTTTGAGAAGAAAACTCCAAGGGCTTGATTTAGAGCTTGCCTCCTGTTGTTTGAAGTCTCAGGGACGGCAAAGACTTCTCTCTGCCAGCACCTGGAGTCTCTGGAGAGACTCCTGCTCTGACAAGTGGTGCCCTATCTAGTCCCTGGGCTCTTGAAAGGAAAGCTGGTGTAAATTCAAGGAAATCGACTTCGGACGACTTCGGACCGACGCCGCTGCTGAACCTGGTGATGCCGCCTGCACCCGACTCCGTGATCTTTGCTGGAACGCGACGACCTTTGCAGGCCCAACATTTCTGCAGCCCCGCTGAAGTACGTGACTCCGTGGAAGTTGCCACACTACATCGTGACCGACACTGCTCTAAGTGCGCAGATTCAACGTTTCTTTTAGAACAGAGAAGAAAAATTAATCAGACTCCACATTTGAGGATTAGGGCCCTGAGCTGGATCAGATGATAGAAAACAGGATGGATCTCTTTCTGAACGGATGAGTGAGTATTAATAGAGTTGCAGATTGCTGCAGTTGCGGTTAGTTTGCGATAATTGTGTGAATAAGTGGTGTCTTGCAGAGATGTTTTTGCATGCTGTGTTATTGCGATGATTTACAATGGAGATTGAAGTGGTTGTCGGGTCTGACATGGCCTAAGATTCTGTGGTAGTTTAAAAGGTGTAGAAGACACCATATTATAATGTCTGTTCAGAGGTTGTGTTGTTGTGAGACCTCGTAAATGGCATAGTAAAGGTAGGGACTTACTTTGTGTGAATGTGAGGTGATTGGTATGGTGGATCTTTGTGAGCAGAGTGAAGCTATACTGATTTCATTGATGCCCCGCAGGTCAAGATTCCATCAGAAGTGACTTTAAGCTCTCTTGTGTGTTTGAAATTATCTGTTTTAGTAGAACAGACAAAGGTTTTGTCTTTTATGTCTGTGGTGTGTTATTGTGGAGCGAGTGTGCGAGCCGATTGTAAAGGAGGGAGGCTGCTGTGAGGAGCGATGTCTACATCATGGTATATCGCGCTGGTATAGGTTGGTTGGTGTAGTGTTACTCTGCTATTGGTGGACAACGTCACATGGTGCACTTTGTAATTGGTGGTTGTATTCGAGCAAGGAATTGTGGATACAATATTGTTCTAATTAAATTGAAGTTGTGGGGAAATTACTGAAATATTAAATGCTGTAAAGTTTTTCAAGATCTATGCAGAGGTGATGCTCATATTTTGAGTAGAGAGGGCGAAGTGGCCCCTCCCGAAGGTACTACTGGTCATTATGTGGTGATTAATGTGGGGCTTCATACATGTGTTTGGCTTGGTCAGTGGTACAAGATCACACAAAACGATGGCCCATTGAGATTTCCACAATATGGCACATTTCATTTGAAGATTATTGAAAATTTCAGGAGGGTACTGTATGAAATTAAATCACCTCGTAGACCTGTGCAATATGAAGCACTTAATGCGTGAAAACATGCTGCTCATGCGAAGGTAAGGGAGAGATATCAAGGTAGGGTGAAGAAATCTATGCGTTCTTAGGCAGATTTTAAATGAGATGGTATGATAGAGGGGAGTTAACCTGTATCAGGCTTTGACCACAGATGTGAATGAGAGAGAAGGGGAAAGAAAGACCAGCACAACGCAAAGGGAGAAGAAGCAAAAGGAGCCTGATGATGTGAGCATAGATGATGATGGTGATGATAATTCTGGATATAGTCCTTCAGATGTGCTATTGTCTGAATGTCCACCCCGTATAATGAAACTAGAGGTGAGAACGGGAACAATAGTATTGGAGGCAGTGGTGTAATTTATTTTCCTACTGCTCCAGATAAGAGGGATTTTAGTATAGTAGGACCTATTCCTACTAGTATCCCGTGTGAACTAAAGGGTGAGGGTCTGAGAGAATGTGTCCTAGTTGACCCTACTGCGAGTACAGTTGATGCCCTTATAGTACCAGTTACTATTGGTCCAGTAGTTTTTATGTATAAAACAGAAAGTTCTGGAAGCAATACAGCGATCCAGCAGTACCTAATAGTGCTGTGGGATTAATAAATGCTCCAATTAATTAAGGTACTAGATAATTTGTTCCTTTAATTCCTACATATACAAGCGCTCCATGTGCAGCAGGTGCAAATACAATTTTGAATATGTCAGGATGCACTTTGATATGCACATATCAGAAAATGCCCACTCATAATACTCCTATATGGGACCTGCCTTTGAATTTGGGAAATGGTGTTCAGAGAAATTAGTCCACACCCAAGATTCCTGTAGTAACCTGATCTATTACTGTGAAGGAGATAGACGATTGGGTACAATTCTTTTTGGAAGCACTCCATCTAAAGAGAGTACAAACACAGAAGTGAGTCAGGGAATACTTCCATCGACACTGAGAGAAAGAGCTTTAAATATATTGAAATTGACAATAGAACTGGATGCAATGATTGTTGGAAATCTTGGCTTAGAGCCATTGGAGACATATCAAGAGGATGAGCTCACATTCACATACAGGGACATCACTAAGCAAGAGGGTCAAGTTCATGATAAATTAGCAGAATTGGCTCAGAAAAATGAAAGTGACCTAAATAAGACTATGGCTCTGCAAAGAAGCTATAGAGTATGCCTTTGGGAAAAAAGACATTGCTGATAAGAGAACTCTAGGGCTGAAAACTCAGATCAAGGAATCGAGTCAGAATATTAGGAAATTGAATGAATTAGATAAACAGGATACTAAGTGGGTATAAAAAAAGGAGGTAAAGAAACCTTCAGGTGAACCACCTCTGTTTGGAGCAGAGGGAGGTGTTGCAAACTTCCCTTTGAGAGAAGCGCCTGGTGGACGTAATATACATATGCCATGGAGCAGAAGTGATCTTCCATCATTTACAAATGATTTCCCAAAATTGCAAGAGAAACCAGTGGAATGTTATCAGCAAGTTGAAAGATTTGCTAAAAACTCACAGGTGTTGTGGATTAATTTGGAAACGTTGTTTGACATTGCTGTTCCAAGTAACCTGTGGACAGAATGCAAGACAGCTGTTCAATAGGCTGAGGAGGAACTGACTAGAAATGAGGTCATGGCATTCCTGAAAAGGAAAGTGCCTCCTCAGGATGTTGATTGGTCAAAATTGACAGAACAACTCAACAACCAAAGGAGTCGATCCATGCTTATTGTGAGAGGTTGTTGCAAGCATTTAAACAGTACAGTGGTTTGGAGATGATAGAGGCAAAGGATATGGTACATTTTGTGCCAAGGTTTGTGACAGGGAGAGGCCAGAAATAACCATGATGATCCAGCAATATTTAATCTCCTGGCAGAATTAGGGCCTCATTACAACCCTGGCGGTCAAAGACCGCCAGGGCTGTTTTGGCGATTGTACCGCCAACAGGCTGGCGGTACAATCTGCCGTATTACGACCGCCGCGGTCACACCGCCAGGACCGGTGGTTTCCCGCCATGGTTGTCCCGGTGGTTTGCCCAGGGGCCCCACGACTCCCCTTCCCACCAGCCTGTCCATGGCGGTAGAGACCACCATGGAAAGGCTGGCGGGAAGGGGAGTCGCGGGCCCCTGGGGGGCGACTGCACTGCCCATGCACTTGGCATGGGCAGTGCGGGTGCCCCCAGGCACAGCCCCACCCTGATTTTCACTGTCTGCACAGCAGAAAGTGAAAAGCACGACGGGTGCAGTTGCACCCGTCGTACGGCCGCAACACCGCCTGCTCCATTAGGAGGCGGCTCCAATGTTACGCTGCCCGTCAAGGTTGTAATGAGGGCCATAGTCTGTTGATGAAATTTTACATTATGCAAACTATTGCCATGATAAAATGGAGTTGAAGCAGAAAAAGCTGAAAGAAAAACTGATGAGTGCTCAAGTTAAAGCTGCACAAAGAACTAGTCAGACGCTCCTAGCAGTAGATAATGTGGGCACAATGCAGGGTGTATACCAGAAACCACAAAATCCCATGCAAGGTAGAGGTCAAGGAGTCCCTATAGAGCCAGGTACAGGGATGGATGTAAGTAGTCTAAAAAGATTTACACAAAGTCACATCTGCAATAGGTGGAACATTGGAAGTATGAATGTTGTTTAAATCGAGCTAATTAAGCTCAAAATGCTTGATTTGTTCCCTCTCAGAATAATAATTCAAATCAGATTAAGGGGGTGCAAAGCCCTAGAAATCAAAATTTCAGTGTGCCCCAAGCCCCAATAAATATAGTTTCTCAACCTCCGATGCTATAGCAAAATGCTGATGGGTTACGTCAGAACATCAATCAGGGAACTATAAGGAACACAAATTTGACGCAGGATAATAACCATTTTCAACAATTTCCTCTGTTTAATTTGAATGATGAAAATGGCCCCAATCATTCAGCCTGATGGTGTCAGAGGGGGAAGGAAGTCTGCGTACTTGGCAGAGCCTTAGAGGTGGACTAGAGTGGACCATTTATAGACAGTGAAGTGGATGGCCGTCCTGTGTCATTTTTGGTCAATATTGATGCTACCCATCCTCCTCTGAGAACAGTAGGAGTCCCAAACCTACCTGTCTCAGGAAAAACAATCTAAACTGTTGGTGTAGAGAGCAGTCAAATGCCTGCTCAAAAAACTGTCCCAATTCAAGTGAAAATAGGATCTTTCTTAGATAAACACAAGTTTATCATTTGTGATTGCAGTCTAGTGAATCTCTTGGGATGAGACCTGCTTACAACACTCAAATGTGTTATCTTTTGCCCTTCCGCTGGAATACAAGTGCAAACCCCTGATGAGGATGCTGTTTTTAAGCTAATGAAAAATGAACTGTGTTGCATGCTGCTCACATTGCTAACAATTGACTTGCCCCAGACTTGAGAGAAACCATCAAACATGAGGTGTGGGACTTTACGGGGAAAGATATTGAACTGATTAAATGCGTGGAACCTGTCCAAATTTTTATCAAGCCTAATGATGAATTCCAGAGAGCTACACAATATAATTTGATATGAGAAACAATTGCTGGGATAACTCCTGTGATTGAATCTATGACAAAGCAGGGAATTCTTAAGGAGATAATGGGAAGCCCTTGTAACTCTCCCATCATGTGTCTTCAGAAACCAAGTGGCAAATATAGGATTGTGCAGGACCTGAGGAAAATAAATAACATTGTTGTTCCCTGTTGCCCTGTGGTACTGAATTCAGTTGTAATACTGTTGCAGATTCCTTTTGAGGCTGAGTGGTTCACTGTCATTGGTTTATGTCAGGCCTTCTTTTCAATACTGTTGCATGAGGACAGGCATTCCAGCTCGGATTCAGGGTCTTGATATGGTGTTGTGATCCACAAGGGTATTCAGAATCTCCATAGCTTTTTAATCAAGTTATAAAGAAAGATTTTGAATCCTTAGTCATGCCTTGCAGCTCAGTCGTGATCCAGTATATCGACGACCTAATGGTGGTGATGAATACTCAAGAAGCTTGTAAACAAGACACTATCACATAGCTGAACCACCTGGCTGGAAATGGACATAAAAGGAATACAGTATTGTAAAAAGTAGTCCAGTGTCTTGGACACCACATTGAAAAAGGAATGAGGAAAGTGTCACAAGAGAGGATTTCAGGCACCCTGAAAATGAGTCCACCAACTACACAGAGGGAAGTCCGGATGTTTCTGGGAATGGTGGGCTACTGTAGACAGTAGATACTCAACTTTTCCCTGATGACCAAGCCTTTGTAGAGGTCGATACACAAGGATGTATCCGACCCTGTATCATGGGATAACAACTGTCTCAGTCGTTCCCCAGCTCTAGGGATGCCCAATTCTAACAAATCTTTTGCACTTTTCTTCACTAAGAGGGAGAGTTGTGCTCTCTCAGTGCTAACTCACACACATGAAAATGGTGAGGGACCCATGACATATTTTTTCACCACATTAGATTCTGCCGCTTCTGCATTGCCTGACTGACTTAAATCAGTAGCAGCTGTCAACACACAAGAGGTGTGAAAATATTGTATTGAGTCACACGTTGACTGTATATGTTCCCCATTCTGTAGAGCTGTTGCTGACCAGAACAAGGAACCAACACCTAACAAGCAGTCGACTTACCAAATATGACCAGGTGATATTGCTACATAGTATTTAACTATCAAACGTAGTAGGATTTTGAATCATGCCACTTTGTTGCCAATATCGAATTAAGAAATTGTTGAAGATTGTGAAGGAGACCACAATTGTCTTGATGTCACTCAACTGTGACCCACACTGAGACCGGACGTCCGAGATGAACCACTGTCTGAATCTGATTACATCCTTTACGTTGATGGTTCATGCTTAAGGGGCAGTGGAGAAAGCCTGAGAGCAGCTTATGTTGTCTGGACCCTTTCTGGAGTTGTTAAAGTTTCTTGGCTTCAAGAAATATTCTCTGCCAAAGTAGTAGAATTGATTGCACTCACAAGAGCATGTTCTGTTTCCCATCAATTGAAAGTGAGAATCTTTACCCATAGTCAGTACGGCTTTTGTGTCGCTCATGACTTCGGACAACTGTGGTCTCAACGAGGCTTTATGATGTCTTCTGGATCTCTGATCTGGAATGGCAAGCAAGTGAGAAACCTCCTCGATGCACTACAATTTCCCGAGCAGATTGCAGTGGTTAAGTGCCCTGCACATCCTTCTGTAGATGACTAAGTAACTTTGGGCAAAAGTTTTGAGGATGAGGTTGGCAAGTACTGTGTGCATAATGTTTGTACATTCAATGGTGAATTCACAAATGAAGGAATGGATAAGATTATCTTTCACCTCTTGTTGACAACAGTTGACACCTGAGACGAGGTGAAGAGACTTCAGGAGGAGGTGTCTGAGAAAGAACAACAGAGTTGGGTCAGAGCAGGTTGTACAAAAAGAGATGATGACATGTGGGTTTCAATGGATTGACAACCAGTGTTGCCAAATAGTCTGTTACCTCCTACGGCTAAACACTTTCATGGTTCAGCTCATATTGGGATGTATGAGATGGGGAGATTGTTTAGACAGACTTGGTACAATCCTAAATTTAGGTAGATGGTTGAAGTATTATGTCATAGATGTGTTGTGTATCAACAGAACAATTTTGGAAAAAGAACTGCAGTTACACTAAGTCAGATAGGAATGTCAGGAGGACCTTTCATCAGACTACAAACGGATTTCATTGAGATGCCTGTGTGCAATCGATTGAGGTATGTTCTAATTACAGTGTGTATCTTTTCTTGTTGAGTCAAAGGTTACTCAACTAGGGAAAATAATAGGCTGTTACTGAAGGAACTCATTCCAAGGTTTGGTATCCCAACCCCTTTGGAATCAACCAGTGTTGCCAAATAGTCTGTTACCTCCTACGGCTAAACACTTTCATGGTTCAGCTCATATTGGGATGTATGAGATGGGGAGATTGTTTAGACAGACTTGGTACAATCCTAAATTTAGGTAGATGGCTGAAGTATTATGTCATAGATGTGTTGTGTATCAACAGAACAATTTTGGAAAAAGAATTGCAGTTACACTAAGTCAGATAGGAAAGTCAGGAGGACCTTTCATCAGACTACAAACGGATTTCATTGAGATGCCTGTGTGCAATCGATTGAGGTATGTTCTAATTACAGTGTGTATCTTTTCTTGTTGAGTCAAAGGTTACTCAACTAGGGAAAATAATAGGCTGTTACTGAAGGAACTTATTCCAAGGTTTGGTATCCCAACCCCTTTGGAATCAGATCGAGGAACTCATTTCAGCAATGAGGTTCTGAAGTTACTGGGCATAGCACTGCAAATGGAACAGCAATTGCACTGCAGTTACGGACCTGAGGCTTTGGGTCTTGTGGAACAAGTGAATGGCATGCTGAAATCCAGATTGGCAAAAGTGTGTGTTTTAATGTCATTGGCCTGATGCTCGGCCTCTTGAGTTCATGAGTTTGCGAAGTGTTTCTAATCGAAAGACTAGACTGTCCCCATGAGATCATAACAGAGAGTGCGATGAGACTGCCAGCGATTCTTGCAAATGCCCTTTTGAATATCACTGATGATATGATCCTAGATTATTGCAAAGGACTAGCTGATGTATTGCATTGTGTGTCTCATCAGGTTGGAGCAGCCACAACAACACCGCATCAAGAACAATGTCATCACCTTAATCCAGGCAATTGGGTCCTAGTCAAGAAGCATGTCAAAAGGATGTGTTTAAATCCTCGCTGGCATGGTCCCTACCAGGTTATCCTAGTAACAACAACAGCTGTGAAGTGTGGCGATCTCCCCAACTGGATATACTTGCAGAGTTGAGTGTCCCCTCAATGTGACAGCGCCTGTCCCAGAAGAACCACTGGTGAGAGTGAGATAACAAGAAGAGGACACGCAGGCTATCGGGGACCAGACTGAGCAAGAACGAGCACTTGAGCAAGCTGAGGGGGGGCTTGAACAAGTCACATCTGACACCAAAACAGAGATAAACAAATCTTGCCCTGTGGTGAATGAGTCAGACTCAGAATCAGACCCCGAAGAAGGAACTAGTAGTGGGAGAAAGTGAGTGGAACTTGGATCCCGTTGGCCTAAAAGGAAGGAAAGAGAGAAAGTGAGTCACCAATGATTGACGAAGAAGCAGATATTTCCGATCTGAGTAAAAGTGGCAACAAAGGTGTGACACTAAGGAGATCAAAGAGAACAAGAGTGCCTAATCGTATTATTTGCCAGAGAGGACTTACTTTGCAAATGACACAGTCATAAATAGAGTTCTGGGAATGTTGGAGTGGACATACTGGTTTGGATGAACCTCCATGAACTTAACGTCCTGGTTGAGTTGTAGTTTGAATTTTCACTGCCCTCAATGAACTTGGTTCGTGTAGATGTTAGAGACATTTTGTTGATTCTTCAACAGCTGGCATTGAACAAACAACCGGTTGTGATTGTGAAAGATGGTAATGCATAACTTTAGCAGGTGAATGAAGGTTAGATAATAATGTACTTGTATGCTGTGTCCTTAGTATCATCTTTGCTTCATTTGTTACAATGTCAAGGCAATGTTTTTCAGTTTTTTTTACATATTCTTCATTGTTATTTTGCCTCATTTTGTGTTAATTCTGCATATGTAAAATGCAGACAAATATTGATATTGCCTATACTTTCCAAACAATTCTGAGTTTGGTCCTTTAAAAGTTTGCTGAACATTGGTTGACGTTTTACAGATATTAGTGGTAATAACTCTTCAAATAAGGTTTCATGTTTCCCTCCAAACAGCACATCATAAGATGTTCTCAGTACCTCCTGCATATGCAAATGAACAAATGCCAACATCAAGCTTGAAACCATGCTCACTTCATCAATGATACAAAACTTTTAAGCCCAGATTTAAGAGGGCCTAGCACCTCTTTGCACCACATTAACGTATTTGTTTTTTACACTAATGAGGCCCAACAAGGCCAAAATCGCTTCACCATTTTAACAAAGTGGCGCAATGCATGCATGCATTGCGCCACTTTGTAGCCCTTCGTGCCACATTATGCCTGCGCAAGGCATAATAAATGCAAGGGGGGCGTTCCCCCTGCATTGGATCCAGCACCACTTTTTTAAAATCAGACCCTTAATTTTTTAAGGACTCTACCAAATTCTTGGCTTGCATCAGTATTTAATGTTAAGTAGTCCAGTTTGTTATCAGTTTGTGCTGCATTATAAATCTGGTGGTCGGACCGCCAGGGAACAGCCAGCTTTGCCAGGATCTTGGATCCCTGCGGTCTGGCGGTGGCAGAGGTCCTAATCCGCCAGGACAGCACTGCAAGCCAGCTCTGCCCTGGAGATTACGACCTTGTTTTCTACCAGTGATTTCATGGCTGTAGCACCGGCATGAAAAGGCTGGTGGAGAACAGGTGCAGGGGGGCATGGGGGGGCCTGCACTGGACTGCTGTGTAGATAGTCAACATTGCAAGTGTGCTGCTGCATCCTGCAGGCAACAGCATTGCCGCTGGCTTGATTACAAGCGAGCGACAATGCTGTAACCTTTTTCCTGCTAGGCAAGTGGGCAGAAACTTAGGTTTCCACCTGCCAACCTAGCAGGAAACCCATAATAGCTCCGGTGGGGAGGTCGTCGCATAGGTGGCAGCCACCCTGTCAGGAGTTTGGCGGACTGAGTTTTTCGCCCGCCAAACTCATAATCAACCCCTATGTGTCCAACACATTTGCTATTGAAATGGCTTTGTTTGTGGATCAAAATGTGCTATGTATTCAATTTCAGATAGGTTTTTTAGAACGAGTGGTGACAAGCCTAAAGTAAGCCAAGTGATTGCCATTGATTTTATGGCAAAACAGGAGGCTATCATTATGCATTAACTTTTATTCTCCACTTTTAAGCAGGAAACTCTTCAAAGTTCCATATCAGAACAAAGTTTGACTCATAAAGAATATCCACAAGAGTCAGTCCATAAAATTCCGCAACATTCTGTCTTCTCCCTCTTTTGTTTGCCGTGGAGAGATTGACCATGATTATGATTAAAGTGAACCAACACTTCATACCACACAATTACACTGTCTCTAAAATACCACAGGAGGAAAGTGAGGGCAATAGGTCAGTCTGAAGTGAGTTAGCTGACCAACGTTGAGGTAAAACCCCTGAGTTTGAGGACAAACTCTACTTACCTACCTGAGTAGGCCACCATAGAACTTTCAGATTGTTTATCATTGAACTACTTTGCCCAGAAAAATATATGGACATAGCTAGAGGAACATTGTATATTTTTTGTCTTATGTATGCACCCCCACCATTTATTCACATGTATGGCAGGACTGGAGTTGAGCCAGTGGGCAGTAAAGAAGCCTCCCATTCCCTTAAAGGACATGAAGCCAAAAATGCCTTCCTCCGTCCAATGCCCATCCTTTTTTTCATTCCTTAACAGAACTGCCCCAGTAAAGATCATTAAGACTGCCATTGTGTTGCTTCCATGGGAACAGAGGAGATACAATATGACAATAGTGTACCGTACCATTGTGCTTGTATTGGAACAGGTAACTATTGCACCAATGAGTGATATATATTGGTGTAGTGAAAATCAGAGTTATGTCACATGGTGGCAGACAGTGAGGGTCTTCAACTAATTTTTGGTAAACTTGATTTTGATGATTTACAATGTTTGGGGGTTGATGGGTGATTTTACCTGAAGGTTATTGGCCCTTTCACATTTATTTAGATTTACTTGCATGGTCCATTCATGGCTGAACTTTTCTTCTGGGTTCTTCAGAGACCAGAACTGCCAGTTTAGTTAACAAATACAAATCTACATAAAACATTTGACTTCTTTGGCTCTTCTTTGTTCATCAACATCAGTGCACTACTATCTCTCTCAGTATAATTTGGGTCAGGAGTCAGACTGATCCATTACTCAGAATCGGAGGCAGGACTACTCAGGGCAGATCTACCACAACGGGCAGAAGAAGAAAGTTATCTACTTCAATGGGAAAGCAACTTGTTGATGTCTCTAAAAGGCCTACTCAAACCCCTTGACTGGTGAGAGAGATGCGCTGAGTTGGAAAATGTGAAATAGCTAATATGTTGGCTCAAATGTCAAACTCCTTGATTGTGGTTGGGGCGGGCTGTAACTGGAGAGAGACATGTGGATGTCAGTCATCATAGTCATCACATGATGGCTGCACTCGGCTAAATGTTAGTATGACAGTTGTGAGATTGACCAGCCGATTACATGCAGCTACTTGTGTGGGATTAGTTGTAAAATTGCTCTCAGTTATTTGCACAAAAGTCAATCCATAAATGATTGTACTAGCCTATGCTCTTGTTCTTCCTTTTTGTCCACTCCCCATGAAGCTTACCTTCGTGCTGGCTTCTTCCTGACTCCACAATATTGTGACAGGCCTTCTCTTCTTCAACATAACGAAAGGCGAAAGCTCCATAACACTCCTGCTGCTTACTTTCCTAGACTAGTTCGGCCAGGCACTCAGGATGGACATCCCAAGAAGAATGCAATGCAGATGCACCACCCAGTTTGCCATATGTATTTTTATTTTAACTATCTGGCGCTGAAGGACTGTTTTCAGTACAATTAATTGAACTGTGTCCTTCATTTCCTTCCACAACAGATTTGATGATGTGCTGCTCAATGATCTTATGAATATTGTTGTTGTGTGGTGTTTGTCTTTGTCACGCCTTTCCCGTACCCCCTGTTTCCATCCATTCATCAAACCTCTAACCCTCTTCCACCCCGGCTGTGTGATTTATTGAGATGCAACTTAATTTACACAATAAATGGATCACACACTTGTTGGGCAAATGTGGTGAAAGCGACACCAACTTACTGTGGGATCTTCTCAGTTCTTCATACCTGAAAAATACAATAGCCCACACCAGCCCCAGTTACCCACCCAAACATAAAAAGATAACATAACCATCATAGTGCAGAAGAGTCAATGTCTGACTCTGTTCCTGTGTCTCACAATAGTGCTCACTAGTCCAAGAGTTGTTTTGCCATGGTGGTCTGTCCTCAGCCTTTGATAACAAACCCACTAATTCTGTGTTTTTGCTTTCAGATTAGCTACCTGTGATGAATAGACAATCTTTCTGATGAATCTGACTGTTGCAATTCACCTCATTGGAGTAGGTGGGAGGGGGATTCACTTTGCAATTATGATTTCTTCCCTGGTAGCACAACAAGAAGAGAATGGTACTACCATCACCATTGATAAGAAGGCCTTTTTGAGAAACCCTTCAATAAGATTTGGGAAGATGTTTCAGGAGGTACCATCATCTAATCAATTTGCCCTCTCCAACTCTAGCACACCCTCCATTAAAAAAAATAAATCAGTAAAAAAGGGCCTTGAGGAACCCAAGATCCTCGGCTAAAGTCCTGATGCCCTTGTTGGAACAGTGCCATCTCAGAGAATGGGGTGGAGGAGGCAGGGCGTTGCATGATCTGAAGAGGGGAGGATAGTGGTGTGGGTGGCAGTGGAGGACCCTGGCTGCAGGTGGTGGTGGCATCTCTGAGTTGAAGGTGGGCCTGGCTGGTGGCCTGATGTACCAGCCTGGACCTGGGCCTCTTATTCCTCAACTTCTAGGGCCAGCAGCCGATAATATTCAGTGGCCACTGCTTTGAGCTTGTGCTGCTGCATCCAGGTGACTATCTCCTGCCATGTCGGTTGGTGGGCTGGCACTGGTGGGTGCTGCCTGTCATCCTCACCATCAGCAGGAGTAGCTATGTCAAGAAAGTAAGAGAAGAAGAAAAAAACACAAAAGCACAGATTGTGATGCACACCTCAAACACTTATTTATAGTTATACTGTCTATAGTTTCAGAGTACAGTGCAGAACACTGCTTTTCCCCTAGGTCCATTGGAATTTTATTTGGATGTGATGATTGCTGATATTGGTAGTGGTACTAGTCAGTCACACACAACCGGGGCCACGTTTTTCCCACCTAAGCATCACATCATTGCCAGGTAATCTATCAAAAGAAAAAAAAAAAAGTTTTTCAAAAGAATTTAATTTCCTACTGAAACCGAAAACACACTTTGGGCCTGATTCTAACTTTGGAGGACGGTGTTAAACCGTCCCAAAAGTGGCGGATATACCACCTACCGTATTACGAGTCCATTATATCCTATGGAACTCGTAATACGGTAGGTGGTATATCCGCCACTTTTGGGACGGTTTAACACCGTCCTCCAAAGTTAGAATCAGGCCCTTTATGTGTTAATAAATTTGGATTACCTTTCCCGCCATTAATAATCAACGTCTAATTCCAGTGGCCCTGTTCTTCTTCAATTCCCTCCTCCATCTAGTACCCTAAGTCAAAAACTTAGGTTAATAGTTTTAGGCTGATAGTCTGGCAGATGGGTCATACTTCGCGGATAACAGATATGCCATCCGCTGGATCACAGTTGACAAAAAGTAGAAGAATATATGAATTATAGTGTAGCAAATGGGATCTTTATTCTTTTATTTGTCACAGAGTAAAACATTTGTCAAAATCTACACCAAGCCCTTAGTCCCACATTACACCCAGGCCTCCAACACAGATTATTCTCAAGAAATACTTTGACTTGGCACTGGGAAATAATTAGCCCACAGGGGGGTAAGTTATAGGGATTGGGCTAGGTAGAGGTGTAGGTATGGAATGGTTGGTTAGGTGTCAATAAATGATAATGTTCTACAGATTGACTATTCAAATAGCATATCTCCCATCCATCTTTGTGAAGAAGAATTTCTAAGCCACTTTAATTGATAGGAGGAAAAATATTGGAACTCTCAATGTTTCAATCCTTGAAGATAGATAACTTAATTTGGGCAGAGAAAAGTGGCACAGGCATCACATGCCGAGATAGAATTGACTTTTTTCTAGGTAGGCTGGGACAGAAAGATGAAGTGAAGAACTAGTAGGAGACTGAGTGGGCACTGGGAAACACACCCTGCCTTTGGTTTGTGGTTTGTGCATTGCAGACTTAGTTCCATCATTCTACTGTGCCGCAGCAGATGCACATGAATTCAATCACTGTCTGGACTCACTGCAACAGCGATATCAAAGATTATGCTGTGCTGCAGTTTTAGGTGGCTGCTAGGGACAAAATGTCTAGAGCAGGGAATGGACGATGGAGGTGATGGGCAGATATCTGCCTTATTTAACCAGTACCGTAGTACATTGTCAATAAGAAAGCAAGGTGACTTACCCCTTGTCCCTGCCACCACTGGGACAACATCTCCCTCTCCCTTGGTCACCAGCACCTCCACCGACATCCCGGCTGAGAAGGCACTGCTTATGGTGGCCTCTGTGCCTGGTGAAAAACATAATGCACCCATTTTAGACACTAGATGATCACCTAAGTATTTATTTGTTACAAGATACAACAGCAGTAGCTCACTACAGTTATGTTAGCTATCTATCCATATATGTTTCCATCAAAAGTAATCATTTTAGGAGGTTTGTGTTATTTATTGCTGGACAACATTTTAAAAACAAGGTAGCCATTGCGTTAACCATTAAAACCTTTTTCTCCCAATGGAAGTATAGGGATCGCGTTTAGGAGAATTTAAGAATAAGCGAGGGCATAAGGCAAAGCTAGGCTACGGTTCTACGAATATATAAAAGGTGGAAGGGAATGCAAAAGACACATGGTATTGGTTCTGGATGTGGTATCTCATTTCTGCCATGCTGCACCGCCATGGAATATGTACTATAAGACAACATTGGCGGTCCAGTACATGATGACCACTGTGATTCTGCTGCTGTACTTTTTGAATGTTTGTTTCAGAAATCTACAAACATATTTGGTGACTAGAGTACTACCTGGGCCTGACTGTACAATCCTTACGTTACCAAAATCTTTTCCCCTCTTGGTACTACATAAGACATGTAATTTAATTGTTAATGAGAGGCAAGAGGAAGCTTAAGAAAAAAAAGAGAGGAACAATAAGACAGGAGAAAGTCAGAGCAGAAACAGGAAATATGGGAAATGCAGTTAACAAAACAACCTTCATGAAAAAAGTATACAGAAGTTCATGATTTTAGTAGTAGGGAGTAAAAATAACTTACCGGGGGCAGCAGAATTATTGGCTGCGGCCACGGGGGTGGGGGTGCGGGTGGTGTTGTTCACGCTTGCCACAACGTTGGTGGTACCTGGAAATGAGGATGCGGTCTTGCCCTAGGGTGCTTGAGAAAGAAGATAAAAAATGATTGGTGGTGCTGTGTACAAAGTACAAACACATTTTTTTACAGGCACAGTATTGTACTTTTGCCATCAGATTGCTTATCCCTTGTTTCGTAGTCCTAAACCTCAAACCATGACATTTTGAACTAATGATTGATACCAAAACAATCTTTTCTTCTCTGCCAAACTTTGATGAGTCAAATCAGTCCCCCTTTGCATACTGCACACCCAGGAGATTGGGACTATGAGCTACATAGAGATAAAGTCACAGATAAGAATGCAAGTTAGTTACTCAACAGCCCTGCTATACTTTACTACCATTGTACGACTGAGTGACATGATGACGAGGTGCCAATTTCCCTTAAATCAGCACAAGCAAGCACTTGCCTAGCTCACACTTGAACAGAATCCTGGCGGTATCATTCACTTGACTTCCAATACCCACCCATGTTCCCATCTTCCTACATTCTCCCATCAGGCTGGCACCATGCACCCACCCTGCACAAACCACTCAAGGGTGCTGCTGTGCCACATATACCCCCACACACACACACCCACACACACATGCACACACACACACACACACACACACACACACCCATGTATATTACCTACTGGCCAGTAGGTAGGTATAGTTAGGACCAACTTTTCCCATAGACAGAGCATTTTTTGTATTGCCAATAACTTTGGCGCTGTTTGAAGAATCTTCACAAATGTTTCAAACTAGTATACTAAGTACTTCAGCTGCTGTCTTGAAAGTATTGGGGTGATTCATCAACTGGGGGCCGAGAAAAGGGGGGATCGGAAAACACTTTTCCCCCATCCTGTGTCTACGTTGATTTTGTATTCTTTGAACATGGCCACAGCCCAAAATGCTGAAAGGAATTACACCAAATTTGGCAGGAAGGTAGATTTTGGTCCACAGATCATGCATTTTGTGATTTGGTGTAAATCTGTTCGGTCGTTTTGAAGTTAGTAAAGGTTAGAAAATATAGATATCTGGGGACACGGATCCTTCATGGCTCAACTCGCGGAGGATCCGTGGATTGAGAGGAAAAGCAAGGCTCTGACTGGCTGGCTACAACCTGGCAGGAAAGTTGCGGCCGCTATTTTCTTTCTCGCTTGGGCCAGGGGTGAGAAAAAACAAAGGGGAAAAACACATATGGAGTCAGAATACAGCTATCCTGATCCCATAGGACAAATGGAGGGGCCCCTTCATGGGCAAAAAAGTGTCCATTATTTTAGCCAATCCGCAGATATGCAGATCCGAAGGGCTCAGGATGACCCCCCAGGTAAACTCACAAAGGATCCATGGATCCAAGAGTAAATAAAGAAAATACACCCACTAACACACCAAGGGCCATATGAACAAACACATTTTCCCATAGACGCAGAATGGGCAAAACTGCTTGCTACATCTGGCCCTAAATCCCGCTGTGCACAGTGTAGCTTAGAAAGCAAAAATAAGATTTACTCACCGAGCCCCGCCACCACAATGCCCAGTAGGTCAAGCAGGTCCTGTTCATGGTCAAGGGAATCTGCCCTGCTGCATGTCAGCTATTACTGGGTGCGAGTGATTCTGGTTCTGTGTTGCACACTCCGCAGCACTTGCTCCCACAGCAGCTGTTGCTCCCGCAGGGTATAGCCCTTTCCAAGTTCTGCCACTTGAGGCTAACTCGCTGGGGCGGTGGCGTTCCCCCCAAAAAAATTAGTGCTGCCACCTCTGCCTAACTAAAGATGGGGCGAGGCTGCACCCCTGCTCTTCTGCACCATCTGCATGAGGTGCAGGTGTCAACTTTGTTGCCTGCTTCTGCCATTGTGACAGTCAAAAAAAGAAGGAGGGGACTGGAGTGAAAAACAGGAGGAACCCAGAGAGGATAGGTCAGGAAAGGCATAGGAATTAAATAAAGTACAAAAATATTGACAAAACGTAAAATAAACAAAAACATGAACAGATGGACAATAACACAATAGGAAACTAAGTAAAAAATGTTGGGTTGGAGGAATAGGAAAGAGTAGATGGGATAGGATGGGTCTAGATTGCTAAAACTAAAGCACCCAGCAAGGAAAGACAGAAGCAAGCAAAACAAAATGGCCATGCCCTTGCGGACCAAGTGGTGCCATTTGTGCTGATTTGTCTGTACAAAACGTGCTACTAACCTGAAAAAGCAACACAAATGGTCAGACGGGTATTTTTCTGCCTGTTTGTGGAGTTCTATGTAACCTCCCTGTGTTTTTTTGTAATGTTAGAGTGTAACTTTTATAATCAGTAGTAACATGAAAAGCTTGCAAAATAATGTATAATGAAGCCGCATAGAAAATGTGTCAAAATAGTACTAATGCACGCGTTTGAAATGTGCCCACGGGGAGTGGCCACCAATGTATACGATGATTAATTAAACTGACTAATAATGAGTTAACAATGTATTAATGTGTGACTTTATATTAGCATTAAGAGTTATGTATTAAGGTTTTGCTAAATTAATCACTAGGCCTTAGTTAGCAAGGGTCTGGGCCTAGCTGCCCGGTCTCATATTAAATGTGTTTTTCTAATGTGCAATGTGCTGTCTTCCTGAAGGACATGAAGCTGTACTTTTCCAGAAGCTAGAGATGTGTGCAGTTGTAGTAAATTCTTTCTCATGGTACCCGACTTGCTCAAGGAAACATTCTTGCTGAATGCAACAGTGTAATTCGCAACAGGTGCAAGGTCGCCTGGACTAGGAGAAGACAATGGAACTACTGACTGGAGCGACAAGTGTAACTTTTCTTACCTGACATTCTACCTGTTGAAGACGTCAATCACAGGAGCCAATCAACTGCGTGAGATTTCTAGTAAGGTGTGTGATGGATTATTGGACAGATATAACGATGCACCAAATACTGCCCAATGGGAAATTAGAGACTTGTTCGACAACTTTGATATAACGGCGTGACATAAGAAGAAATCAGCCATTACCGAGCCATTCTTAGCCATTCTTCCTTGCCACTTTGATGCCATTACTTGCCATTATTCTTGCTATTCTGAGAGACTTTGGGGGTCATTATTGACCCTGTTGTAATTTGCGTGGTTTAATAGGTCAATCGGCCGTGGTTGACGAGTCGAGTTTGAATCAAAGTGAGTGAATGAAAACTTCGATGGAGATTTGGTGAGTTCTAAAGTGCACTAGGACAAACCATTGACAAGTCGAGAGTAGAATTTGCGGGTCAAATTTTGCTTGCGAGTGCGGGATCTGAGAAGGAGAGAGTAGCGGCCGAGGCTTAAAGTGAAATCTCTGTAAAGTTCTGAAGCGATTGTGTTACCCTTCCCTGTAGTAAACTGGAAAATTCAAGTTTTTGTTAGTGCTCGCAATATATTACATTAGTTTTGTGTGAATAGAGAAGTGAGGAAGACAAGCAGCAAGACTTTGTCAGCCGCAGTGTGGGTGAGTGTGACGTCATTGGAGCCGCGCTGGGATAGGTCGGTTAGTGAGAAGGGTCGCGCACGGATTGGCAGCTGTCCGTGAGAGGCAATTGGTTGAGAAGGTGGGCGAAGAGAGTTCTGGGAATTAAAGTCACTTCCTGATTCGATTGTAAGCAGAATAAAAGACGCAAAAATGAAGTTTTTCAAGGCTTTAAAGAGCGCTTTGAGGGGAGATGTGTACATTACATGAGCGTAGGGGAACCTACACCGCCAGAGGATACACCAGCTTATGCTGTAAAGAAGGAGAGGGGAGTTGCGCAATGTCTTTGGCTAAAGCAGTGGTGCAAAATGACAGAGAAAGATGGGTGTTTAGCGTTTCCGTAGCATGGATCATTCAATATAATGATTTTAGAGAATTTGCGGAAGGCGTTAAATGAGCAAAAGCCACCTCCGAGGCCAGCACAGTTTGAGGCATTAGCAATTTGGGAACTGATGGCCATACGACATTGGCAACAAAAGTTTGAGGGGAGAATGAGGAAAGCAGAAAAGGTTAGGTGGGATAGCGAGCACAGGATGTGGAGAAGGGAGATAATAGATGGAGTTAGGATGTTTCCAGCAATATCTCAAGAAGGCGGAACCCAAGGAGGGAAAGCCACTTGTAGGACTGACAAGGGTTCTATCTAAGAAAAAGAGACTAAGAAGTCCTGGGCAGAGGCAGATGACTCAGATGATGATGAGTTCCTCAATCAGTTGTTACATGATCGACCACCACCATATGCCATAGAAGACAATAGACCAAGTACTAGTGCAGGTCCTGTAAATTTGACGCAAAACCAGGGGACAACAAACCAGGTACAGGCAAACACTGTTGCAACACCAGCTCCGATACAGAATACTGTCAGTGTGTCTACTGCTCCAGAGATGCAGACACAGTTGCAGCCACCACCAATTCAGAGGCTCTACCCTGATGTCCCAGTACTAGAAACTACTACGAGTTTGATGGTGCCGTCAGATCCGGCATACACGAGACCAAAGCTGATACAAACTGAGTAAACTCCACTTTTACTGCCTCAGGCACAGCAACAATTGTTACCGAATTGCACTTCGGTCACAGGACCGCAGCCAGTCTCAGCACCAATAATGAACCAGAACATGGTAACTAATGCTCCACAGGGTTTGGAAAGCAGGCAGCCGCCAGCCGCCATATCCTTACCTCTTACAGTTGGTCCGCCAGTACCATTGTATGTGCAGGCTAAGCCTAGCATGTGTGATCAGGGAATAATGACCCAGGAGATGACAAGAGGAGGGTTCATAGGGAGCTCTCAAGGGATAACTCCAGTGGAACAGACAGCAGAGAGGTCTAGATCCCTGTTAGACCTCAGCCCGATTGGGATTCCTCCAGATACCATGAGACAATCAGGTTTGGGACTTCTGACTCTGCAGATCACAAGTGCGAATGTGCCACAAGAGAAGAGTACCTGAATTTTGTGAGGTTGGGCGTGGAAGCAGCTGAGCTAGTTGAAGGGAGCATTGGTGTGAACAGGCTAGAATCATATACTGAAGCAGAATTGAGGTATCTGTGCCCAAAGATAACTAAGGAAGCGAACAAGGTGCACCAGAGGTTGGCGAATTTGGCGGACAAATACGACTTAGACCTAGACAACACAAAACATCTGAAGAGGAGTTATAGGTTAGACTTTGAGCCTAAAGATTTTGATCACATGAGGTCTACTGGGATGAAGGCACACCTTAAAGAAATACTGCAGAGTGCACAAGTTTGGGGAGCATTAGAAAAGTGGGGAAGCAGAAGGGCAAAGAAAAGAGATAAAAGGAAAAGTGACTGCATAGAGCAGCAGGCAAAAAACGTGCCGGATACTGGTACAATAAAGATGTTACCAACGAGAGAAATGGCTGGAGGGGTTCTTGTCCATGTACCATGGTTGAGAGGTGACATTTTGTCATTCACAAATGACTTCCCCAGGCTGAGGGAGAAGCCGATAGAGTGGTATAGGCAGACAGACAGGTTTGTGAAGCTCGCGAAGCGTCTTTGGGAAGACTTGAACACTCTGTTTGAGGTCATAGTTCCAGCTGACTTGTGGCTTGAGTGCAAGAGAAGTGTGGACTGGCCAACCGCAGAACCGGCAAGGGATAGAGTCACAGGAGCACCGTCTCCTGACGTGATGACTACTATAAGGTGATTGAGTTTTTGAAGCAGAAGGTTTCGTCGCAAAATATTGATTGGAAAAAGATTGACTGAACGGCACAGGAGGCCAAGGAGTCAATACATGCATACTATGAGAGGTTGTTGAAGGTGTTCAAGCACTACAGTGGTACAGAGGTTATAGAGCCGAAGGATATGAATCACCTTGTGTTCAGGTTTGTTGAAGGGCTGAGACCTGAGATTAGTCAGATGATTAAGAATCATTTGATCTGTTGGCAAGCAAAGCCGATTGATGAGGTGTTGTAGTATGCAAAATACTGTAGTGATGAAATTGAGTTAAAACAGAGAAAGTTGAAGGAGATGGTGATGGTGATGCAAATTAAGGCAGCACAAGCAGAGATGCAGGGAAATGGTCTACAGCAGATAGTGCAACAACTGCAAGGAAGTGGGATGTTTCAGGTGCAAGTGAGAGGCAGAGATCGAGGAGGCTTTGTGAACCGTGGCCCAGATCTGAATACTGTAGTAGTTCAAAATGATGTGCAGGGGATGAAGAAGGTGTTACCTTGTCATGCTTGCGGGGGTGTTGGACATTGGAAGCGGGAATGTCAGATGATGGTGCTGTTCAACAAAGCAATGATGTTAATGCATTCCAAAATGTTAAAGGACCAAAAATGAGGGGTCCGAATCCGAACTTCCAAAATAGCATGGTTCAGATGCAGGGTCTTCAACCCATGCAACAAGTGCAGATGCCGCATGTACAGCCAGTGCAGATGCAGTGCAACAGCAGATTCCCGTGGTACCTAGACAGCAAATGCAGTTGCCCTTAGCACCAATGGGACAGCAACAGGTGATGCTTCCTCAACAGGTCACAGGTCAAGGAATTAGTCAAAATAATGCAGTACAACAGTTCCCATTGCGTGGTGAGAATGGAATAAACGACGAAAGGTCGGATGAAAGCTCAGACAGTGAAGAGTGCAGGCTTGCAGCGTCCCTAGAAGTAGATCAGAGAGGGCCCTACGTACAAGGGAAAGTGATGGGTCACAAAGTTTCATTCTTGGTTGACACAGAAGCTACACACTCTACAGTCAGAAGTGCAGAAGTTCTGAAGTTGCCTCTTTCGGGCGTACAATAAAGGTAGTAGGAGTGGCGAATGAGCTCCTGACTAACCCAATTACAGATCTGGTTCATGTTGAGATTGCCACTTTTCAAGGATTGCACAGGTTTGTAGTTTGCGATTCAAGTCCTGTGTCCCTACTGGGAAGAGACTTGCTGTGCAACACCAGATGTTCTATCACTTGTTCCAATGAGGGAATTGAGGTACAAACAAACTGTGACGATGAAGGGGAGGATGGTCAGATCTCAGAGCCTGAGACGGACACAACAGATGAGGAGTGCCCCTTAATAAGCTTCTTCCCAATGTTCACAGTGACTGATCTGCCAGCAGATTTGCAGGGGACAGGCAAGGAGAAGGTGTGGGACTTGACAGGAAAGGAAGTGGGACTGATAAAAGGAGTAGAACCAGTTAAAGTCAGTGTGAAGCCTAATGCTGTGTTGCCCCAAGTACCGCCGTACCACTAGACGCAAGATGTCCTTATACAGGTAACGCAGATAATTGCGGACTTTGTGAAGCAAGGGGTCCTGTAAGAAGTGATGAGCAGTCCATGTAATTCACCAATAATGAGGTTGAGAAAGCCTTGTGGGAAAGTTCGAATTGTCCAAGACTTAAGAAAGATCAATGACATAGTGGTGAAATGTTGCCCAGTGGTGCCAAATACAGCTGTAATAATGTTCCAGGTCCCATGTGATGCAGAGTGGTTCACAGTTGTAGACTTGTCCCCAGCATTCTTTTCTGTTCCTCTTCACGAGGGCAGCCAATTTCTCTTCAGTTTCAAATTCTTGGACAAGGTTTACAGTTGGTGTCGAATTCCCCAAGGGTTTTCGGAATCACCTTCCATCTTCAATCAGATATTGAAAAAAAAATTGGAGTCATTGGAATTGCCTTTTAATTTTACTCTAGTACAGTACATTGACAATTTGTTGATTGCATCCAAAACGAGGGATGACTGCAAATATGATACTATTGCCTTACTGAAACACTTGGGAAAGAGTGGGCATAAAGTGTATCCCAAGAAGCTGCAATACTATCAGAAAGAGGTGAAATACTTAGGTCATCTAATTGAGAAGGGGTCGAGGAAAATATCCAAGGAAAGAGTGACCGCCTTATTGCAGATGAATCCCCCAACATCACGGAGAGATGTCAGTGGATCCCGAATTTCTCAGTCATCTCCAAGCCATTGGTGAGATTGACTGTTAAGGAGGTTAAAGATGGGCCAGATGTCATAACTTTGTCCGGGAAAGAAATTATGGCATTCATTGAGCTGAGAGAGAGTATGTGTAGGGCTACAGCTTTAGGTATGCCTGACCACACAAAGCCTTTTGTCGTGTTTTGTCATGAACGTGATGCTTGTTCCTTGTCTGTCTTGACACAGGTCCATGGAGATGCAAAGCGACCTGTAGCATATTTTTCAGCTACTTTGGAGCCAGTTGCAGCAGCCTTACCAGGTTGTCTGCGTGCAGTAGCAACAGTTGGTCAAAGCCTTGCACAATGCGAAGGCATAGTGATGGGACATCCTTTAACTGTAATGGTCCCACACTCAGTTGGGATTTTGTTAACCCGTACCAAAACGCAGCACATGACAAATGCAAGACTGCCAAAATATGAAACGATTATATTGGGGTCACCAAATGTAACTTTGAAAAGATGTACAGTGCTGAACCCGGCAACTTTGCTTCCAAATGAGAATACAGAAGTTGAAGATGCTGATGAGGTAGAACATGATTGTCTTGAGGTAACGGAAATGTGCACCAAACCGAGACCTGACATTAAAGACACCCAATTGGAAGAAAATGACTACATTATCTTTGTTGATGGCTAATGTTTGAGAGACTCAGTAGGAGTACTGAGAGCCGGATACACTGTATGTACAATCACTGGTTTCCTAGAAGCATCTTGGCTTGAAAGAGTATACTCTGTTCAAGTGGCTGAATTGGTTGCTCTTACCAGGGCATGCCATGCCGCCGCCGAATTAAAGGTAACTATCTATACTTACAGCAGGTACGGATTTGGAATTGTCCATGATTTTGGCCAGCTATGGTCACAGAGGGGTTTTCTGACCTCTTCTGGCTCGCCAGTAAAAAATGGTGAAAGGATTAAGGAGTTGTTGCACGCGATTCAGTTCCCTCATGAAATTGCCGTGGTGAAATGCAGCACTCATGTGAAATTACAAGACTTTGTTTCAATGGGAAACGGATATCCGGATCAAGTCGCAAGGTTTTGCGCATTGAACTGTATATCATTTAAGGATCAGTGGGAATTGTTACCTGAAACAGAAAATGAGAGATGTACAGCTTACGCTTTGAGGGTGGTTGACACGTTGGAGGAATTTAAATTGTTGCAGGGACGTGCCAGCAGGGATGAGAAACGTTCTTGGGTTAAGATGCAATGTGTAAAAAGACCAGATGATTTGTGGGTTTCAGAGGAAGGGAAAATGGTTTTTCTGAACAGTCTTTTGTCACAGTTTGCAAGGTTTTATCATGGTCAAGCACATATGGGAGAGATGCCATGATTAGGTTGTTCAAAATTGACTGGTTTAACCCGAAGTTCAGACAAGCTGCAGAAGTGATTTGTCACAGGTGCATCATCTGTCAACAGATGAATGCTGGGAAAGGGACCGTGGTGAATTTGAGCCACATTGGGAGAGCAGAAGGTCCATTTAGCAGAATGCAATTGGATTTTATTGAGATGCCGTATGTGTGGAGGTTTGAAGTATGTGTTAGTGATTGTGTGTATCTTTAGTCACTGGATTGAAGCATACCCCACACGTAGGAATGACAGCCTCACAGTAGCAAAGCTGCTGCTTTGGGAATTGATACCACGTTTCTGGTTTCTGATCTCTTTAGAATCAGATAGAGGAAGTCACTTCAACAACGAGGTGGTTAAGCTATTGTGCACAGCATTGAAAATTGAACAGAAGCTGCATTGTAGTTACCGCCTTGAAGCCTCAGGATTAGTGGAGCAGATGAATGGTACCCTGAAGTCCAGAATGGCAAAAATGTGTGCAGCTACAAATTTGAAATGGCCTGATGCATTGCCCTTAGTGCTAATGTCAATGAGAAATACGCCCAACAAGAAAATGGGACTGTCTCCTCATGACGTTCTCATGGGTCGAGCTATGAGATTGCCCACAGTGCCTGCAAATGCTCTTGTGAATATCACGGATGATATGGTGTTGGACTACTGCAAGGGTCTGGCTGACGTGGTCCGCTCTTTCTCTCACCAGGTGATAAATAATCTAGGTCACAACCTGAAAGCTGGTGACTTGGTTGTCATCAAGAAACATGTGAGGAAGTCGTGTTTGGAACCACATTGGAAGGGGCCATATCAAGTAATACTAATGACTACCACTGCTGTGAAGTGTGTGGGAATTCCAAACTGGATCCATGCCAGTCACACGAAGAAGGTGATGTGTCCAACAGATGAGGAAACTGAATTGTCGAAAGTAACAACAGCAGAAAAGGAAGTCTCAAGGCGGGAGAGTAATCAAAGGGGAACTGAGACAGAAGGAGAGCCTGGTGAGGACAGCTTGATCACTCCAATAACGAACGAGACCCAGAGGGGTGACGGTGGGCCTATCTCAACTGAGGCGCCAGGAGGTCGGACCCAGAGAGAGGTCCTTCCAGAAGCAGACGGATGTGGTATCGAAGTTGAGCTCCTGACAGACCCAGAAGGCGAAGGAGTTGAGGCGGAAGAGAGTCAAAGTGTCCAGACTCCTCCTGAGCAAATTGCAGGTCCATCAAGAGAGAACACCATAGAGTCAGAGGAGGGCAACGAGTTGCCACAAGGAAAGTCAAAGACCAGAGAAACACTGAGAGGAGATAACTGGCCATAATTGCAAGTGACAAAAGGGAAGGTGGTTGTTGACGATACAATAGAGGAAGAGGTCGATACAACAAGGAAAGAAGACCTGAGCGAAGGAGAATTGCAAGGTGATCGCAAGTTGAAAAGAAAGAGAGTAGCAAACAGAAGATACGCAGGTCCTGAATGGGCGTACGCAAAATCAGCTGAGTGGCAACAAGAGTTCTTGGCGTTCTGTTTTGATCGAGAAGTTCAAGGTCAGTACTTTGGTACCTGAATCTGGCCAGAGACAGAGACGGTGTTGAGGTGAAAATTGAGCTACAGAAGATAAAGAAAAGAGACTGATAAATTACCGGATGTGACACTGTTAACCTGAATTGACTCTTGAAAACTGATTTTGACAAGCTGCAACCTGAATTGACAAGGATCCTGGGAGTGAATGAGAAAGCTGTAAATACCTGCTGAAGAAAGACTTTGCTTAGCTGTGCTGAAAAGATATATCATAATAAATTTTAACAATCCTCTGTTAGTTGTTGTTTCAACTAATAATACTTTGCTTTCTGATTCTTTACAGATCATGGCTAACCCTAGAGATGATAATAGGGGAAGTAGGCATTGTAAATGCTTGGGTGTTGCTTTAGGTGTTGTGTGTGTGATATTCATCATAGTTCTGATTGTAGGAATGCCATTGGTGGATCAAAGTGAGACTAACAATGCTACAATTCCTGAGACCACCGCTACACTAACAGCTTGGGAGAGGTTTGAGCAAGATACGAACTATTTGAATAAGGGAACTAACACAAAAGGGGAATATCTACTAATGTTTTCTATCGCTTGCTGAGTGAGTATGTTGATACTATGGAGGCGAAAGCTTGTTATGTGTGTACGCAGATTCCTGTTTCAGTGCAAGAGGGAGTTACCTATCATAGTTTGCCTTTAACCTATGGGATAAGCTGTAGTCTGTTACTGACACGTTTCTATAACCAGGAAGAGATTCAATACTTTTACTCCAATCACAACCTTGTGTTTTCTTATGTGCCTATCATAGAGGATTTGAATAGTGTAGAAAAATACTATAGCATAAAACTGGCTAAGGGGTTCTTTGAAGCAACATTAACAATTAGTACATCTTATGCACAGCGCAATAATTTGACATGTTTGCTTACACCTGTAGAGAAAAGCTTTCTAGATCACACGGAAGATAGAAGAAGGGCTTTGAAGGGGAAATTGGAAAAAGGCTTGCAGCAGCGATCTTTTATTAGTAGTGAGAGTTATAGTGCAGTTAGGGAACAAGGGAAATTAGCTTTAGATGCACTACACATAGGTAAGCTTTGCATAACGCGACCTAAGTCATATTATGACAATGTGTTTGTGGGAACGACTGAAGGTAAGCATGTGTTTTTGTTTCAGAGTAAGTGGACGTTCATGTTAAATGGACAGGATCCGGCTATCCCTGGGATCTACTATATTTGTGGACTTAATGCGTATTACCGTCTTCCAAAGGGATGTTATGGGACATGTTATTTGGGGATAGTTTTCCCAAAGTTATATCAGTTAGAGGACTTGAAAAAGTTTCAGAAAGTGTCTGAATTACATCGTACTAGACAAAAGAGAGAGACTGCTGCTGGTGTAGTAGGAGACATATTTGGGGCAATAATTCCTTCAGTGGGAGTTAGCTTGAATTCGATAAAGATTCAAAAGTTGTCTACTATTGTGGATAACATGCTAACAAATTTTACAGGAGCTATACTCCTGATGGATACTGAACTTGCTGCGGAGAGGGCTATTACTCTTCAAAACAGGCTTGCTTTAGACATTCTTTTAGCGAAAAGTCTGTAAGATGCTTAATGAGCGACATTGTTGTGCTTACATACCTGACAATAGTAATGAGATTAGAAGTATGCTTACTAACCTAACAAGAGATAATACGGATTTGAAGGAACTGAATGAGCCAGGAGTTTGGGAAAAGGTTGGACAGGGATTTGCTAAGGTGGGAAGCTGGTTTAGTAATATTTGGCGTGGGATATTTTTCAGGGAATATTGATTGTTCTAGCTTGCCTATTTGGATTATGGTTGTCATGCAAAATTAGCAAAATAATTAAATTGAAAATGGCGAAAAATAATGAGAGGAGGGAAGAAAAGAAAAGGGAGAAAATGTTCATGGCAAAATATGGGAAAGCAAAGTTGAGGGAAGAAATTGAGATGAGGGAATTTTGAACAATGAAATTGTACAAAAAAAAGTACAGGATTTGTGTGATGACAAGAGTCATCAGAGGAGGGATTGTTGGAGTGTAACTTTTATAACCAGTATTAACATGAAAAGCTTGTAAAATAATGTATAATGAAGCCGCATAGAAAAAGTGTTAATATAGTACTAATTCACGCATTTGAAATGTGCCCACGGGGAGTGGCCACAAATGTATACGATGATTAATGAAACTGACTAATAATGAGTTAACAATGTATTAATGTGTGACTTTGTATTAGCATTAAGAGTTATGTATTAAGGTTTTGCTAAATTAATCACTAGGCCTTAGTTAGCAAGGGTCTGGGCCTAGCTGCCTGGTCTCATATTAAATGTGTTTTTCTAACGTGCAATGTGCTGTCTTCCTGAAGGAGATGAAGCTGTACTTTTCCAGAAGCTAGAGATGTGTTGTAAATTCTTTCTCATGGGACCCGACTTGCTCAAGGAGACATTCTTGCTGAAAGCAACAGTGTAATTTGCAACAGGTGCAAGGTCGCCTGGACTAGGAGAAGACAATGGAACTACTGACTAGAGCGACAAGTGTAACTTTTCTTACCTGACATTCTGTCCGTTGAAGACGTCAATCACAGGAGCCAATCAACTGCGTGAGAACTGTCTTAGGTGAAAATTCTAGTAAGGTGTGTGATGGATCATTGGACAGAGATAACGATCCACCAAATATTGCCCAATAGGAAATTAGAGACTTGTTCGACAACTTTGATATAATGGCGTGACATAAGAAGAAATCAGCCATTACCGAGCCTTTCTTAACCATTTTTCCTCGCCACTTTGATGCCATTACTTGCCATTATTCTTGCTATTCTGAGAGACTTTGGGGGTCATTACAACCTCGGCGGGCTTGGAAAAAGATCGCTGAGGCCGCGGGAGACAGAATACCGCCATTGCCTGCGGTATTACTGTCTCCCTATTATGACATTTCCGCTGGGCCAGCGGACGGTAACAGTGTTACCGTCCGCTGGCCCAGCGGAAATGTCACATCAACATTGCAGCCAGCTCGTAATAGAGCCGGCTGCAATGCTGATGTGCTGGGGGTGCAGTAGCACCCGTTGCGCATTTCACTGCCCGAAATTCGGGCAGTGAAATGCGCGACGGGGCTATGCCTGGGGGCCCCTGCACTGCCCGTGCCAAGTGCATGGGCAGTGCAGGGGCCCCCAGGGGCACCCCAAGTCCCCTTACCACCAGCCTTTCAATGGCGGTGTTTACCGCCACGGACAGGCTGGCGGTCAGGGAATCATAATCCCCAGGGCAGCGGTGTTTGCACCGCTGCCCTGGGGATTATGACCGCCAGGAGGAAACCTGGCGGTAAATAGGAGGGGCCGGCGGTATGGCCGTGGCTTTTGCACCACGGTCATAATTGCTGGCGGAACACCGCCAGCCTGTTGGTGGTGTTGCCGCCACCTTACCGCCGGCCGCCAGGGTCGTAATGACCCCCTTTGTCTTTAGCTGTTTTGATTCTTTGAACCATCCTCACCTCTTTCCTTGCCCGACACTTACTTCTCCTCCTTACGAGGGAAGTGTTCCTTCTTGCTATACCCTGCTGAAACTTAGCTGTTCTATCCTGGCTGATGGCGAATCGACTGATGTCCTGAGGATGAAGACTGACGCTGTATGCTGACCCACTTGGAGGGGTAACTATATCATGCTATATTGTAATTGTCTGTTGCCTTTTCTTTCTAGGTACCAACTGCTCTTTTGATAGAGGCCATAGTTAGATGTTTTCTAAATTTGTGTTGCTAAATTGTTTTGCATGAAGCCCAACATGCTAATGCTAATTCGAGGTTAGTTAAGGAGCTCACTAATATCGGATGCAAATAGACAAACTGACTGAATTTTTGCTTTGTTGAATAACGTGTTAATGCTACTCTGCTAAAGTTGATTCATGTTAACGTCGTGCTTTGTTCTAATGTTCATGATCTTTGCTCTGATAAAGTCTCATTCAAGTTGCCATATTGTAGTGGTTTTGATGTGTTTATGGTATTGAGACTAATAAACATGCTATTAGAGTGTAATTAATAGGGAATAAATATCTTAACCTTTACTAGATTTGTGTGGTTATTCATGACCGCGAGGTCAAGGTGTGCGATTCTTATTAAATGTTATTGATTCGTTTGATTGATTAGTTATTGTGAATATTGATGAGGTTATTGATCTATTGATTGCAATGCTGAACAGATATCTCGTTCTGGGAAGTCTCCAATCAGGGTCAAAAGGTTCATTGGCCTAAAATGAGTCCCCTTGTAAGTAAATTATCAAAGTTGGGACGCGTTATCAGTAATGCAGAGGAATACTGCGCAGCAAAACTCTGCGTGTTCTGCCCAGGCCTATTTAGTAGCACAATGTTGTGGTAAACAATATTTTTGACACCATATTTTTGTCACCATTATTTTTTACCATGATATTGTGTCTGTGACCTGTTCAGGCATGATCACAAAATATCCCACTCTTATCTCACATCACAACCAACATTATCTTGCAACTGCAAATACCCATGTAACTACTTAGGTGATCAACCAAAACCATTTTGGGAATTCGTCACAAGGAAAGAAAGAACTAGAGATATGGCTGGCTATAAGAGAGTTGATAGCCGCCCCTAAGGCACTGGAGAAAATCCCCTGGCTGAAAGAGATGAAAATTGCCTGGGACAAAATGGGTCTTCCCCATTATTGGAAATACCCGGACCAAATCCCTGATAATGCTAGGAAATTTGTTATAAGCAGATATTGGGAGAAAGTTAACGAATATTCCCTGCACCAAAAGGGGGCGGGTAGGTTAACAATGGATTTTCTTCAAATTAAGCATGAACCCTGGGCTGAGAATTTCCTGAACCTCCCTATCCCTCCATATGCCCGCGCTTTATACCTGCAGTTAAGATATGGTACATTGCCTACTAATGGTTTCACGGCCCACTGGTCATCTAACATCGCTTCAAACGACAGGTGTATCCTTTGCCAACACTGTAAAGAAACAATAGAGCATGTATTATTCTTCTGCCCTTTGTATAAGATACCCAGAAAGAGGTGGATTATCCCCCTTTGCAAAAATATGTCATCTCAGGATAGAGTGACTGCCATTAGAATCTGCACGCATGATTCCTCTCCCATGGTAGCCATTCCAGTCACTAAATACTTATCGGAGGCCTGGTACATCCGTCGTAAGTCCATTGTACCAAAAGGCCCCTGAGTTATTTTTATATTAGTATTTAGAAGGATTTTAATCTGCTTTTTTTATCTTCTTTGCATTATTTTTAGCAGGAAATCTCCTTTAGGAACTTGTTGCTTTCTATATGATCACCAGAGATTGCATAAGCTTATAGAGTCCTTCCCTATAGCTTTTACTGTTGTTTTTTGATTGGTATTCTGATAATGTTTCTTTTAGTCAAATGGGAACTCTATTTTTGTCTTTTTGTCTCCTGGTTGTGCACACTGGTCCTCTAGACAAAAAGTCTTATATTTTAGCTTTTATCTTCTTCTCTTTTTTACCATATCTATTCATGTTGTATTTATTGCATTTATATTTATGATCAAATGCTTTGTCCTGCTGTTTTTACTGTTTCAATGTTCTGACGACTATTGGTTTTATATTGTCATTATGCTTTTACCACATTCCTTTCTTTTATGTACGATTGTTATTATTACGTCAAATGGTCTAGACTTCTAGACCGAATTAATCCAATAAATAAATAAACTAGAGATATGCTGCAATGCAATACACAAGCTTTTGTATATGGTGGATGAGGATGTCAGTGTGTGGCCTGGAATAGTCCCTTTTTACCTAACAAGATATAACTTCTTACATAGGATCCAGATTTTCCATGGCAGGCACAATACAATCTCTCACTGCCTTCACTGTGTTTTCTGGGGGAGCAAAGACATTTTTACATAATATAAATGTTTAGAGTATGAAAGGGACTTATTGGCATACGGACATCTTACAAAGGATTCATCTCAGAAAAATGACTCCTAACCAGTTTCTCCAAATGGGTCACATCTTCACCCCACGGGCTGAATATTTCAACCTTCCAGGTTCACCATATAAAAAAGGAATTGGGACCTAGATGCTGTATGATACTATTATTAGTAATCATATTCAATATCTTGCTGCCCAACCAGAGTTAAATCATGAACGACAGTAGGACAGTTAAAATACCGAACACCACAATGTCAAAAGGTTTGGTGCTGTAGGCAGAGCAAATTGGTATTGGTTGTGTGTTGTCTGTGTTTATTGTGTTTAAGCTTGCACTGACCAGGGTCAGTATGTGGATTGGAAGAGTTGATGTATGCTTGTTTTGTCTTCAGAAAGCATAAGAATAGCAAACATATGCTTTCTTATAGTGATGCCTTATGAGGTTGGTTGTGCTGACTTAGATTGATGTTTGTAGTGGCAATTCAGGACTACACTGGTGATTAGATGTTTTCTTTCTTGCCTTTAGTTTCAGTCTCTGCATACCAGAGAGATGTTCCTTTTGATGCATGTGCAGCATCTACAGAATATAGTGCTATGTGCAGATCCGCGTGCTGTCTACCGTCTGGCACTTGGTCATGTTGGAGTGACCTCCTGGTGTGGCTGATTGGTGGATATTGTAAACTGCCGGTACGGAAGTGTGCTCAGGTACATATGTGAGAAAAATATTTTTATGTGGATGTGTTATCTTGTAAAAGACCGAGACAAAGTAGGAGTTTATATATGATTTA
Source organism: Pleurodeles waltl (assembly GCF_031143425.1). Classification (NCBI taxonomy): domain Eukaryota; kingdom Metazoa; phylum Chordata; class Amphibia; order Caudata; family Salamandridae; genus Pleurodeles; species Pleurodeles waltl. The sequence continues at coordinate 568,363,734 of NC_090446.1, read as the reverse complement.
TCCGCTATGTTGTAAGTGTTTGACATTTGTATTTTGTAATAAGAAAGGGCTGGCATAGAAACATGGCAGCGTATTAGTTAAAAGAATGAGGCCCTGAAAGGAGCTCTGAAGCTATGTCTGTAACTAATGCATAACATGGAATAAAGAAATTAAGGATCAGACGTAGAAAGCACTTTTGCAGCTGCACAGCGTTAAATTTGTAAAATCAAAAGATTTGCAACTGAAAAAAAGGCTTTTTAAGTGCAAAACCCATGGTGTGAGTCGGAAAAGCATTTCCCACTAGCTTCATGGCTTTAGCGATCCTTTCCAAATGAGTTAGAAGGGGCTGAGAAAGGGACCACCCTTTCTAATCTCGACTATCAGTGGTATGTAGGAATGCTTTGGAACCACGATTGTTTTCACAAATCATTCATTAGTTATCAAAACATCAAAGGAGGTGGCAACTGATTTGCAAAATGGGAAGTGTCCCCTTGATACACTGATCCCTTAGTGAATCATTTTGGGTGACCTCACAGGGAGAAGATGGATGTCCAGGGGACCACTATTTGCTCTCCTTGATATTTTCACAAATGGAAAACATTTTAATTTTTTTAAAGAAGCACGGGTCCCTTTAAGGAACGCAGGTTGCTTTAGAAACGTTATCCATTTGGAAACACAATCACAGTGATGGTGGTCTGCGGTTTCTTGTAGGCATCATCCTTTTCCTTGGACCCCCAACATCCCTATGCTTGTATGTAATGAAAGGGGGTCGCAAATACATTCTGCCTAAATAATATTCATTAGACAGGATGTTCTATGACCCTATTCTACTTATTGGCACATAGGCCACTTTGTGAAACTAAAGATTAGTCACAAAATATTAGTGCACAATTTGCAACCACTTTGTCAATCATTCATTTTATAATCCAGTCTTTACTTACTGTGCTTTTGTGAAGTACACCTTTACAGGGGAGGGGCCAGTATTCATCATTTATTAAGGGCAGTGATGGGAATCCAAGACCAGACACAACAATCCAAAGCTGATCATTTCCAATAGACTCAGAGTATACTTGCCTGGAATTTTCTGGAGGTCGGAAGGAGATGCTGGTATCTATTGATCTTTCTATGTATACTAGCTTCATCCACTATAAGATGCTCTGAGCTAAGGGTCTGAAATTCCTAAGCAATGTCCAGCAAAAATAGATGCTGCAAACTACCTTGTGCTAATTAGATGCAAGGTAGGCGTTCACATCCACAACATAATGCTAATCCCCTACCGCCATATTTATACTCTGGCACAGAAACGACACGCACGGAGTAGACGGACCCAAATAATTGTTCTAAGCCTGCTTAGCGTCATTATTTAACTCCTGGGTCAGACTACTGGGGGACCCATTCCCCTGGCCAAACACCATGGAATGGGCCCACAGATGCCCGTCCCAGGCCCCAGCAACGCCCCCACCCACACCAGAGGGACACCATAGGATGGGGGACCCCATTCTGGGTAAGTATAGGTAAGTATTTTTTTTGTTTTTTATGTGCCATTGGAGTCCCCTTACATGGCTCTGGGTCTTATGGCCTTGCCAGGGGCACTGGTCTCCTGTGCTGGCCAGTGGGGTGGTGGAGTAATGTTTGGGTGCTAATGCGTCCGGAAATGATGCAGGCTAACCAGCCTAGTGTCTTTTCTGACCCACTTGTGCCTTTTTCCCTACCGCCAAATCCCACTCCCCAGCTAGCCTCTTCTCTTTAAACGCTAGCCTATCCTTAGCACCGGCGTACTTCATTCCATAGATATTGCGCACGGCTGCCACTATGGAATGGCGCTAGCAGGCGCTAAGGATTTTGCCACAAAACTGCATTAGCTGACCCGCTAACCAGACAGATGTACACCCGACAAAGAGACCACCGTTTGCTGACTCATTGAGGAGAGGTATAACAAAATGGTATTCTTTCTGTGCTGTATTTGTGCTTTCTTTTAGGTACCAACCGCTATTTTGCTAGAGCCTTAGTTAGATGTTTTCCAAATTAACTTTTACTAAATTGTTTTTGCATAAAGCCCAAACATGCTATTCTAATTGGAAGGTTAGTTAGTATGCCCAAATATTGACAATTGTCATTAACAAAGAATGGGTTCTGTTCACCTGTTAAGTTTAGATGTTATTAGTTTGTACTGTGACTCTTGAGTGTTTAATTATAAATGCTTTAGCTAAACTGAGATTCTTTCGACGATTTGGTCAGTCCATGTTGTTTGTATACGTTCATCATTTGGTTTTGAGACTACATGATATTAGCATTGTTAATCTAGGGACATAAACATTTCAACTTTCCTTAAAGGTGTGGTTATTTATAGCCACATGGGTCACGGTGCATAAAGATTATTGACTCCAAAAGAATGATGGTGTTTTATTGAATATGTTGTGCATAGAGTTGTTGAAGTTATGAGCTATGGTGGGATTACTGTAACTGTTTTAAAAAAGATCAATCAAACCTCTAATGCGTCCCCTCATCAATTAAACTACTAAAGACCAAATAAGGCCAGAAACACCATCACAGATTTTGGTAGCAGAGTCGGATGGTTACGTCTCCTTAAGAGGCCACCAGAAATTTCCAGATTCGATAATACAAACAAAAGGTTTTGTCTCCCTAAGAGCCCACCATGACTTTCCCAGAAACTTGGAGTTTGCCAATGCTTGTTTGAAGATGTTCTCAGCGTTGTGATTGTGAGTGAAATTGATTTTGTGCTTGCACAGCTTAAGCAAATAACAGGTGAATTGTGATGTTTGTGAGTAATAGGGAGTTTGCGTACTCCAATGAAGTTGTTTAGGGAGTTTGCGTACTCCAAAGTGTGAGAGTAGGGAAGTCATTGTACTTCATGTGTATGTGGTGCTTTGTGCTCACATATTGTCCACATGATTGTTGGTATACAGACACTGTGTGGTCTAAGACTCCAGAATATGGTACATGTGTATGAGACACTTGGTTTGATGTTGTAATTTGTCTGTTTAATAGGACAACCAGGCATGGTTGACAAACTCAGAGTGCATGTTGAAGTGAGTGTTAGTTTCAACGGAGATTTGGTGAATTCTATGTGCACCAGGAGGACCCAATGATCAGTTGAGGGTAAAATTTGCTGGTCGAATTTTGTTTGCTAGTCAGGGAAATTGAGATAGAAGGAATATCTGTCAGAGCTAAAAGCCGCAGTTGAAAATTTAGTGATATTTCTGAAGTGATTGTGTTACCTACCTGTAGTAGACAGACAAGTTTGTGTATTGATTTTTTCTAGTGCTCGCAATATTCACATTAGTTTTGCGTGAATCTGAGTTGAGGAAGACGAGCAAAAGGGCTTTGTCAGCCGCTGTACGTGTGAGTGTGACGTCAGTGGGTCTGCGCTGGGATAGGTCGGTTATTGAGAAAAGCCACCAACGGATTGGTGGACAACCATGAAGCGTAATTGGTTGAGAAAGCAGACGAAAGGGATTTTGGGATTGAAATGTACTTCCTGATTCGACTGAAATCGTAGCTTAAACATAGAAATGAAAGCATTAAAAAGTACCCCAAGGGAAGATGTATTCATTCCATTTAGAGTAGGAGTAATTACACTGCCAGAAAGTACACCTGCATACATACACCTGTACACCTGCATACATTGTATTTGAGGAACAAGGTGCAGCTCCATGTTTTTTGGTTAAAACAATGGTGCAAAGAGACAAAGAAAGGAGCTTAGCGTTTCCTACCAATGGAACATTTAATTTGAATTTAATTTGAATATACTAGAGAATTTGAGGAGAGTACTGTATGATTCAAAACCTCATCCAAGACCTGCACAATTTGAAGCATTAGCTATTGGGAAATCAGTTGCCAGAAAGCAACAGCAAAATTGAGAGTAGAATGAGAAAAGCTGAGAAAACTTTAGCTAAGGCGAGATGGAATAGAGAGCAGAGAGTTTGGAGAGCTGAGACTTTAGAGGGAATTGGGATATTTCCTGCAATTACACAAGAAAACAAGAAGGCTAGAAAGAGTACCAAAAAGAGGGATTTGTATCCTTCAGATGACAAAGAGTAGAAATCGACAGAGTCTAGAAAATCTTTGACTTATGGTGAAGAATCAGATGATGATTCATTTATTTTGCAATTACTGAGAAGTCATCCCCTACCATATACAGCACTTGAGACCGGTCCAAGTACAAGTGCAGATCCTACAGCTCCGGTACCAATTGAGACTACACCAAGCAAAGTATAGGTTAGCAATTTTGTCCCTAGCACTTCCACATTTCGAACTCCTATACCGCAGGTTGACATACCTAGGATTTATACAGACGTACCTATTGTAAACTGAAAACACCGAGCTTAATAGTACCGACAGGAGAAGCATCCCAAATGAGGCAGGTTTACCAGAACCTGAGATTGATTCAATTAGAATCTACACCTAATTTGGTGTCCCCAAAACAAGCCCAGACAATCCCAAGATACACACCCATAACAATGTCACAGACAAAAACATCTGCTTTGATAAGTCAGAGTACAGGAGTAACGTACCCTGGAGATCAGAACCAAGTCCAGATGCTGTGTCAGTACCTGTTACTATTGGTCCCATCATACCGTTATTTGCACAGGGAAACAATAAAAGCAGTGAGCAGAAAATCCTGAGTCCGGGTGTAGAAATGGAAAGGTTCAATGAACATGCAGGAATGATGACTCCGATGAAACTGACATTTGATGGGACAGGTCTGTTAATTGACTTGAGATGCCTCAGGACTCCACTGAATAATCCGGGGAGACCAGAAATAGGTCCTAACACATTTTCAATGACACGAGAGACTCCATGTTTAACATTGCAGGAAATACCCAGTGTATGTAATAATAACAGTGTCTCTTCACAAGGTTTAACAGCACAGCAATTAACTGAATGGCTTGAGAAGTTGAGTAGCACAACAGGAGATTCCAGTAGAGGAAGTCTGTTAAATTTGACCAGGCTTAAATTTAAAATAGACACATTGATTGAAGGAACCATTGGATTGGATAGACTTGACTCATACCGAGAAGATGAGTTGTGTTTTTTGTGCAAACGAATTGCCAAGAAAGCAGGATTGGTACGTCAGAGTTTGGCAGACCTAGAGATAAATATGACATTGATTGACATTGGCTAGATTGGCCAGTAAGAGAGCCCTCAAGAGACCAATCCACAGGTGCACTATCTCCTGACGTAATGAAGTGCTATTACAAAGTGATCGAATTCTTAAAAACAAGGATTTCTCCCAAAAATATTGATTGGCAGAGGACAGGACAGCTCAAGAAGGAAAGGAGTCCATTCATGCGTACTATAAGAGAATGTTTCAGGTATTTAAATATTACAGTGGTACAGAAACAATTTAGCCGAAATATATGATTCACTTTGTGTTCAGATTTGTTGAAGTATTAAAAACTGAAATTAGCCAGATGATTAAGAGTCATTTGATTTGTTGGCAAGCAAAGCTGATTGATGAATTGTTGCAATATGCTAAGTACTGTAGTGACGAGATTGAATTGAAACAGAGAACATTAAAAGAGAAAGCAATGGTGATGCGGATCAAAGCGGCACAGATAGGAATGCAAGAGAGTTTTTGGCAGGAGCCACAGCAGGGAAACATGTTGTTTCAGAATCAACTAAGAGTTAGAGATTGTGGTGAAAATGGAAATGGAAATATGAATCATGGTCCCAATTTGAATACTGTAGTCAATCAGATTGAGGTGAAGGGAATGAAAAGATTGTTACCTTGTCACGCTTGCGGAGGCCTCGGATATTAGAAGTGAGAGTGTCCGACGCTTGTCCAGGAAGGTGTTGCCAGTGTCAGATGAATGAAATCAATTCTTTTCCAAACATGATAGGACCAAGAGTGGGAGGTCAAAATTGTGGTTTTCAAAATAATGTGAATCAGGTGCAAGGTCCTCAGCCCATGAAACCGATGCAACTGCCACGTTTGCAGATGCCCAAGTCGCAGCAAATGCAGCCCAAGTTCAGGTGGTACCTAGGCACCAAATGCAGATACTTCAAGTCCCAGTGGATCAGCAACAGAAGATGCTTCCTCAGCAGGGCACAGGTCAAAGGTTTAAACTCAGCAATAACACCATACACCAATATCCATTACACAGTGAGAAAGCAATGAATGATGAAAGGGTGAGTGATAGTTCAGACGAAGAAGAATGTGTTTTAGCAGCTTTATTAGAAGTATACCAGAGAGGTCCCTATGTGAAGGGAAAGGTAATGGGTCACAAATTTCATTTCTAGTTGACACAGAAGCAACATGCTCTACTGTGAGAAATTCAGAAGTCCCTAACTTACCCCTTTCAGGGAATACCGTACAAATTGTAGGAGTTGCAAACCAGTATTTGACAAACCCAATTACAGAACCAGTTTCAGTTCAAATTGGAAAGTTCAGAGGACTACACAAGTTTGTTGTTTGTGACTCAAGTCCGGTTTCCTTACTGGGAAAAGATTTGCTATGCAAAACAAGATGTTCAATTACCTGTTCAAATGATGGGATTGCCATTTAGACATACAGTGATGATTAAGATGACCAATCTGAGACAACAGACTGTAACCTAGTAAATGAAGAGTACCCCTTGATCAGTTTCTTTCCTGTTTTCAAAGTATGAGATCTTCCTTCCGAATTACAAGGAAGAGTTAAGATGAAAGTGTGGGATTTTTCAGGGAAAGACATTGTTCTAATCAAAGGAGTTGAGCCAGTCAAAGTCCCAGCTAAGCCAAATGCAATTTTCCCCCAGATTCCCCAATACCACATGACACAGGATACTACTGAAGAGATTGCACCTATAATTGCAGAATTTGTAAGGCACTGCGTCTTAAAAGACATATTGAGCAGCCCATGCAATTCACCTGTAATGGGATTGCAAAAGCCATGTGGGAAATTTTGAATAGTTCAGGATTTGAGGATATTGTGATTAAATGTTGTCCAGTGGTGCCAAATCCAGCAGTGATATTGTTTCAGATTCCATGTGATGCTGAATGGTTCACCATAGTGGACCTATCACCAGCATTCTTTTCTGTACCTCTTCACGAGGATAGCCAATTTCTTTTCTGTTTTAAATTCATTGACCGTGCATACTGTTGGTGCAGAATTCCTCAAGGGTTTTCAGAATCACCATCTATCTTTAATCAGATATTGAAGAAGAATCTGGAGTCACTGTAAATGTATTTCCAATCAATGCTAGTCCCATACATTGATGATTTGTTGGTTGCTTCAAAGACGAAGGAAGAGAGCAGGCAAGATACTATTGCGTTATTAAATCATTTGGGAAGGAACGGACACAAAGGCCCTCATTATGACATTGGCGGTAAATCCCGCTAACCGCCACGCTGACATACCGCTGCGGTGGCGGATATCCGTTCACTATATTATAACACACACACACCAATCCGACAGACTACTTCCACATACACAAATCCGCAAGCCCAAAGGTCAGTGCTAAAGAGGCGATACCAACACCCATACCGTTACGCCAACAAAACAACGCCCACCACATTATGACCTACGAATCACCACGGCAGACATTCAATGGCGGTAAACCATTGGTGGTACATATCACCGCACTCAGAATGGACACCTACATACAAAACAACACTACATTGGCCAATATCAAAATCACACACCTGACACTCATACACACACCACACCTACACCACTGTAAAACACACACCTGCAATACCTCGAACCCCTTATGAACACCAACTGCTACCAGGAGACTGAGAAGAAGAGCACAGAGACAACTTGACACACACACCACTCACATTCATACATGCCTCACACACTCCACATCACACACCCTACCACATTACACAACACACTCTCACCAACACACACCACACAACACCCATGGAACAACAAAGGCACCCCATTTCACTGAGGAGGAGTTAAGGGTCATGGTGGAGGAAATAGTTAGGGTAGAGCCACAGATCTTTGGAGCACAGGTACAGCAGGGTTCCATTGCAAGGAAGATGGAGCTATGGCAGAGAATCGTGGACAGGGTGAACGCCGTGGGACAGCACCCAAGAACAAGGGACAACATCAGGAAGAGGTGGAACAACCTACGGGGGAAGGTACGTTCCATTGCAGCAAGGCACCAGCTCGCCATACAGAGGACTGGCGGTGGACCTCTACCTCCTCCCCCACAGCTCACAGCATGGGAGGAGCAAGTACTGGCAATACTTCATCCTGAGGGACTTGCTGGAGTAGCCAGAGGACTGGACACTGGCAACTCATTTACTACCTATCAGCCCCCACGTACCTGCATGCCATCTCACATCCTCACTCCCATCACTCCACTCCATCCCACACACTGCACCTACACATATGACTAACCCCAATGCCAAACCCTGCATGCGATACCAATGCATGGACATCCCTCCCAGCCCTGCATGAACACACATCACAAAAGCATGCACGGCATAGGTAAACTAACATACCCACAATACATCAACATACACAAGCAAAAGGGCAACACCAACGATAGAGGGGAAGCCAGGAATGTACAAATGTCATACACATGAAGCATAATACATCATTTACATCCCCACAGGTACCCCAGCCAGTGTCGGTGGAGAGGAGGTGCCCCCAGTGATGACAGTAAATCTGGACCTCAGGATCTGGAGGACCTACTTGGCCCATCAGGGACCACTGGACAGCCGGTCACCCAAGTACAATCACAGTCTACCACAGAGCCTCCCCCATCAGGATCCAACACCACAGCACCTACCCAGCGTACCCACACCTCTGTCCCCAGGACATGTCAATAAGCAGAGTGTCCACCTGTACAGGGACCCCAGGCCACACCTCGCACCCAAGACAATCAGGGACCTGGGGTCAGTGGCAGTGGGCACACCATTCAGGGGCAGGGGCACAGCCAACAGGGACACTGGGAGGACTGCTGTGCGCCAGGGGGAGGATAGCTAGTAAACAGACTCTCCAGGAGGCACCATCCAAGATCCTGGGAACCTACTAACATTCGCAGGATACGATGGGCCAGATCCTTGACAACGTGCAGGTGAACAGGCGGCTGTAGGAGGGACAGTATCAGGGGATCAGGGAGGACTTGCAGGCCATCAACACCACCCTGATCTCCATAGCAGGTGTGCTGGCAGACATGGCTAGCATCATGAGGGAGGCAAAAACACACCACTGGGCCCCTACCACTAGCCAGTCAACTGAACAGCCCTCCTCTTCCACTGCCGCTAGTAGCCAGGAGGCCCCGCCACAGGACCCAAAGGCCACCAGCACCCCTCCCCTTACAGAAGGTGAATCACCCCGCAAACGTTCCCTGCGACCCAGACAGAAGCAAGAAACAATTGCCAAGACCACCACCAGGAAATTAGACTCTCCTGATTGTCCCCCTTGTGTCCCACCCTGTCACCTTGTCCACCTTGAACTGCCTTTGCTCCCCTTCCTATGACCACTTAGACATTGCACCTGTGCTACAAACAGACTGGAACAATACCCTGGACTCTCCTCCATCATCACCCCATTCCATTGCACTTTCCCTTCAATTTCTTAGCACTACAATAAACACCCTTGGACAAAACTCGACTACTAGTATTTCATGTATTGAAAATTTGTATTGATGGAAACAGCTACATCCATTTCAAATGAACTGTACATTGTGAGAGCATAGAAATAATGACTTGTAGCTGGCTGTAGTCAGAACATCAGTACACAGTTGTAACATCACCAACATCTATAAAATGACAAACCATAGGTGACAGTATGTAGAGGTAAAAGGAAAAGAGGTTAAAGCCATCATGCCACAGCCACACAGAATACACCAATAGTTTTATAAATGTTAAGTTGCACTGTCTCACCTGTGTGTCATTGGAAGTATGACGTATAACTGATGTTCTGTTGTCCTCATTCTCATCCTCAGCTTCTTCATCCTCACTGTCATAAGGGTCTACTGCAGCCACAGGGGCATCTCCAGTCTCCTCCTCCTGCAGAAAAAATACATGGCATCTGAGGGCCAGGTTGTGCAACATGCAGTATGCCATGATTATCTGGGAGACCTTCCCGGGTGAGTAGCACAGGGATCCACTTGTCAGAAGGAGGCATCTGAACCTGGCCTTCAGGAGGCGGAAGGTCCTCTCGATGATCCTCCTGGTTCACCCATGTGCCTCATTATAACATTTCTTCAGCCCTTGTCCTGGTATTCCTCACAGGGGTCAGCAGCTATGATAGGTTTGGGTAGCTAGAGTCACCTGCAGTTATTGAGGGACAACATTTAGCCACACACTATCCTATGAGGTTAACATCAGAGGCATACACGAACATACACTGGGTGGGGACCAAGGCTCACCTATAAGCCATACCCTGTGCCTCTGTAGTTGGGCCATCACATTTGGGATGCTGCTATTCCTCAGGACAAAGGCATCATGCACTGACCCAGGATACTTAGCATTTACGTGGGAGATGTACTGGTCCGCCAGGCACACCATCTGCATATTCATGGAGTGGAAACTCTTACAATTCCCGTACACTTGTTAATTCTTGCGGGGGGACAAATGCAATATGTGTCCCGTCAATCGCCCCATCAATATTGGGGATATGTCCCATTGCATAGAATCCAGCCTTCACTGTGGCCAAATCTTCCACCTGGGAGAAAGCTATGTAGCTGCACGTGTTTTACCAGGGCAGACAAAACTCTTGCCAGCATGATTGAGAACATTGGCTGTGGCATTCCTGCTGCCAAGCCCACTGTCACTTGCAAAGAACCTGTTGCCAGGAAATGGGGCACTAATAGCACTTGCACAAGATGGGGGATCCCAGTCAGTTGACGTATAGATGAGATCAGGTCAGGCTCCAACTGGGCACACAGCTCCGTGATTGTGGCTCTGTCCAGTCTATAGGTGAGGCTAATGAGCCTGTCCTCCAGTGTAACTAAATCCACAAGGGGTCTGTACACAGGGGTATGTCTCCACCTCATATTCATCCGCAGTGGTAGGTATCTAATGGACACAAGAATGAGTAGGCTGTCACAATTTCAACAACTAAACACAACAGCAGTCCACATGGTGCACTTATGTATTGGGACAGTGTAAATTTCAAAGTATGTGCCTATTTAACCTGTGACGCAGGAATTGTTGATAGGCCTGTTCACTGCCCCCCGAAATGGCAACCGCCTGTCCTGTATGGAGGGACAGGTGGAAATGAGGTAATTCCGCTGATGTTGGGCGTCATGGCGGTAGGCGGTCGTGCACTGCCGTGCAATTCCTCATTGGATAATATTGGGCCCTATGGAGTACAGTGGCCAATGGGGATGTACGCCGGCCGTGATGGTGTACACCGTTGCGGACGTGACCACCATTTTCTATCTCAGTCCTGACTTGTTTCTTGACCTTCAACAGGAGAAGACCTACACTGCGTGTGCTGCTGTGCCCTGTGTCTGGAACCAACCATGGCCCATATGACTGGGGAAAGGGCCCCAGCCTTCACTTTGGAGTAGTTGGAGCGACTGGTGGATGGGGTCCTACCCCAGTACAGACAGTTGTATGGGCTTCCAGACCAACAGGTGAGTACACTTTGGGCATGATGCATGTGGCATGGTTGCATGGAGATGTGTGTGAAGGCATTGTGTAAGGGTGGGGGGCTTGTCTGGTGGTGTACATGTTGTGGGCTGGCCTATGTGTGTGCCAGTGGTGATGGAATCGGGTATAGTGGGCCATGTGTGTGACAGGCTGGACTGTTAGTTTAATGCAGTTCTCCTGTCTGTATTACCTCTGCAGGTCAGCGCCCATCAAAAGAAGGGATTATGGCATGCCATTGCCAAGGACGTTCGGACCCTGGGGGTCTATGGCAGGCGGAGCACCCACTGTTGTAAACGGTGGGAGGACCTGAGAAGCTGGGCACGGAAGACCGCGGAGGCCCAGCTGGGGATAGCCTACCAACGAGGAAGGGGTGCCAGTCGGACCCTGACCCCCCTGATGGCCTGCATACTGGTGGTGGCCTACCCTGAGCTGGATGGGCACTTGAGGGAATCACAGCAGCCACAAGGGGGTGAGTACAGTGGGTATCATTACATATTTTGGCTGGTGGGGTGGTATCCGGATGGTGGTTGTGTGCTACTGGCTGCCCCTAAGACAAGGCCAGACATTGCAGCATGGGTCATCTCTACGGTAATGGTTGCATGGCAAATACAGGTAACCTAGCTTGTTAGTAGTCACTTTCAGGCAGGGCATTGTGGGTCCCATGTGTGCTGCAGTTGGCGGTGTGTACTCCTCATCTTGCCTTGGTGACTAGCCATAACACTGGTAGTGCAATGCAAATTGCTTAGGCCCGTTCCCTGTGTGTGTGGGTGACGTGCATGCCAATAGTGGTGTTTGTGCAGTCATTGACCAAGTGTATCCTTTGTCCCCCCCCTTTCTTGTTTTGTCATCCTGTCATTGTGTGCATTAGCATCATCTGGTAGAGGAGCAGGGGCACCGGTGACAGAGAGAGCTGCATCGCACAGGACCCTGGAGGCAGAGTCCTACAGACGCTGAGGGAATCAGTGGGACAGAGGGCGAGGGGAGCACCACAGCAGAGAAAGGAGGTGACAACACAGACTCAGATACCTCCTCCGATGGGAGCTCCCTGGTGGTGGCAGACTCCTCTGTGACCACCCCAGCTGCAGGTACATCCACCACACCCCGTACCAGCACCGCCCTCCCAGTGGCCTCTCAGCGAGTTGCCCGTGCCTGTTCACCCAGGAGGATGGGCATCTCCATTGCCTCAGGCACCTCAGGCCCTTCCCCAGTAAGCCCTGCTGCCCTGAGTGAGGAGGCTATTGACCTCCTGAGGTCGATCTCTGTAGGGAAATCAACCATCGTGAATGCCATCTTGGGGCTGGCATCCCAGATGCAGCAATTCAATGCATTCCTGGAGTGTATTCACTGTGGATTTGCGGCCTAACAGAGATCGATTCAGGCTCTGGCCTCCTCTCTGATGGCAGCCATTGTCCCTGTTTCTACCGTCCCCCTCCAACTGCCACTTTCCAGTCCCATTCTCCTCAACTCCAACCCATCCCATGCACACATACAGATGAGCATGCACACAAGGCAACACACAAGAGTGGCACATGCAAACACAAGCACCACACTTTTTCCCACAGGCACTCACGCAAACACCATACAGTTGCAGACACAACAACATGCACTGCCTCCACTGTCTCCCCTCCTCCTCCTCCTCCTCCACCTCCCTCCCAGTCACGTCCACACTCACACCTGCATGCACTGCATCATCACCACACCAAGCAGAACACACACCTCATTGACAGACACCTCCACAACAGCCATGCATGCGTCCCATGTGTCCTCTCCCACCGTGTCTGTCCCCCCCTCTCCTAAGGGACACAAACACAAGCATTCACACACCCAACAGCCACCCATCTCACATCAGCAAACTGCCCATGCACCTGCACCCAAGTCCAGCAGACATACACCTCCAAAAACCACTCCCTTATGCTCCACTCCCATTACTCCTCCCTCCTCCTGCCACACCATCCCTGAAAAACTTTTCCTTTCCCAATTTAACCTCTTCCCTACCCCTCCCCCCGTCCTGCTCGTATGGGCAAGGTACCAAGGACACAGCCCAGCACCTCAGCCAAACAGTCCACAGGGACAGTGGTAGAACCACCTACTCATTGTGGGAAGGATACCACACCTCCATCGTAAAAGGATAAAGAGCCAGCACCAACAGGGAAGAAGGGGCCTGCACCACCTGTGAAGAAGGGGAAGGAGCCTGAACCACCTGTGAAGAAGGGGAAGGAGCCTGCACCACCTGGAAAGAAGGGGAAGGGGCCTGCACCACCTGTGAAGAAGAGGAAGGAGCCAGCACCACCAGACAGAGAGGGGAAGAGCCCATCCACCCCTGCCAGGAAGGGTAAGGGATCCACGACCCATGTAAAGGAGGAGACAAATCACTCTATGCAGGCAGAGGCTGTCAGGCTGACATCGCCACCACCACCACCACCAGCTGTCACAGGGCCCCCAACTAACAGCTGTGGATGTGCAGCCATCAGGGACTGCAGAGGCTGCCCAGGAGCACCCCCAACCACCAACACAGTGCAGCCATCAGAGAGTGCAGAGGCTGCCCAGGAGGCACCTCTAACCACCACCACAGTGCAGCCGTCACCGCCAGCGGACACCATGTAGGCCACACTCCTGGGCCTGCTGTGCGATGTGCCCCCCTCCAGAACTAGTGGGCAAGTCACCCACCTGAGAGACTGTGGCCTTGCACTCCCCAGGACATAGCAATGGGCATGTTGCCCTCTCCAGAACCAGAGGACAAGTCACCCACTCCGGAGACTGTTGGCTTGCACTCCCCAGGACAGAGCAATGGGCATGGAGCCCCCTCCAGAACCAGTGGGCAAGTCACCCACTCCAGAGACTGTGGCCTTGCACTCTCCAGGACAGAGCATTGGGCATGTTGCCCCCTCCGGAGCCAGTGGGCAACTCACGCACTCCAGAGACTGCGGCCAGAGACTGTGGCCTTGCACTCCCCAGGACAGAGCAATAGACTTGGAGCCCCCTCCGGAACCAGTGGTAAAGTCACTCACTCCAGAGACTGTGGCCTTGCACTCCCCAGGACAGAGCAATGGGCATGGAGCCCCCTCCAGAACCAGTGGGCAAGTCACGCACTCCAGAGACTGTGGCCTTGCACTCCACAGGACAGAGCAATTGGCATGTTGCCCCCTCCAGGTTCAGTGGGAAAGTCACCTACTCCAAAGACTGTGGCCTTGCACTTGCCAGGACAGAGCAATGGGCATGTTGCCCCCTCCAGAACCAGTGGGCAAGTCACCCACTCCAGAGACTGTGGCCTTGCACTCACCAGGGAAGAGCAATGGGCATGGAGCCCCCTCCAGAAACAGTGAGCAAGTCACCCACTCCAGAGACTGCGGCCTTGCACTCCCTGGGACAGAGCAATGGGCATGTTGCCCCCTCCAGAACCAGTGGGCAAGGCACCCACTCCAGAGACTGTGGCCTTGCACTCCCCAAGACAGAGCAATGGGCATGGACCCCCCCTCCAGAACCAGTGGGAAAGTTCCTGTATTAGGCTGAGGTGCCCCCCCCATACTCTTGAGGTGCCTTCTCACTTGCAAAATGATGCCCCTGCAGTGTTCTCTACGGATGTGTCAGGATACAGGTTGGGCCTTGGACTGTGCCCTGTGGCCTTGTGTGCCCTTTTGACTTTGGACTGGGATTTGGCCCTTTATGTACATCTGTAAATATATTTGGTTTGTGTGGTGGGTTTTGCTATGCTAATACATTGTCAGTACTCCAGCAATGTGGTCTGTGTTTTATTATGCTGTGTGTTGTGTGCCATTGGTTTACATGGGCAGCTGTTTGTGTGTATGGTGTTTTTGTGTGGTGTATGTGGTGTGTGTGTATGTCACTCTCGTTTTGCTCACTCCCTCCCTTGTGTGCTAGGCGGCTGTCCTCACCGTCATCATCCTCGTCGGCGTTGGTGTTCCAGGTTGGTAATGACGTGGAAGATCATTGTGAAAACTTGCAGTGCAGGTTCCATGGCGGTGTGGTTCTTGTAGGAGGCTGGTCTGGCTTATAGTGGGTACCTTGTGGTACTTACACCCTGTGCCAGGCCCAGTTATCCCTTATTAGTAGAATAGAGGTGTTTCTAGCAGCTTAGGCTGATAGAAGGTAGCTATGGCAAAGCTTAGGCTGAACTAGGAGACATGGAAAGCTCCTACTATACCACTTATATCATATAGCACAATATCATAAGATAACATAATACACAGAGTTACTAAACATAAAGGTACTTTATTTTTATGACAATATGCCACAAGTATCTCAGTGAGTACCCTCAGTAAGAAGGTAAGTAATATACACAAGTTATATGAACACAAACCCAAAACAGGTAAGTAAGAGTAAGAAAAGTAATGCAAACAGTGTATAATTACAATAGGATGCAATAGGTGAACATAGGTCTAGGGGAAACACAAACCATATACTCCAAAAGTGGAATGCGAATCACGAATGGGCCCCAGACCTATGGGAGCTTGTAGAGGGTCGCTGGGACTGTAAGAAAACAGTCAGGGTGTCCAAGATACCCCACCTCAAGACCCTGAAAAGTAGGAGTAAAGTACACCTACTACCCCTAAAAGGACACAATAGGCGTGATAGGGGGATTCTGCAAGAACCACAAACACAAGCAAAGCACTGAAGATGGATTCCTGAACCTGAGGACCTGCAAGGCAAGGGGACCAAGTCCAAGAGTCGCGATTGTGCCCAGGGGGGGGCAGGAGCCCAGGAAACTCCGGATGAAGGTGCAAGGAAGCTGCCTCTGGATGGAAGAAGCTTAGGATTCTGCAACAACGAAGAGAGCTAGGAACTTCTCTTTTGGAAGGAAGATGTCCCATGGCGTTCTGAAGGTTGCAGAAGTGTTCCCAAGCAGAAATACTGCAAACAAGCCTTGCTAGCTGCAAGGGTCGCAGAAGAGGTTTTTGGGTGCTGCTGGGGACCAGGAAGAACCAGGATGTCACCCCTTGGAGGAGGAGACAGAGGGGGTGCTCAGCAACTTAGAGAGCCCCCACAGAAGCAGGCAGCACCCGCAGAAGTACTGGAGCAGGCACTTAGAAGATTTGTGAACCGGAGCTGGCTCAGAGTCACAAAGGAGGGTCCCATGACGTCAGAGTCCAACTCAGAGGGTTGAGCACTACAGGATGGAGTGCTGGGGACCCAGGCTAGGCTGTGCATGAAGGAATCTTTGGAGGAGTGCACAGACGCCGGAGCAGCTGCAAATCATGCAGCACACAGGTTTGCAGTCTAGCGTGGGGAGGCAAGGACTTACTTCCACCAAACTTGGACTGAAGGATCACTGGACTGTGGAATTCACTTGGATAGAGTTCCTCTGTTCCAGGGACCACGCTCGTCAGGATGAGAGGGGACCCAGAGGACCGGTGATGCAGTCTTTTGGTGCCTGCTTTAGCAGGGGGAAGATTCCGTCGACCCATGGGAGATTTCTTCTTGGCTTCCAGTGCAGGGTGAAGGCAGGTGACCCCCAGAGCATGCACCACCAGGAAAAAGTTGAGAAAGCCTGCAGGATTAGGCGCTACAATGTTGCTGGTTGTCGTCTTGCTACTTTGTTGCGGTTTTGCAGGCATCCTGGAGCAGTCAGCGGTCGGTCCTTGACAGAAGTCAAAGAGGGAAGTGCAGAGGAACTCTGGTGAGCTCTTGCATTTGTTATCTGAAGAATACCCCAGAGGAGAGACCCTAAAAAGCCAGAAAAGGAGGTTTGGCTACCAAGAAAGGAGGATTGGCTACCAAGAAAGGTAAGAGCCTATCAGAGGGGGTCTCTGACATCACCTGCTGGCACTGGCCACTCAGAGCAGTCCAGTGTGCCCCTAACACCTCTGGATCCAAGATGGCAGAGGTCTTGGGCACACTGGAGGAGCTCTGGGCAACTCCCCTGGGAGGTACTGGTCAGGGGAGTGGTCACTCCCCTTTCCTTTGTCCAGTTTCGCGCCAGAGCAGGGCTTGGCGATCCCTGAACTGGTGTAGACTGGCTTATGCAGAGATGGGCACCATCTGTGCCCATCAAAGCATTTCCAGAGGCTGGGGGAGGCTACTCCTCCCCAGCCCTTCACACCTATTTCCAAAGGGAGAGGGTGTAACACCCTCTCTCAGAGGAAATCCTTTGTTCTGCCTTCCTGGGCCAGGGCTGCCTAGACGCCAAGAAGGCAGAATCCTGTCTGAGGGGTTGGCAGCAGCTGCAGTGGAAACCCCTGAAAGGCAGTTTGGCGGTACCCGGGTTCTGTGCTAGAGACCTGGCGAATCATGGAATTGTCTCCCCAATACCAGAATGGTATTGGGGTGACAATTCCATGATCTTAGACATGTTACATGGCCATGTTCGTAGTTACCATTGTGACGCTATACATAGGTAGTGACCTATGTATAGTGCACGCGTGTAATGGTGTCCCCGCACTCACAAAGTCCAGGGAATTTGCCCTGAACTATGTGGGGGCACGTTGACTAGTGCCAGGGTGCCCACACACTAAGTAACTTGGCACCCAGCCTTCACCAAGTGAGGGTTAGACATATAGGTGACTTATAAGTTACTTATGTGCAGTGAAAAATGGCTGTGAAATAACATGGACGTTATTTCACTCAGGCTGCAGTGGCAGGCCTGTTTAAGAATTGTCTGAGCTCCCTATGGGTGGCAAAAGAAATGCTGCAGCCCATAGGGATCTCCTGGAACCCCGATACCCAGGGTTCCTAAGTACCATATACAAGGGAATTATATGGGTGTACCAGTGTGCCAATGAGAATTGGTCAATTTAGTCACTAGCCTGCAGTAACAAATTTAGAAAGCAGAGAGAGCATAAACACTGAGGTTCTGGTTAGCAGAGCCTCAGTGATACAGTTAGGCACCACACAGGGAACACATACAGGGCACATACTATGAGCACTGGGGTCCTGCCTAGCAGGATCCCAGTGACACAGGGGCTAAAACAACATACATACAGTGAAAAATGGGGGTAACATGCCAGGCAAGATGGTACTTTCCTACAGTTCTTCCCTGTGTCTCCAATGGTGAGTCCTTT
Source organism: Pleurodeles waltl (assembly GCF_031143425.1). Taxonomy (NCBI): domain Eukaryota; kingdom Metazoa; phylum Chordata; class Amphibia; order Caudata; family Salamandridae; genus Pleurodeles; species Pleurodeles waltl. The sequence goes on along the minus strand of NC_090446.1, from coordinate 568,345,174 downwards.
TACTTCTGGGCTCTGTTTCCGCCAGGCTTTGTTTGGCGTTGGTACCGCCCCAAAAAAGGTGGAGGTTTTGTGGGTCTTAATATGGTGGGCAGTACTTTGTCTCCCACTTCCGCCGTGGCAGTTGGTGTGGTACACTGGCTGTCTATGGGAGTTATCACCGTCATGGTCATAATTTGGCAGAACTTACCACCAGCCTGTTGGCGGTATTGCTGCCACTTTATCACTCAACACCAGGGTCATAATGAGGGCCAACGTGTTCCCAGCAAAATTACAGTATTGTCAGACAGAGGTGAAATACTTGGGACACTTATTCGAGAAGGGAGGTAGAAAAATTATTGGAGAGAGGGTCACTGCTATATTACAAATGAATCCCCCAGCTACACAAAGAGATGTCAGAATGTTTCTGGGAATGGTGAGCTATTGTCAACAGTGGATTCCCATGTTTTCAATCATTTCAAAAACCACTGCGAAAATAACTCACAAAGAAGTTATTGAGCCCCTAGAGGTAGATCAAATTTGTATGAAAGCCTTCACCGATTTCAGAGAAAGTCTGTGCAAAGTTCTGGCTTTGGGAATGCCTGACTACAACAAAACCTTTTATGTTGTTTTGTTATGAGCGTGATGCATGTTCCTTGTCCGTCTTGACCCAGATACATTGTGGGTAAACCGACCAGTAGCATTGTTTTCAGCAACTTTGGATCCAGTTGCAGCAGCATTACCTGGCTGTTTATGAACTGTGGCAGTGGTTGGATTGAGCCTCACTCAGAGTGAGAGCATTGTGATGGGACACCCTTTAACTGTTTTGGTCCCTCACTCCATTGAAGTTTTGCTAACCCAAACCAAGACCCAACATCTCACTAACGCCAGGCTGACTAGATATGCAACTATAATTTTGGGTTCGCCAAATGTTACTCTGAAAAGGTGTAAAGTGCTTAACCCAGCAACTTTCCTTCCAAAAGAAAGCATTGAGATTGACAAATTAAAAAATGTCGAGCATGACTGTCTGGAGGTTACTGAGATATGCACAAAACCTAGTCCTGACATTCGAGATACTCGACTAGAAGGAAATGACCACATTATTTTTGTTGATAGTTCCTGTTCAAGAGATAACATGGGAACATTGAAGGCAGGAAAAGTAGTGTGCACAATTTCTGGTATATACAAATCTTCCTGGTTTAGGTGAGTATATTCTGCACAAGTGGCTGAATTGGTAGCTCTTACTAGAGCATGCCACATTTCTGCACAGCTTCAAGTTACCATTTATACAGACAGCCAGTATGGATTTGGAATAGTCCACGCCTTTGGCCAGCTATGGTCACAGAGGGGTTTCCTGACCTCTTCTGGTTCGCCAGTTAGAAATGGTGACAGGTTTCATGATTTGTTACAAGCTTTACAAATGCCAAAAAGACTGCTGTGGTGAAAGGCAGTGCCCATCAAAGATCGCAAGATTTTGTTTCAATGGGAAATGAATACGCGGATCAAGTCGCAAGGTTTTGCACATTGAATTGTAAGTCTTTCAAAGACAAATGGGAACTGTTACCTGAAGAAGAATTGTGCACAAATTATGCACTGCTTGTTGTAGATACCTGGGATGGATTGAACATTTTGCAGGAAAATATTAACAAAGACGAAAAGAAAATGTGGGTTCAACTGAAATGTGCAAAGAGGGGGGATGATGTATGGGTGTCCAGGGAGGGACAAGTGGTGCTCCCAAACTGCCTGCTGACTCAAATGGCTAGATACTACCATGGACATGCACATGTTGGCATGGATAATATGATTTGCACCTTTCGGAAGACATGGTTTAACCCAAAATTTAGACAGGTTTCCGAAGCAGTTTGCCACCTTTGTGTCATCTGTCAGCAGATGAACGTGGGTGAAAGGACTGTGGTTAATGTGAGCCACATTGGAAGAGCAGGATGTCCATTTACCAGAATGCAAATGGATTTCATTGAGATGCCTGTGTGTGGAGGATTGAGATAGCTGCTGGTGATTGTTTGCATTTTAGCCACTAGATTGAAGCCAACCCCACATGTAGAAATGACAGCCTCACCGTAGCAAAGTTATTGCTTAGGGAACTGATACCTCGTTTTTGGTTTTCCTGTCTCTTCAGAAACAGATAGAGGAAGTTACTTCAACAATGAAATAATTAAATTACTATGTTCAGCCTTAAACATTGAGCAGAAGTTGACTGTAGTTACCTCCCTGAAACCTCAGGACTCGTAGAGCAAATGAATGGTACCCTGAAATCAAGACTTGCAAAGATGTGAGCATCCACAAACATGAAATGGCCAGATGCGCTGCCATTGGTTCTGATGAGTATGAGAAACAACCGACAGGAAGACTGGACTGTTGCTGCATTAAATCCTCATGGGCAGAGCAATGAGGCTACCAGCGGTTCCCGCAGTTGCCCTGGTGAACATAATAGATGATATGGTGTTGGGCTACTGCAAAGATTTAGCTGATGTGGTTTGTTCTTTTTCTCATCAGGTGGAAGCAACAACTGTGCAGCCATCTCAAGATCAGAGTCACAACCTGAGAGCTGGAGACTGGGTTATGATCTGAAAACACATGAGGAAAACTTGCCTGGTACCCAGGTGGAAGGGACCCCACCAAGTAGAGCTATTCACTACCACTTCTGTGAAGTGTGCTGGAGTTCCGAACTAGATTTATGTCAGCCATACTTGAAAAGTACCCTGTCCCTTGGACAATGAAGAAGAGTTGTTGAGAGTACCAACAATGTCCAGACAAACTCCAGAAGCAGAAAAGGATACTGGAGAATCAGAAACAAACTCTGAGCAGACAGGAGAAAATCCAGATACCCCTCTAAGAGACGAAACAGAGGAAATACAGGAGGTCAACATTGGACAAGTCTTGACTGAGACAGCAGGAGAATCTGATCAGAGGAGGGCTCTCCCCGAAGCAGACGATCTCGAGACTCAGACAGACCAACTCATAGACCCAGTGGGGTTAGGGTACTCGTGACCAGGCAACAGGTTCCGGATCTACAGCAGCATACACTGTTTTTCTACAAATATAGACTTATTGCACATAGTTTGGATGTCCGGTCGGCGAATATAATAGTGGAATGATCCGATTTGTGCACAACGTTGATTGCAATAATGATTGAAATATCAGCTAACATATTCTTATGACGCTTGAGACACGTATACTTATCAGCCCTGATGAAGTCGATGGGGTTTCCCCAGACGAAACACGTGTTGGCTGTGAGATCACATCAGAGGGACACGGAGAACACGATTCCTTGGCTGTAATGGTGACTCATTGATGTATTGGATTAACTTATATCGACGAGTTGGAAGAACGGAATGTGGAACAGAGAAAATAAATCACAAGATTGATGAAATACATTTAAGACTACAATCGCCTCTTTCCTTTTTGAAATGAACTTTACATGGAAAATATTATATTTAATTTAATTGTGCTATTGGAACTTTCTAGGATCATTAGTACTGACTTTGCACGATGATTTGACATTAATCATGTTATACGTATAATAATTTAACGAGTGCCTCACTTGTTTATTGTTGATCTGATTTAGTTAGCTAATCAGTTTGGGGGTTAGGGGGTGGTTTCCCTCACGAGTGCACTGTGTTGTTGATTCTGAAGGATCATATACATGCCTACTGACTTTTGGAATGCCAATTCTCCTTTATTCAATACCCTTTCTCTTTTCTGACCCGGTGGAAGGGGTTGAGTTAGATCAGAGTCAAAACGATCTGACTCCTCCTGAGACAGTTGCAGGTACATCAAGTCAAAATCCTGCAGAACAAGGAGAAGTTACAAGTCAAGCACTGAAAAGAGCACTGATGAAAGGAACACAGAAAGGAGACAAGTGGCCACAATCACAAAAGAAGGGAAATAATCGAGGAAGAAGTAAACACCACAAGAAAAGAAGACTTGAGTGACGGAGAATTAAGTGAAGATCGAAGACTACAGTGAAAGCAAATTCCAAATCGAAGGTACGCCGGTCCTGAATAGGCGTATGTGACAACTAGTGATTGGCAACGTGAATCTTTGTAATTTTGTTTTGATCAAGAGATCCAGGCCAATACTTTGGCACGTGATGTTGTTAAATGATCTGAACTTTGAGAATGATTCTGTGCAACTGAGAGAGAAAAGAGACATTGAAAGTATCCTGAAGAGACTTTTGAAATAACCTAATTTTACAAGCTGCTAAATTGATTTTGGCAAATTGCTGATTTTGACAAAAAGTTCTGGAAGAGAGACTGAAAGCTGTAAATAACTGCTAAGAAGATTGATTTTGTTTTTACTTGTTGCATAGTTATATATTTTTCCTTCTACTTTCTGATTCTTTACAGATCATGAGTGACCATAACAAATAGGTTAGAAAGAATAGGTGCTGTAAATACATAGGTATTGGCTTAGCAATTGTGTGCATGATAGTATGCTTGGTATTGATTGTGAGTATGACCTTTCTCGATAAAGTTGTAGCAAATCATAATTCTGCTTTAGAAACTACTACTACACTTACAGAGTTAGACAAGTTTATAAGAGACGAGAAATATTTACACATAGATAGTTCGCAAGAAGATCTTTCCTCTAACTTTTTGTATTGTTTATTGCATGAGTTTGTGGAGATGATAAATGTGAGAGACTGTTATGTATGCACGCAAAGTCCTTCATCAGTAGAGGAAGGAATAACCTACCATAGATTGCCACTAATGTATGGAATAAGTTGCAGTCTTCTACTAACAAGATTCTATAACCAAGAATACATCCAGTATTTTTACTCAGATCATGATCTGGTGTTTTCGTTTGCTCTTATAATTAAATACCTGAGTAGAATGGCTAAGGAAAATAACATAGAATTAGTGAGAGGTTTCTTGAAATCTACATTGACATTTGGCAGAGCTTACGCACACAGGAACAGCCTCACATGCTTGCGTACACTGATAGAAAAGAGTTTCTTAGATCAAACTGATGACAGGAGGAAGGCATGAAAGGAGAAAGCAGAGAAAGGTTTAGTGAAAATGACATTTAGAAATGATCATGCATTTAGTTAAATCAAGATGCAAGGGAAGTTAGCTTTAGATGCACAACACATAGGGAAGCTTTTCATATATACTGTATAGACTGCAATCCAGAACAGATACATTGTTTGTGGGAACGAGTGAATGCAGACATGTGTTACTCTTCCAGAGTAAATGGACTTTCATGTTAAATGGACAAGACCGAACAATTCCAGGGGTTTATTACATCTGGGCCAAATGCTTACTACCGTCTTCCAAGAGGATGTTATAGCACATGTTATTTGGGGATAGTTTTCCCAAGGATTTATCAATTTGAAAACTTCAACGAGACACCTAAACTGAATGAATTACACTTTGCTAGACCAAAGAGAGTCTTAGTCTGGCATAATTGGACATATATTTGGGGCTATAATTCCTTCAATGGAGATTATTCTAAATTTCAAGAAAATTTGAACGTTGTCTGCTATTGTGGATAAAATGCTGACTATTTTTTCAGGAGCCATGGTCCTGATGGACACTGAAATGGCTGCAGTAAGATCTATGACTCTTCAGAACCGCCTTCCGTTAGACATCTTTTTAGCAAAGGAGGGCGGGGTCCGTAAAATGCTAAAATCGCAACCTTGTTGCACATTTATCCCTAATAATAGTAAAGAAATTAGAGGCTTTATTAAGAATCTGACTAACATTAACTCTGATTTAAAAGTTTTGGAAAAACCTGGAGTTTGGGAAAAGGTTAGAAAAGGTTTTACTTCTGTGGGAAATTGGCAGGGCAACCTAGGGAAAGGTATAATCATGAAAATAATACAGATAATACTATTTGTTGTAATTTGTATCATTGGCTTATGGGGAATTCATAAACTGTATACAGTGATTAAATGACAGAAATTGAAAAATGATCGGAGGAGGGAAGAAATTAAATTAGAAATGAAAAAGAGTAAATACTTTGATGAAAATTAGAAAAGAAATTGAAATGTGAAGCATTATAATGAGACGAAATTTTAAGATAAACTAAAATTTGAGTTGTCTGATGTAAAGTGTGATGACACATTTAGTCATCAGAGGAGAGGCTGTGAAAGCTGAATTAATTACTAATACATTTGCATTGATTAACTGTTAAGAATTTACATGAATCATGATAACACAGAGAAAACTGTGTGTCATGAAGTATGTGCCCACTGATGTGGCTACCATGAGACGTTCAAAAAATGTATAAATGAATTTACGTTTATAGTCTAAATGATGTGCATGTGTAGAATAAAATGTATTAGTGGGTTGCATTAACATATTAGTACTATAAATTTGCTTAAATAATACTAGGCATTGATCAATTACAAGGCATGGGCCTAGTTGACCGGGCCTCATGTTAATGTGCATGGCAGAAATAAATAAATGTTCATAAGTGTTTTGTGAAAGCTGAGAATTAATATTGTACATTGTTCACATAGCACTGACTAAGCGATTTGTAAATGTCTTAAACTTTCTCATGAGAACTGCCTGTTAGAATGTCTTGCACTAGAAAATGTTACATTGTAGAATTGATGCGTGAGAAAGAGACGTTCCCATGAGCTAACAATGGGTGTACTGACTACACCTAGGATTGCAACAAAAGAGTTACCTGATGAACCTACGGATGGGAACAGAAGAGGAGCCAATCATCGACATGTGTAAGACTGTGTAGTTATATTTTAGATTAATAGTTTATAGCCTATTGGTCCTACTGTAAACATACGATTTTCTGACCAATGATGGTGAGACGTTACTTTATAAAAGTTTAACTTAGCCTGCTTGCACTTAGGAAGTCTAGTCCATTTTCCTGATTTTATTTTGGAGCCATTCTTTCTACCCTTTCTAGTGTCCTGTTCATGGAGTACTACAGTTCCATGTATTCTGTTCAACTGTGTTAATGCCAATTCCTTAGCTTGAATGTCTTCTAGGTTGGTTCAGTTAACTTAGAGCCAAACCATGACTGAGCCATCCCCTTTTCACTGTCCCATTGGTGATTCTGCCCAGACAGATGTCCACCTGATGAAGAGATCACCTTTTGCTGACTCACTGAAGAGAGGTATAACAAAATGGTTTTCTTTCTGTGCTCTATTTGTGCTTTCTTTTAGGTACCAACCGCTAATTTGCTATATCCTTAGTTAGATGTTTTGCAAATTAACTTTGATTAAATTGTTTTTACATAGAGCCCAAAAATGCTGTTCTAATTGAAAGGTTAGTTAGTATGCCCAAATGTTGTCAATTGTCATTAACAAAGAATTGATTCTGTTCACCTGTTAAGTTTAGCTGTATACTATATCTGTTTTCCAGTTATTAATGTTATTAATTTGTACTGTGACTATTGAGTGTTTAATTAAAATGCTTTAGCTAAACTAAGATTCATTAGAAGATTTGGTCAGCCTGTGTTGTTTGTATACGTTTATCATTTGTTTTTTAGACTAATCTACGTGATATTAGTACTGTTAATCTAGGGAAATAAACATTTTAACTTTACTAAAAGGTGTGGTTATTTATGGCCACATGGGTCACAGTGCGTAAAGACTATTGACTCTAAAGGATTGATGGTGTTTTATTGAATATGTTGTGCATACTGTTGTTGAAGTTATGAGCTATGATGGAACCACTCTAGTTTTTTTTTATTTTTTATTTTAGTTTTATGCATTTATAAAGCGCGTAGCTAGCCTAGGGCATCCCAGCGCTAAAGGTACAGGAAGGATCCAGAAAAAAAAAACATGAAAAGGCAGACTAGTGGCTAAAGAGGATGGTTTTCAATCTCTTCCTAAAAAGAGATTCAGAACATTCATGGCGAAGCTCAAGAGGTAAGGCATTCCAAAGATGGGCAGCCTTGATAGTGAAGGAGTTTCCACCCCATGATCTATGGAAACGGGTATATGAATCTGCCGGGCTAGAGAAGATCTGAGGTGTCTCCAAGGAGCGTGAATGGAGATGTGTTTTCTGAGAAAAAAAGGTCCTTTGTTGTGTATGGCTCTGTGAGTGATGCACATGGATTCAAAATGTATGCGCTGTTTGACCGGCAACCAGTGGAGAGCTACAAGAGCCGGCTTGGCAGATAGATGTCTAGGGCAGTTCGTAAGGAGCCTAGCTGCCGTGTTCTGTACAATCTGCAGCTTCCTTATCACGTATTCCGGGGAGCTAAGATAATGGGAATTTCCCATAGTCCAGACAGGAAAAAATCAGTGCCTGGACCAGGATCCTTCTGGACAAAGCGGGAAGAAGATTGAGAGTCTTCCTAAGAGATCTGATAAGAACAAAACAGACCGAAGAAATTTTCTTAGCTTGTAGTTCCATCGTGAGACAGGAGTCCAATACAAAACCTAGGCTTTTTACCTGTCCTTTAGGGGGAGGGAGACTGGTGAAGGCCTCTGAATAACATGTTAAAGGGGAGGCAGGAGAACCATTGCCTAAAATGAGCACTTCAGATTTGCCATAATTAAATTTGAGTTTGGATTGAATCATCCAGTCGCCTATATCCCTTATGCAGCCAGATAAGTTGACGGAGGGAGAATTTGCAGTACCGGAGAGAGAAACCACTAAGCGTAGTCAAAAGATCCATCCAACCACTAACGCGTCCCCTTATCAATTAAACTATAAAAAAACAAATAAGGCCCTCACAAAGGGAAGGGACTTGAGGCACTTTTTTTTTGTAAATTATTTTTATTGGTTATCATTTCTTCAAAAGAATTAAAAAAGGCAAACAACTATGCATTGGACACCACAGCAAATACGTATTAACAGCAGCACTTACAATCATTATTAAATCATCACTTCAAGTTCCTGGGACACAAGAGAGAACATGAACATCAATGCACTCCCACCTGTCCCCCAAGCCGCTCTCCCTGAGGCCATCGCACATTGTTGGGCATCATCCAGTACTTCCCATTCCCAGGTAGGCCAATCGTTAATCATTCCCATGCAAAACTGTTTATCTTATCAGGATTGCATTTTCCACTTGCCCCATATCCTCTCAATTTTTTTCATGTTGCCCCCTCCCTTTATATATTTCTTTCTCCCAACATTTTACAGAATTCTGTACCGGTTTCCTAGGTGTCAAATTTGGGGACATGTTTATTTCGCCCGTTTTGCGCAATGTCACATTTAGCTATCATATTTCCCATCATATATCTCATATTGATCAGTGTCTGTTTGCTCTTCGTGAAATCTTGGAGAGAGACGCAACCGGTGAGGAAGAGGACGCGAAGAAGAGCAGCATGGGGAGAGACACGGTCGGCGAGGAAGAGGAGGGGAGGGGATAAGCGAGCGAGTTCAAAAGGAGAACCCGATACCGGCCACGTTGCAGGTATGTGCCCATATACGGGCTATTAGTAGTTATTAGGCACCGATAAATGAACCAACTGGGAAAATAAATCCAGGCAAAGAAAAAGGACAAAGTGGTGTAAAATATAATATCCACCCAAGTGAAAGACAAGGAGAATACCTTTAATTACTTGCCTTAAAGGTGCCTGTGAAAAATATTCATTTTTCTTTTTTTTTCCTCTTTCTCTCTCTCTCTCTCTCACTCACACTAAGTCACTGGGGAGGGAAGAGGGAACAAAAACACAATATAAAAAGAATAAATGGAATACAGCGAGTGCACAGTTTCTTTCACTAACGTCCTCACACCTCTCCCCATAAACCATTACTCTAGAGAAATAGAGATTGGAACCCCCATATACCTCTTCTTTCTAGATCTTGTGTTTTTTCCACATGCTCCAGAGTGACATTCAAGAGGCCCCGGATGTGTCTGAACGGAAATAAAACAATTAGAGACCATTAAAAGACAAAAACAAGACAAGAAAAGAGACAGTAGAACACAGATGAGGAACTAGGAGACCCAAGACAAAGACTAATAACAGAGAACACAGAAAAGAAATTGGAAACCAAAGATACGAAGAGAGTTCCTGAGTTTTTTTTTTTCTTTTTCTACTCCATTTTTTCTGTCTGTTGAAAAGAGGAAGGAGAATAACCAAAAAAGGAAAGTGCCCTAAAATAATACATCTAATAGCTTTTTTTTTGTACGAGCGTTAGTGAACAGGTTGAAAGAGAGCAGGGGGAGGTTTTTAGTGGACTAGCCCACCACACTGCTCTACCTATTTTATACATTAGTACCCTTGTATAATATGTGCTATGAAGTATTTTGAGTTGCATCAAGCAGAAGCTTCTTCTTATTGCGACCACACTTGGGAACCCCAGCACTTTCATCCACTCCTCTTCATGAATGTTCCCCACATCTTGTACCCACCTTTCCTGCAAGTGCGTGGACAGATTCTGTGTATTTTTCATAAGAGAACAATAAGTAAGTGAGACTATTTTTTTCTTTATTTTACCACCCAGCACTTTGTTATGTGGTATGTGTGCCTACAAGGTGTCTCTTAATTGTCTGTAGCTCAGCCACTGTGTGTGAAGCATTTGATATTCTCGCTGTAAGTGTTCAAACTGTACTATTCCGTTCGCATCCCACACGTCTGCCAGTGTGGATAGGCCTATTGTGTCCCATCCCTGAAAGTCCCCTCTCATGCACTCTAGTTGTACCCTGTTGCCCTCCTATACCGGGACCCAAGGTGTTTGCATCATGTTTCGACCACGGTCCTTGTTGCCGGGCCCGCCGATGTGCCCACTGTCCCTCTGTAGAGGGGGGTTGTATGTAACTTCTTGGCCCCACTCCCTCTCTATCCAGCCTATAAGCTGGGTCTCCCTACTCTTGGTATTCCCAGTCGTTAACCACTCCCACCTATGCTGCTTCATAGTACTTCTGGATTTTTGGTAAGGTGATTCCACCCTCATATTTCCTGTGTTGGAGTTTGATCAAGGCTATATGGGCCTGTCCTCCCTCTCATAGCAGAGTCGTAACCAGTGTGCCCACTTTCTTAAAGAAGGCATTTTGGATCTTATAGGGGAGTTCTGGAGCATGTAGAGGAATCTAGGCAGCGCTATCATTTTGAACATGGCTGCTCTACCCATTAATAATAGTGGTAGCTGACTCCAGTGTTTAACATCATCCTCTAGTCTCTGTAGTAGGGGCAGCAGGTTAGTAGTATTGTGAGCACCCTCATTTGTAGTGACCCCTATTCCCAAGTATTTAAATTTAAGAGTCTTTATTCTGAGCAGGAGTGGCAACTTCTCCCCTCGATCCCGACCACCCAGTGGGAACCGTAACAATTTGACCCCGTTAATCCTGAATCCGAAATACATGCGAAATATTTTAACTATGTCTCACAATCATGCCAGTGGCTGGTCAGTGTGGGTCAGATACAGTAGGATATCATCTGCGTATAATGAAATATGCTCCTCTCATCCTCTTACGCTCGGACATCCCCATATTAGTGGGTCCTCCTGCACCCATGCCGCTGATAACGCGTCCCTTTATGATATTTTATTACACATCAGGACTCGTTTTAGGCCAATGAATCTTTTGACCCAGTTGAGAGACACCGTAGGATGAGATAGCTAATCAATATATCAATCAATACATTAATAATGTCATTAATATTTATCATGACAATGCATTTCACTTTAGTCAAAGTCATTAATTCAAAAGACGCTACCATGACCTTTCAGCCATGAATAACCACACCTTGTTTAGTAGAATTTTATGAGTTTTATTCCCTATTAATTACAATATAAGAGCAAATGCGTTAATCATAACACCAAGAAACATAATAGCATTGTCACGATATGGCAACTTTGATAAGATTTCATTAAAGCGAGAATCACGAACATCAGAACATAACACGACGTGAACATAGATCAAGTTTAACAGAGTGTCAATATCGCGTCATTTCAACAAAGCATAGTCTTGGTCGTTTGTCTATTTGCGTCAGTTTTGGTGAACACTTGTCCTAACCACTGATTGGCATTAGCAGGTTGGGCTTCATGCAAAAACAATTTAGAACACCAATTTGGAAACCATCTAACTAAAGTCTCTGTCAAAGCAAGCAGTTGGTACCTAGAAATGAAAAGCAAACAGACAAATTACAAATGCATTGTCATAATTACCCTCCAAAGATTCGGTCAGCGCACAGGTTCAGTCTTCGTCTTCAGGACATCAGTCACATCGCCATCAGTCAGAACTCAGCTCCGGGACAAAGGGCACTTCCCTCATAAGGAGGAAAAGTGTAAATGGACAAACTAATGACGAGGATGATTTTAATAAAATCTCAAGTCACCTAACAGAGTGACAGAGTTTCTGGATAAAATCAGTAGCATTCCCTACCTAATTCCCTGACTTCCAGTGACATGGGTTTTTATCCCTTTTTCGTAGTACATTCCCCCAAAATTCTATTGGACATTTGCTATACCCCACTATCTTTAACCTATCAAATTAAACATTAGGTAATCCTAATCTTCACTCCATATTGGTTTACAGGTCTTTGATTGGTCTTCATAATTGACGTCTTCAGAGGTGGCACGTCCGGTGTGACTTCATCTTTTTGTAATTCTTTTGCACATCTTTTTGTCAGCAGTTCCATTGTCTTCACCAGTTTGAATGACCTTGTACATTACATTTTTCTATACTTTTTCAATTTATTTTAACATTTATTCCATGAGCATAGAAAATATGCTTGAGAATGGATCTTACATGGTTACATTCATCTTCCAAGTTTGAAGAAAAAGAACAAACAGGGTCATGGCCCCTTGTGAGTCAGCACACTGAAAAATAGAAAAATGCATTTAATATGAGAGCCAAGCAGCTAAGCTGCAGCTCATGCTAACTTAAGGCCTATGAGGTTTTCAATACAGATTTAATAACATAAATGTTAGTATAAGCTCATTTGAACGTAACATAAACATTTTGATCATCATTATTAGTTTGGGTATACATTGGTGGCCACCCTTCGTGGTCACAATTCAAGCGCACGTCTAAGCAAAATTGCTGTTATTTTAGTTTCTATGCGGCATCATCACACCTTAATTCATAAACATTTAATGCTAATATAGATTATATAAGCTACGCTCTCGCAGTCCCTCCTCTGATGACGTTCGTCATCATACAAACCTTTCCCTTTCAACCTTTTCACTTAATTTTTCACTTTACGCATAATGCGCATTTCAACATCTTGTCCCTTGTGTGAACTTTCCCAAATTTCGTTGAACATTTTCTCCCTTTCACTTTCTTCATTTTTCCTGGTTCTCTTTGTCCAATTTCTTTTAATTTTATCATTAATTTTGCATGCTCCCCATAATCCTAATAGACAGGCCATAACGATTAATAGACCCCCTGATATTTTTGCAAGTACCCCATTCCAAATATTGCTAAACCAGCTCCCTACTCTGGTAATTCCCTTTCCACATTTCTCCCACACTCCAGGTTCCTTCAAATCTGCAATAGCTCTAGTTAGGTAAGTAAGCATGCCTCTAATCTTTTTACTATTGTCAGGTATATATGAGCAACAATGCCGCTCGTTGAGCATCTTGCAGACCCCGCCACTCTTTGCTAAAAGAATGTCTAAAGCAAGCCGATTTTGAAGAGTCATAGCTCTTTCCGCAGCAAGTTCAGTATCCATCAGGAGTATAGCCCCTGTAAAATTTGTCAGCATGTTATCCACAATAGTAGACAACTTTTGAATCTTTATGGAGTTTAAGATAACCCCTACTGAAGGAATTATGGATCCAAAAATGTCTCCAACGACAGCAGCAGCTGTCTCTCGTTTTTCTCTAGCATGTTGTAATTCAGACGTTTTAGGTATTTGCTTTAAGTCATCAATCTGGTAAATCTTTGGGAAAACTATTCCCAAATAACATGTCCCATACGATCCCTTAGGGAGAAGGTAATAAACATTAAGTCCACAGATGTAATAGTTCCCAGGGATCGCTGGATCCTGTCCATTTAACATGAAAGTCCATTTACTCTGAAACAAAAACACATGTCTGCACTCACTCGTTCCCACAAATAAAGTGTCATGCTCGGATTTTGGCCTATATATACAAAGCCTCCCTACATGTAGAGCATCTATAGCTAGTTTGCCTTGCTTCTTTATTGCAGTGTAAGCATAATCATTTGCATATGTGCGTTTTTCTAGGCCCTTTTCTAATCTTTCCTTCAATGCTTTGTTTCTATCATCAGTGTGATCTAAGAAGCTTTTCTCTACAGGTGTCAATAAGCAAGTCAGATTGTTGCGGTGTGCATAAGCTGTCCCAAATGTAAGCGTCGGTTCAAAGAAACCTCTAACTAATTTATACTATGCTCCTTAGCTAGCTTGTTCAGAAACTCAATCACAGGCACAAAAGAAAACACAACATCCAGATGATTTGAATAAAAGTATGCACATGCTCTTGATCATAAAATCTTGTTAATAGCAAGCTACAACTTATCCCGTAGGTTAGTGGAAGGCTATGATAGGTGACCCCTCCTTGCACTGACAAAAGAATCTTTGTGCACACATAACAATTTTTTGCATCCATGGTCTCAACATACTCATTCAGTAAGCGATAGAAGACATTAGTAGAAAGTTCCCCCTTTGAATTAGTTCCCTCATGCAAGTGCTTTGCATCCTGCTCAAACTTTTCCCACAGTGTTAATGTTGTAGTCTCAGGTTTTGAAGCAGTGTTAGTCACTTTCTTATCCAACCACGGCATTCCCACAATCACTCCCACAATTATTATTGCACACACAATACCTAATATAAGACTCAACCAACCACACACCTTACCCTTCTTGTTACTACCTCTATTATAAGCCATGTCTGTAAAGAATCAGATAGCAGAATAATAATCAACTTGAGGACGATATAAAACTCATTTTTTTTTTTTTTCTTCTTTGATGCAAAAAGTCTCTTTTTCTCTGCATATATTTACAGCGTTTCACTCATTCCAGGACCCCTTTTGTCAAATCAGGTTAGCAGCTTGTCATAATCAGGTTTCTCAAAGTCAAATCAGGTTATCAGTGTCTCATCCGTTAATTTATAAGTCTCTTTTCTTTAGTTTTTTAGTTTTCGATTTTAACAAAGTCTTTTCTTTGAGTTACTTCAGGTACCGTAGTATTGGCCTGGTACTTCTCGATCAAAACAGAACGCTAAGAATTCTTGTTGCCATTCAGATGTTGTTGCATACGCCCACTCAGGACCTGCGTACCTTCTATTTGCGGTTCTTTTCCTTTTCAGTCTGCGTTCACCTTGCAATTCTCCTTCACTCAGATCTTCTATTCAGGATGTATCAGTTTCTTCTGTTATTGTTTCACCCGATACGCGTCTTGCTTTTGCAGCCTGTTTCTCTGGCCAGTTATCTCCCTTAAGCATCTTCCTCCGGTTTGTCTTTTTAGGACGCTGAACAGCACCCTCCTCTTGTAACATGGTGTTTTCTCTTGATGGATCTGCAACTGGCTCAGGGGATGCCGAAGTAATTTGGTCTCTTTCTATTATTTCCCCTTCTTCTTCTTCTTCTGAATCTGTAACGGGTTCAAGTTCTAACCCGTATCCGTCTATTTCTGGGAGAACCTCTCCTTGGTTTAGTTCTCCTGCTGCCTCTACTGAGATAGGCACACTGTCACCTCTCTCAAACTCATTCACTATTGAGAGACTAGGCTGTTCTCAGTGGGCTCTCCTGCAGTCTCAGTTCCCTCTTGGCTGTTTTCTGGCCCTGAGACTTCCCTCTCTGGAACTGTTGTGCCGGAAACTTCAAGTTCCTCATCAGTTGGACACGTTCCCTTTTTCGTGTGACTGGCATGTATCCAATTTGGAACTCCTGCACATTTCACAGCAGTGGTTGTTGTCAAAAATACTTGATATGACAACCACCCAGTCACCGGCTTGTAGGGTGTGACCTGGATCACCGATCGGTGGCAATGTGTTAGCTTCTACCTGGTGAGAGAAAGAGCGAATCACACCAGCCAAGCCTTTGCAGTAGTCCAACACCATATCATCCGTGATATTCACTAGAGCATTTGTAGGTACTGCGGGTAACCTCATAGCTCTGCCCATGAGGATCTCATGGGGTGATAGTCCTGTCTTCTTATCAGGGGTGTTCCTCATTGACATCAGCACTAAGGGTAATGCATCTGGCCATTTCATATTGGTAGCTGCGCACATCTTTGCCATTCTTGATTTCAAGGTACCATTCATTTGCTCTACTAATCCTGATGCTTCAGGGCGGTAGCTGCAGTGCAGCTTCTGTTCAATGTCTAATGCGGCACACAAGAGTTTAATCACCTCATTGTCAAAGTGTCTGCCCCTATCTGATTCTATAGAGACCGGAAACCCGAATCTGGGTATTAGTTCCCTAAGCAGCAGCTTTGAAACTGTAAGACTGTCATTTCTACGTGTGGGGTAAGCTTCAATCCAATGGCTGAAAAAACACACAATCACCAACACGTATTTTAATCCTCCACAAACAGGCATCTCAATGAAATCCATTTGCATCTTGCTAAATGGACCACCAGCTCTCCCTATGTGGCTCAAAGTTACCACAGTCCCTTTTCCGGCATTCATCTGTTGACAGATGATGCACCAGTGACAGGTAACCTCTGCGGCATGTCTGAACTTTGGGTTAAACCAATCGATTTTGAATGACCTGATCATTGCATCTCTCCCGAGGTGAGCTTGTCCATGGTAGAGCCTAGCGAATTGTGACAGAAGACTGTTTAGCAAAACTAATTTCCCCTCCTCTGAGACCCACAAGCCGTCAGCCCTCTGTACACATTGCATTCTTTGCCAGGAGCGTTTTTCCTCTTTGCTAGCACGACTCTGTAGTGTCTTCAGCTCATCTAGTGTATCAACCACCCTTAATGCAAGGTTCAAACATGTGTCATTTTCGGTTTGCGGTAACAATTCCCACTGACCCTTAAACGATATACAGTTCAATGCGCAAAACCTTGCGACTTGATCTGCATAACCGTTTCCCATGGACACAAAGTCTTGTGACTTAACGTGAGCATTGCATTTCACCACAGCAATTTCAAGATGTAACTGAATCGCATGTAACAAATCCTCAATTTGTTCACCATTTTTCACAGGAGAACCAGAAGAGGTCATGAAACCTCTCTGTGACCACAATTGGCCAAAATCATGTACAATTCCAAATCCGTATCTGCTGTCAGTATAGATAGTGACTTTTAGATTTTCAGCTGCGTGGCATGCCTTAGTAAGGGCAATTAGCTCTGCCACTTGTGCGGAATACACTTTCTCGAGCCAGGAAGCTTTGATGATACCAGCTATGGTACATACAGCGTAACCAGCTCTCAGCATTCCGACCGAGTCTCTCAAACAGGATCCATCAACAAACATAATGCAGTCATTTTCTTTTAACTGGGTATCTTGAATATCAGGTCGTGGCTTGGTACATAGTTCTGTTACCTCAAGACAATCATGCTCAACTTCCTCTTCATTATTAACTTCAGTATTCTCAGCAGGAAGTAGAGCTACCGGGTTCAACACAGTACATTGTTTCAGCGAAACATTAGGTGACCCCAGTATAATTGTTTCATATTTGGTAAGGCGAGCATTTGTCATGTGCTGAGTTTTGATTCAAGTCAACAAAATTTCAACTGAATGCGGAACCATTACTGTTAGGGGGTATCCCATTACTATGCCTTCACACTGCGTGAGGCTCTGACTAACTGCTGCAACTGCGCGCAAACAACCCGGTAAGGCTGCTGCAACGGGGTCCAAGGTAGCTGAAAAATATGCTACAGGGCAGTTTGCACCTCCATGGACCTGTGTCAAGACAGACAAAGAACAAGCATCACGTTCATGACAAAACAGTAGAAAAGGCTTTGTGTAATCAGGCATACCCAACGCTGGTGCCCTGCACATACACTCTCTCGAATCCATGAATGACTCAAGCTCTTCCTTGGACAAGGCTATGGTATACGGCTCATCCTTGATCTCTTTGCCTGTCAGCTTTATCAATGGTTTTGAGATAATCGAGAAGTTGGGTATCCACTGTCGGCAGTAGCCCACCATTCCCAAAAACATCCTGACATCTCTCTTTGTTGTTGGGGAGTTCATTTGCAAAATGGCTGTTATTCTTTCTTTCGATATTCTCCTGGACCCTCTTTCAATTAAGTGTCCTAAGTACTTCACTTCTTTCTGGCAGTACTGCAACTTCTTTGGTGACACTTTATGTCCATTCTTTCCCAAATGATTCAGTAAAGCAATTGTGTCATACCTACAGTCATCCCTTGTCCTGGATGCAATCAGCAAGTCGTCAATGTACTGCACTGGAGTCGGGTTAAAAGGCAATACTAAGGATTCTAAGTCCTTTTTCAATATCTGATTGAAGATGGACGGTGACTCAGAAAACCCTTGAGGAATTCTGCACCAACTGTACACCTTGTCCAGGAATTTGAAACTGAATAAAAACTGGCTGTCCTCGTGAAGAGGTATTGAAAAGAAAGCTTGTGACAGGTCTACAACGGTGAACCATTCAGCATCACATGGAACCTGAAACATGATCACTGCTGGATTGGGCACTATGGGGCAACATTTTACCACAATCTCATTTATTTTCCTCAAATCCTGCACAATTCGAACCTTCCCACAGGGCTTTTTCAGACCCATTATCGGTGAATTACATGGACTGCTCAACACTTCCTTCAGGACTCCCTGTTTCACAAAGTCTGCAATTATTTGTGACACTTGAATAAGAACATCTTGTGCCATATGATATTGTGGCACCTGGGGGAACACTGCATTTGGTTTCACCTGTACTGTAACTGGTTCTACTCCTTTTATCAAGCCCACTTCTTTTCCTGTCAAATCCCACACTTTCTCTGTCACTGTCCCTTGCAATTCAGCGGGTAAGTCGATCACTGTAAGCATTGGGAATAATGTAATCAAAGGGTAATCTTCATTTGCAGGTCCTGTCTCTAACTCTGAGAACTGACCATCATCCACTTCATCATCACTGTTTGTCTGCACTTCGATTCCATCATTGGAACAGGTAATCAAACATTTTGTCTTGCACAGTAAGGTGGTCATTACAACCCTGGCGGACGGTGTTAAAGCTGCGGTAATACCGCAAACAGGCCGGCGGAACAAAAATGGGAATTATGACCGTGGCGGAAACCGCCAACATAGACAGCCACTTTAACACTCCGACCGCCACGGCGGTACAGACAAGCAGCACGGCGGTCACCGCCAACAGACAGGCGGAAGACAAAGTACCGCCCACAGTATCACAACCCGCCAATTCGCCACCTTTTCTGGGGCGGATTCACCGTGGATAAAAACACAGCAGAAACAGCTTTTGCAATGGGAAAATGCTCACTTTAACACACTCCACGAGGAAGGAGGCCACCATGGAGCCCGAACTACAAATACTCCCTGCGCTTGTCTTTCTGCTCCTCTACGATCACCATCTACGTAGGCGGCGAAGACAACGGTGAGTACTGCACCTATGACATAGGGGAGGCAAAAGTCAGACACACACACACGCAACACCCCCACCCGACCCTCACCCACTACAACACACACACCAATGCATTTCCAAACAGCACAGTAACAACCCCCCCCCCCCGGAAGAATGCAAAGACAAAAGGAAATCAGGTCAAACATTGTAATGTATCAAAATACAGTAAGCTAATATATACAGATATATTTACACATTCCAGAATTGATACATGACGATTAGTAGTGCAGGTATGCACATATCAATGTCCGTGCACCACTGGGCCCAAAATGCATGGGCGAGGCCCACACTAGATACCTGTCCACAAACGGAGAGAACACTGCAGGGGCATCAGATAGAAATACAACAGGCACCTCAGGGGGAAGGGAAGGGGGGGCACCTCAGCCGGATTACAGCACCACACCAGATCCACGACGGGGCTCCATGCCCATTGATGTATCCTGGGGAGTGCAAAGCCACAGTCTCTCAAGTCTCTACAGTGGGTGGGTTGCCCACTGGACCTTCCTGGGGAGTACAAAGCCACAGTCTCTCAAGTCTCTACAGTGGGTGGGTTGCCCACTGTACCTTCCTGGGGAGTGCAAAGCCACAGTCTCTCAAGTCGCTACAGTGGGTGGGTTGCTCACTGTACCTTCCTGGGGAGTGCAAAGCCACAGTCTCTCAAGTCTCTACAGTGGGTGGCTTGCCCACTGGACCATCCTGGGGAGTGCAAAGCCACAGTCTCTCAAGTCTCTACAGTGGGTGGGTTGCCCACTGGACCATCCTGGGGAGTGCAAAGCCATAGTCTCTCAAGTCTCTACAGTGGGTGGCTTGCCCACTGCCATATCCTGGGGAGGGCAAAGCCACATTCTCGCAAGTCTCTACAGTGGGTGGGTTGCCCACTGTACCATACTGGGGAGTGCAAAGCCACAGTCTCTCAAGTCTCTACAGTGGGTGGGTTGCCCACTGCCATATCCTAGGGAGTGCAAAGCCACAGTCTCTCAAGTCTCTACAGTGGGTGGGTTGCCCACTGGACCATCCTGGGGAGTGCAAAGCCACAGTCTCTCAAGTGGATATCAGTCTCCACTGGTTCTGGAGGGGGACTGGTGCCCAGACTGCATCAGGCTCCCCGTGACGGTTCCTGTTCCGTCACTGTCCCAGCTGCACGTGGGCTAACGATGCTTGATTTGGCGGTCTTTTCCCTGTTCAGCGGTGCTTTGCCATGGCGGTCTGTGCCCTGTTCAGCGGTGCTTTGCCATGGCGGTCTGTGCCCTGTTCAGCGGTGCTTGACTTTGCACTTTCTGACCTGTTCAGCGGTGCATTGCCCTGTTCAGTGGTCTTCACCATGGCGGTCTTTTCCCTGTTCAGCGGTGCTTTGCCATGGCGGTCTGTGCCCTGTTCAGCTGTGCTTGACTTTGCTGTCTGATATGTGCATTGGTGTGTGGCATGACGGTCCCTCATTGCCCAGCGGGGTTGTGGCTGCCGGGGCCCTCCAGGGCACTGACGCTGGCGGAGCTCTCCGGACCAATGACTACAGTGCTGCCCTCCAGGGCACTGACGCTGGTGGTGCTCTCCTGACCAGTGACAATTGTGCTGACCTCCTGGGCAATGACTCCGGCGGTGGTCTCCTGACCAGTGACGATTGTGCTGCCCTCCTGGGCATTGACGCTGGCGGTGCTCTCCTGACCAGTGACGATTGTGCTGCCCTCCTGGGCAATGACTCCGGCGGTGGTCTCCTGACCAGTGACGATTGTGCTGCCCTCCTGGGCAATGACTCTGGCGGTGGTCTCCGGACCAGTGACGATTGTGCTGCCCTCCTGGGCAATGACTCCGGCGGTGGTCTCCTGACCAGTGACGATTTTGCCGCCCTCCTGGGCAATGACTCTGGCGGTGGTCTCCTGACCAGTGACAATAGTGTTAGCGGTAGAGTCCTGGCCGCCGGGGAGGATGGCGCCCTTCTCCGCCGTGCTGCTCTTCCCAGACTGTGCAGACTTCTTCTGGTCCTTCACCACCTTTGGAGGAGTCACATGACTCGGCACTCCCCCTGGGAACCTTGTGAGCAGGTTTTCCGCCAGGAGTCTTCACCCTGTCCCGTCGGCCACTTTCCAACTTAAGGGGCTTTACAGGGGGTGGACTGGCAGTGCTTTGGCTCCATGTCACAGTGGCTGCCCTGGTGGCCGGTGCACTCCACACACCTTTAACACACACCACTGGTACCAGACTTTTTTTGGCTGAGGTGTTACTACGGGACCTATGAATTGGAGGGGTGGGGGTGGTGGCAAAGAGGTCAACGTTGCTGAGGAAGAGTTGCTGACGAAGACTGGGATGGGTAGCTGGAGGGGGTCTGGGAGTGGAGGAAGAGGAGGTGGTTGTAGGAGGTGTAACTTTAGGTGATTTGGGTGCAGGTGCAGGTACTGGAGGCTGTCGTGAGGTGGATGGATGTTGGGTGTGTGGGTGCCTGCGTTTTTGTACTTTGGGAGGGGGCGTCACAGATACACTGAGAGTGGACACAGGGGACGTGTAAATGGTAGTGGGGGTGGTGAGTGCAGGTGAGCGGGGTGTGGTGCTGGGTGTTCTGGTGCGAGTCCTAGTGCCTGTAGATGTAGTGCATGCAGGTGAGAGTGTAGACGACACTGGGAGGGAGGAGGGAGACGACGAGTAGGGGGACACAGTGGAGGCAGTGGATGTTGTTGTCTGTATGTGGGTGATGCTTGTTTGAGTGCCTGTGGGTTGTGTGGTGCTTATGTTTGCCTGAGCTACTTTTGTGTGTTGAGGTGTATGCATGCTTGTCTGATGGTCTGCTTGGGATAGGCTGGGGTACAGGGGACTGGGTCTGGGTGGAGGAAGTTGGAGGGGGGAGGCTAGATACAGGGACAATGGCTGGCATCAGTGCTGAGGCCAGAGATTGCAGGGTTCGATGAAGGGCAGCCTGACCAGAATGAATGCCCTCCAGGAATGCATTTCCGTGTTGCAACTCCCTTTCTACACCCTGGATGGCATTCACAATGGTAGACTGCCCAACAGTGAGTGACCTGAGGAGGTCAATGGCCTCCTCACTGAGGGCAGCAGGGGTGACAGGGCCTGAGGTGCCTGGGGCGAAGGTGATGCCCACCCTCCTGGGTGAGCGGGCACGGGGCGAAGGCTGAGGGGCTGCTGGGAGGGCAGTGCTGGTAGGGGAGGTGGCGGCTGTACCTGTAGAAGTGGGGGGCACAGATGGTGCCGCCACCACAAGGGTGCTCCCTTCGGCAGGCGAGTCTGTGGCGCTGTTTGGTGATCCGGTGACCGACGTGAAGCTCCCCTCGCCCTCCGTCCCACTGGTGTATTCAGAGTCTGTGGTGTGGCCCTCCATGACCATGTGGGATGCAGCTCCCTCGTGTTCCGGTGCCACTGTACCTCCGCCTGATGATGCTGATGCACACAAGAACAGGGAGAGCACAAAAAGGGGGGGGAGGAACGACAGAAGAAAGACAGGTTGAGTGCATGGCTTACCGCTACCGTTGGCGGACAATACAGACACAGCAGCCCCCTGCACTACGCCGTGCTCTTGGCCTCTACAGATGCAATTCCTGGGATGTGGCTTACATGGCTATGGTGGTCATCTGCACACATAGATGACACAGGGGCATGTATACCTGTACTTGGCACTTTACAGAGGTGGGGTGGAGTGGCACATGGCCTGCATTACGGAGGGGCCTAGCCTACGGAAGTCGCCCTGGCGTAGGGAAACCCACAGCCCTCCTCCCCCACCCAGACCCCTCCACTGCGCGCAAAGTCCGCAGAATGAGAGTGTACTCACCCCCTTGTGTCTGCTGTGATGCCCTCAAGCACCCATCCAACTCAGGGTAGGCCACCGCCAGGATCCTGAACATCAGGGGGGTCATGGTGTGATGGGCACCCCGCCCATGTTGGGAGGCCATCCCCAGCTCAGCCTCCGCTGTCTTCTTGCTCCAGCGGCGAATGTCCTCCCATCTTTTCCAGCAGTGGGTGCCCCGTCTCTGGTGGACCCCCAGGGTCCGGACGTCCTTGGCGATGGCACGGTGGGCGCTGACCTACATGACATGTACAGGGGAAGAAGAGATGTCATTAACAATAGCACCGTCGAAGTGGGTGGCCCCCATCCCTACCCTTGCCATGTGGCACATGCATTCACAGTCCTTCATGTTCCCTGAACTCTGCCCCCTTCCTACTGACATCCAGCCCTCTCCACCCAGGCATAGCCCATACAATGTGCTCCCTGTGTACTTACCTGTTGGTCTGGAGGACCGTAGAGTAGCGTGTACTGGGGGAGGACCCCGTCCACGAGCTTCTCCAACTCCTCAGTAGTGAAGGCAGGGGCCCTTTCCCCAGACGCAGCAGCCATTGTCTCTTCCAGACCGAGGTCACAGCAGCACTTGCAGTGTAGGTCCTCTCCTGTTGAAGATCAGGTATCGAGTGATTCAACAGATAGAAAATGGCGGTCACGTCCGCGGCGGTGCGTATCATCACCGCCGGCGCACTTCATCATTGGCAGCTGGGACCCATAGGGTCCAATGTTAACCAGTGCAGCATTGCGCCGCCTACCGCGACGGTGTACAACGCCAGCGCAGATACCTCACATCCCATTGTCCCACTTTAGAGGTCAGGCAGCCGCCATTTCAGGGGCCCACATGGCTTCATTTATTACTGCGTCACACATACCTAGGCCTGCACTCAACACACATACAGGAAGAGTTTTGTATTTGGTGTCGTGTTCTGTGTAGCTGTGGGTACATACCTGGGAATTTGTTGACTCTGTGGTCGCTGCTGTCCTTCCTAGGCACCGTCAGGTGGAAGATGTGAGGAGATGGTGGAATTCTCTGGTGTACCTACCGCTGGTGGACCTGTTGACAATGGAGGAGCGACATTTAATCATCACCTACAGGTTTGACCGTGCCACAATCCAGGAACTGTGTACCCAGTTGGAGCCAGACCTGATGTCACCAATCCGCCATCCCACAGGAATCCCCCCTGAAGGGCTGGTGCTATCAGTGCTCCATTTCCTTGCAAGTGGGTCATTTCAATCAACAGTGGCCATGGCATCAGGGATGTCCCAGCCTATGTTTTCCAATGTGTTGTCCAGAGTGATGTCTGCCCTGCTGAAACACGTAAAGAGCTACAACGTTTTCCCTCAGGTGGAGGATTTGGCTTCAGTGAAAGATGACTTCTATGCCCTTGGACATATCCCCAACATCATAGGTGCTATTGATGGGACCCATGTAGCTCTGGTCCCCCCGCAGGAGTGAACAGGTGTACAGGAACCGGAAGAGTTATAATTCCATGAATGTACAGATGGTATGTTTGGCAGACCAGTACATCTCCCAGGTTAATGCTATGTTCCCTGGCTCAGTGCATGACGCCTACATCCTGCGGAATAGCAGCATCCTGTATGTGATGGGTCAACTCCAGAGGCACTGTGTGTGGCTATTAGGGGACCCCGGTTACCCCAACCTGTCCTGGCTATCGACCCCAGTGAGGAATTCCAGGACCAGGGCAGAGGAACACTACAATGAGGCCCATGGGCGGACTAGGAGGGTGATCGAACGCACCTTCGGCCTCCTGAAGGCCAGGTTCAGGTGCCTCCATATGACAGGTGTTTCCCTATTCTACTCACCAAAGAAGGTGTGCCAGATCATCATCGCCTGCTCAATGCTTCACAATCTTGCTTTGCGACGCCAGGTGCCTTTTCTGCAGGAGGATGGTCCAGATGGCAGTGTTGTGGCAGCTGTGGAGCCTGTGGACAGTGATGAGGAGAAAGCTGGGGAAGAAGACATAGACAACAGGGAGTCAGTCATACAGCAATATTTCCAGTGACACACAGGTGAAAATATTTTGTTTTACTATTACATTCACTTTCACACTTCTACCTCTATCCTGTCTGTCATTTAGTAGCAGTATATGGTAACTGAGTTGTACCTTTCCATTACGGTTTCACAGGTGTGGTTACCGACGTGTGTCATCTGCTTGCATCCTTCATGGACTTGTGATGTGTGACATAGGTATGTTGACATTACAATTGAAAATGCATTTTGAAACTGTCATTGATAATACAAATTTACCAAATCACAGACTGACTCCAGATTGTTTTTTGCTTCAAGGGTGTTTATTTAAGTGCTCAAAAATGGAGGGGGGGTTGTAAAATGGTGATGGGTGATGGTGGAGGAATGTCCATGGCAGAGTCCAGTCTATTCGTCTCACAAGTGCTTTGCCCATATGGGCATAGGAAGTGGAGCTGGGGCAGTTCCAATATGGACAGGGTTACAAAGTGGGACAGTGGGAGGACAATCAGGGTGGTCTCATTTCCTGGCAGGGGTCTTGCCATCTTGCTCTGTCCTGTTCCTGGATCTCAGGGACCGCTTGTGGGGTGGTTGTCTATCTGCAGGGGGTGGGGTGCTGGTGTGGTCGTCCTGTGGCGGTGCCTCCTGTCCACTAGCGCCGGCAGAGGTGGTGGGCAGTTCATCGTCCATGCTAGTGTCAGGGGCCCCTTGGAGTGCCACGGTGTCCCTCATGGTCTTTTGTATGTCCTTCAGCACCTCTACGATGGTGCCCAGGGCGGAGCTGATGGTTCTGAGCTCCTCCCTGAACCCCAAATACTGCTCCTCCTGCAGGCGCTGGGTCTCCTGAAACTTGGCCAGGACCGTCGTCATCGTCTCCTGGGAGTGGTGGTATGCTCCCATGATGGAGGGGAGGGCCTCCTGGAGAGTGGGTTCCCTTGGCCTGTCTGCCCCCTGTCGCACAGCAGCCCTTCCAGTTCCCCTGTGTTCCTGTGCCTCCGTCCCCTGGACCGTGTGCCCACTACCACTGCCCCCAGGTCCCTGTTGTTGTTGGGGTGGTGGGTTATCCTGGCTTCCCTGTAGTGGTGGACACAACGCTGATTGACGTGTCCTGGGTACGGAGGTATGGGCCCGCTGGGTGGGTGCTGTGCTGGTGTTACCAGAGGATGGAAGGTCAGTGTTGGGCTGTGCCTGTGCAAGGGGAACCGACTGTCCCGAGGCCCACGATTGTCCGGGCTGGTCATCTGGATTCAGTTGGCCAGAGCTGCTGTCACTGTGGGCCTCTTCTGTGGGTGGAGTGGAGATGTCTGGACCCTCCTGTGTAGTGACGTTCCGTAGTGGTCCTGCAGGGGTATAAGAGCAGGATTATTGCATGTGTGTGTGTCATGGTGTGCAATGGGTGGGTGTGCGTGTACCCCAGTGCAAGCATTCCTGTGTGGGGGTTTGTGTGATGATGGTTTAGGGGGTTGTTATGGGTATGTGCAGTGAGCATGCTTTAGTGAGGGGTGACCATGCTTACTTGTGTCATGCTTGTGTCAGGTTTTGTGGGATGATAAATGGTGGCCTTTGGAGTTGGGTGTGACTCCCCTCCCAGCGGTAGAGATAAAAAACTTGGGGGTATGGTTTGATTCTTCTCTGAGTTTCATCTGTCATACCAAGAAGGTGGCGGCTTCCTGCTATGGCATCATCAGAGGACTTCGACCTATCCTCAAATTCTTTGATGCACCTACAAGACAGCTGGTGGTTCAAGCATCAGTGCTGTCTAGGTTGGGCTATGCCAACTCCCTATTGGCGGGGATAAACCAGTCAGAATTTCGGCGGCTCCAGCGGGTTCAAAACGCTGCGGTCCGACTGGTGACTGGTCTCCCCAGGCGATGTTCGGTGTCCAATACTCTGCGCTCTCTCCACTGGCTCCCTGTGCAACAGAGGATTAGATTTAAGGTTCTCTGTTTTGCATTTAAAATCTTAAAGGGTACTTCCCCACAAATCATGGAGAAATTGCTGATTCCTTATGTTCCCTCTCGCACTCTTAGATCGTTAGGCCAGAACTTAGCAGTGGTTCCGCGCTTTAAGCTGAGCAGAATTGGGGATCGCTCCTTTCGAGTCCTGGCAGCGTGTTGGTGGAATTCTCTTCCTCCACAAATCCGGGCCATTGATGAGCTCCTTCAGTTTAGGCGGGCTATTAAGACCTTTTTATTTGTCTAAGCTTATTTGTTGTGTTTTGTCTTCTTTTGCCCGCTTTTAGTGCTGTGTTGTGTTTTCCTTCTCAAAGCGCCGGGACGCCCCTTTGCTGGGGCAGCTGTGCGCGGTACAAATAAAAATAACATAACAAAAAAATAACATAACATGCAGGGCTTGGTGTTGGGATGGGTGGTTTGTGTTATTAGTACATTAGTGAGGAGTTGGAGTGATAGAGGAGGGGGTGAGGGTGGGGGTGTGTGATAGCATGCAGGTAGGGTGGGGGATATGATAGTTAAGATTTGACTTACCAGTGTCCATTCCTCCACCGACTCCTCCGAGGCCCTCTGGATGCATGATGGTCAAGACTTGCTCCTCCCATGTTGTTAGTTGTGGGGGAGGAGGTGGGGGTCCGCCACCAGTCCACTGTACCACGATGTTGTGCCTGGAGACCACTGAACGCACCTTCCCCCGTAGGTCGTTCCACCTCTTCCTGATGTCCTCCTGATTTCTTGGATGCTGTCCCACAGCGTTGACCCTGTCCACGATTCTGTGCCATAGCTCCATCCTATCAAATTAAACATTAGGTAATCCTAATCTTCACCCCATATTGGCATACAAGTCTTTGATTGGTCTTCATATTGACGTCTTCAGAGGTGGCACGTCCGTTGTGACTTCATCTTTTTGTAATTCTTTTGCACATCGTTTGGTCAGCAGTTCCATTGTCTTCACCAGTTTGAATGACCTTGTACATTACATTAATCTACACTGTTCCAATTTATTTTAACATTTATTCCATGAGCATAGAAAATATGCTTGAGAACGGATCTAACATGGTTACATTCATCTTCCAAGTTTGAAGAAAAAGAACAAACAGGGTCATGGCCCCTTGTGAGTCAGCACACTGAAAAATAGAAAAATACATTTAATATGAGAGCCAAGCAGCTAAGCTGCAGCTCATGCTAACTTAAGGCCTATGAAGTTTTCAATACAGATTTAATAACGTAAATGTTAGTATAAGGTCATTTGAACGTAACATAAACATTTTGATCATCATTATTAGTTTGCGTATACATTGGTGGCCACTCTTCGTGGTCACAATTCAAGCGCACGTCTAAGCAAAATTGCTATTATTATAGTTTCTATGTGGCATCATCACACCTTAATTCATAAACATTTCATGTTAATATAGATTATATAAGCTACGCTCGCTCACCGCCAATGCCTCCACTGCTAGCGTGAACAGCATCAGTGAGAGTGGGCATCCCTGTTGAGTTCCCCTCCTCACCGGAAATCCCTGGGATATTCTACCATTCAATTTAACTCTCGCTTTGGGGTTTGTGTACCGAAGCTTTACCCATCTGATATACAGGGGGCCAAATCCCATTTTTTGCAGACGCCTAAATAAGTATGGCCATTCAATCGCGTTGAATGCTTAATTGCCATCCAGGGACATAATCGCTGTGGGGTCTCCCTGCCTTTCCGCTTTCATTTTATTGAGCGGTCTGGTAAAAAAATATTTTGGTCTGGGTGTATAAAGTCAACAATTACTTCCCGCAGTCTGTTCGCGAGGACCTTCACTAAAATCTTAGTGTCAGCGTTCAGTAAGGATATGAGTCTGTATGACTCATACCTATCTCTAGGTTTGCCTGGCTTTGGTATGAGAATTATTGTGGCCCTTCTCAGATCCTCTAGGAGCTCACCGACAGCAAAAGCTTCTTTGTATGTTGCACGAAGCGGTTTGGCTACCCTGCGTGATAGTCTATGGAAAAGTTCCATCAGGAGCCTTTTGGGGCCTGGAGCTTTCCCCGCTAGCACTTTTCCCATTGCTAGTGTAATTTCTTCTGCTGTAATCTCTTCTCTAGGGTTATTCTCTGTTCCCCAGGTTAATTGCTTAGTAGGGCAATCTTCGATGAATTCTAACACTACCTCTGTAACATTGAAGTATAGAATGCCTCCATATAGTTGGCGAAGACCTCTGCCACCCTCTCGCTAGTTGTTACTATGCCTCCATTGTCTAGGGTTTGTGTTCCTAATGTGTAGATTCTCCCATTCTGTGCTCCTGTTCGAAGCCAGTAGCCTACTGGCCTTGTCTCCTTTCTCTATGCATTTTTCTTTAGCAATATGGGTTATTTTCGTCTCATTTCTAGCAGTCAAACAATAGTCCTCTCTAAGTAGTTCCAGGACCCTCGCTAGTTGTGTTGTGGGTCTCATTGTGTATTCTTTATCAAATTGTATTATTTTAGCCTCTAGTTCCTGCATTTTAGCTTTGCATATTTTCCTATCCCCGACTTCCCCTGCTAGAATGACACCACGTATTGTGGCTTTATATACTTTCCACTCTGTAATTTTACTCTGTACAGACCCCCCGTTTTCTTTAAAGCAGAGTTTGGTCGCATTATCTAAATTACGCATTTCTTGTTTATTAGCTAAGTGCCAGGTTTCCATCTTCCATTCTCTAAAACCCCCGGAGTTCTCACCCTTGTATAGGATTTTTAGTGGGATGTGATCGCTTAGTCCGTGCTTTTGAGAAGTCGGGTAGTGCGTGTGCGATGGTGAAAAAGTAGTCTAGTCTAGATTGTATGTTGTGGGTGTGTGAGTAAAAGGAGTATGCACACTCCTGTCCCCTTTTTTTCCCTTCAAATCTCACATAATCCCATTGCTTGCGTAGAGCCTCAAGGCACTTTTGCTAGGCTGAGGAGGTCATGCCCACAGGAGCTATGTGTCTAGATCCTCCTGCTTGACCTAAAAACAAGAAGAGTGTCTGTCAGGCTGACCTTTGCTCAGCCTGACAGACACACTACTTTTGGGACAGGCAAAAGGTGAGTGGGCGTGGCCCCCTCACCCAGTAAGACGGGCCTTAGTTGCATTTGTGAAGACATTCCCATAGAAATACAGGCATCGGCAAAGCCAATAGATCTCACCTATGTGACAGCTGTTGGCTTTGCTAATGTCTTTTAGCCATACTGTAGAGCAGCATGGCTGCTGTGAAGCATGATTCTCTACAACATGGTAAAAATACATTGGCAAAGCAAATAGCTCTTATACAGGCCAGAACTATTGGCTTTGCTAATGCTTGTTATAAAGTTATACAATTTTTTATTATGTTGCCCAAGTTGTTTACATTACTCTTAGATGTTGCATGGCACCACATGTATTATTATTAATTTGTGGTCCTTGCCAAAGTGGGAAAGACATTGATATGCTTTTGGCAGTCACCAGAAGAAACCTTCAGGTTTCTGTGTAATTATGGAAGCCAGCAAGGTCTGACAATTGGATTTATTGTCATGGACTATGGCTCTAACATAGTTAAGACCACAGCAGATGGTGACTATTTCAGGGTCCTGTGTTTGGCGCATTGATTCAACCTAGTTGTCCACGACTTTCTCAAAAAAGACGAAAGGGCCTGATTTAGAGTTCAGCTGACGGGTTACTCTGTCACAGCTGTGACGGACATCCCAGCCGCTGAAATCTAAATCCTATTATGTCCTTTGGGATTTAGATTTTGGTGGATGGGATATCCGTCACCGTTGTTACAGAGCAACCTGTCCGCCAAGTTCTAAATCAGGACCTTAGTGTGCTGCTAAGGTGAAGACACTATTTTCATTTCTGCAGGATGGTTGGTAACAGATTCTATAAGAGGTGCATAATCACTGCAGTTCTCAAACAACCTATTCTGGTGCAGGCCGGATTTACTGTGGCTGTATTTTGACAGATATGAAGGCCCCTGGAAGCAGAATCCATAGTTTAATTTAAAGACTCTTGTAGACTCTGAGCAGACGATCCGTGTGATTTTAGGTCCCCTGAACCGGGGTTGCTACTTCTGTCGTAGTTTGACTCTTGCTCTAGGCAAGACTGCTGGTTTAAGGATGACAGTACTTATGTTTGTAGGCAACTATGCCTGTCCTACAACAAGTAGCAACTGTCTTCCCAACCCTCCCGGTTCACGAGCAGCACCTCACCATAAACCCAAACAGTAAAAGGTGATTTGTGGCAGCCTTTACTCTTGGACTCAAGAGTGCGACATCTCAGGGAGTGTAGTGGTTAAATAGAGAGTACCCCTTTCTCACATGAGCAACATGTCTCAATGAAACACAGGCAATGAAGGAGATGCAGTAAAGTTTTCCATAGGTTTTAATTAACAAAACTGCAACCTACGATAAGTTGCATGGGCTGCAATGATTAGGATAATGAACAGGGCAAGAAACAGAATTCTGAAAACGAGAGTCATTAATACAAAGACCCCCACCATCTTGAAATAGCATGAAATGACATGAGTTGTGAAATATGTCCTAATACCTTAAGGTGAACTGAACCCCTAACCTAAGGAGAGCTAGGTGTGATAAGCCTAATCTGCCAATGCCATGTCCATGAGAAGAGCCCCCAACACTTGTTACCTTGGAATGAGGTCTCTAGCTCAGACTCCGTAGGGACACGAAGACTGGGTCAACGTCAAGGCAGCATGCAGCATTGATAGCAGCCATGGCATCTGCTGGAATCCTTCTGACTATCTGTCTAAGTGAGGTGCATTTATACAGATCCCCTGACGTAGGTCTGTTCCCAAAAAATAGATAACAACACAGGCTGGGGCGGCAATTTATGTAAACAATTCCCTTGAAAGAGTGAAGAGGGAAAGTACCTTATGTGAATACCTACAGTCTGTTTATCTTTGTCGCTTGATATTGACGCCTTAGCGCGGTGGTACTGATAACGTGAAACTAAAACATTGACGTAACTAGAAACAATACAGCCATCTTGGATACTTGTAATTAAATAATTGCTCTAAAACAGAGCAAGCTACGGAGAGTAAAAGTCACTAGGTGGCGGGGTACAGGTCCGCAAGCCAGAAGGCTTAGCTAACTCCTGTTTTCCATTAAAACAAGATAGGATTCACTACACTTCAAAAGGCAGCCTGTCCATTTTACTCACCAACATTAGTCTAAATTGTAATGGAGGCTTTCAAAGGTCTGTCACACTTGTTGTGAGAAGGCTTTTACATGGAAAATGGTGTGGAAAAGTTAACTCGTTTTTTTCCATAGTACAGAAAAACTGTCTCTCAGGTAGCCTTAGGGAAGCGATGCAGAAATTGTATACACACACAGGACAGCAATAAATGATGTTTCTGGGCTACGGGTTACAGCAGTTATCAAGGCTGGAAGGGTGGAGAGGACCACTTTTGTTAATGGGGCTGTTTTTGTAGCAGTGCAGCAGTTTTAAGAGCACTGCAGAGTTCCTGGTATATCCAACAGTTTTCAGACAAGAATAAAGGACTAAGAAAAGTGGTGATTAATGTACCTGCTGGAGAGAGATACGAGTTTTGTCTAGTGGCAGTTTTGACTCATCTAAGGTAGCGCAGAGGGCCAACATGCCTGCAGCAAAGAACATATATTGTGCAGGTGACAAAACAGTATTTTATGTGCATTGCTCAGTGGGATACTGCTTTTGTCATAGAGATCTTTTTGTTACTATGCAGTTCATAAGTTGCAATCATAATCTAGCACAGTAAACTATGAACTGCTGTCAAAGAGCTGCATGCAAACTGCATGGTGCAGGTTACAAAGTTATGTTTTTTCCCAGTCTTTGATTATCCTAATCTTGCTCAAAAGTGTTTGGGTAGAAATAAATTAATAGTAAAGGCAACCCTAACCTCTGTGTTATGTACTGAATCCCGAGTTTATGCTTCCTCAGACCAACGGGGTCATTACGACCTCGGCGGTCTTTTTGCAAGACCGCTGAGGGACCGCCGTGCGGAAGACCGCCTGTGCAGGAGGTTTGCCGCTCGGCGTATTATGACTGTTGGCTGCTCTCCGTCGTTATTCCGACGGAGAGCCGCCAACAGCCATACTTGCGGGCGGTGGGGAAGGGGAGGTTGCTCCACTTCCACCGCCACGCCAACAGAACACCGCCCAGCGAATCACGTCCTGTGATTCGCCGTGGCGGTGTTCTGTTGGCGGTGTGGTGTCGGCGGAGCTTCCCCCATGGCTCCCGTCCCCTCCCGGAGGATCGACGGAACAGGTAAGTCGATCGTCCGTTGGGGAGGGGGGTGTTGTGTGCCTGCATGGGGGTGTGCGTGTGTGTATGTAGAGGGGGTGTGTGAGTGCGTGTATGCTTGCGGGGGTGTTGTGTGTATGGGAATGAGTGCGTGTATGGCTGTGGGTATGTCTGTATGGATGTGTGCATGTATGTTTGAATGTGGTTCTGCGTGTCTGACTGTGTGTGTGGATGTAGGCATGTATGTTGGGGTGTGTGCGTATGTGTGTTGGTGGTGCCTGCATGCGTGTCGGGTGAGTGTGAGTAATGTTATGTTGGGGGTCCGGGTGGGGAGCGGGGCCCTGCCACCTTTGGGGGGTGGCAGGGGTGGTGGGGGGTATAGGGGAGGGAGTCGGGTGAGGGTTGGGGGTGGGGGAGACCCCTATCAGGGCCAGGGATGGATTTCATGGCGGTTGAAACCGCTGGAAATCCACAGCGGTAAGCCGGGTCCAAATACCGCCGGCAGTATACTGACGGCCGCTGGGCTGGAGACCCAGGTCTCCAGCCCGGCGGTCGTCTCCGCCCTGGCGGGCGGGTCGGAGAACCGGCGGTTGACCATGGCGGTAACCGCCATGGTCATAATACACCAAGGTAGGACCGCCAGCCTGTTGGCGGTCTTACCACCGGTTCTCCACCATCCGCCAGGGTTGTAATGACCCCCCAAGTACTCTAAAAAATGCCTACCACTATGGATGACATGTGAATCTAACACCATGTAGTCTGTTTTGTCTTAAATAACATTTACTTTACACTGAATTACACAATGTCTATGTATGTGTGGGTGATGTTAAGTGCTCCAATGCACTATACTGGTAAAAAAGGTGCTATAAATCAAATGAAATACATGTGAGAGAGCAGCGATGGAGAGATGAGAGGCACTGTTAGACGATGATGGGGAGGGAGTCATTGAAGAGCCCCAATAAAGAGCGCTGTATTCTGGTGCTTTGTGCGATCATCATTGGCTATGCTTGAAAAAAATATTTTAATTGAATATATAATGAAAAATGTGTTGTAGAATGCATTGTTTTTGCTATTTATTTCAAATTTTCTCAGGGGGGTGAGAATCCCTCCCAGGCCCCCCTGTAGTGGTCAGGTTCGCTGACTGTGTACCCTACGGGGGCTGGTCTGAAAAAAACTGCTAGGGCTGCGGTTCCAGCCCTGGCAGTTGTTCCAAATAAAAGTTAAGATTCATATCCCTAACACCTATTGACTGCGTGTGCAATCTTGGACATAATATTTACCCTGTAGAAACTCTCTAGAACCTTAAAATGTAAAGTGTGGGTGCCTCAAAACAGGTATGTCACAGGGATTACTGGTGTGTATATCTAAGACATAGCAGAAGACATTGGTTCAATGAACGGCATGAACATTGGCCAGCAGGAGAACCAATAACAACTGGAAAGCAATTGCAGTGTTTATGTTTTCATTTTACACTAGTGGTTTAAAAACAGAACAAGGGTTGTGGCAAAATGAGCCTTCTTCTAGTTAACATTGCTCCACATAATTGATTTAGAATAAATTACAATTTTCTGAAGTCTCTGTTGCAGTGATTGGAGAAGGGTCTGTGACAGCTGCTGTTTGCATACAGTTATTGGAGCTGAGGGGTACACTACTGACCACTGATACTGGGTATGTGTGAAAAATGTTGCTTTATTAAAACAGGTGCACATCAAATCACACAACCCTGCGGTTTGCCTTACAAAAATACCAACCTCACTATACAAAGAGTTCTCCTATGTTGCTTACCCCCACCCCTAATATACCCTCGCAGAACTTTAATATTGCAATACTGTATTTCCTTCAGGTTGATCTGTGCCATTGCTAGCTTTGAACTCCATTCCAGTTTAATGTAATTATTAATATCTAAATAACTCAACTTCAAAATGAACTTTTTAATTTCCTGGCTCGTTCAGGTGTGATCTTGTCTATCCATTACTTTCCAGCCTGGACTGCTGCTGTTAAAAACAATAAACTTCTGTAAATCCTGGTAACTTCACAGCCAACCGTTCGTGCACTTGCCTCAAAGCAACAAAGCTTTTAGCACAACTATCCCTTGTGCACCTGTTGCAAACAATGCAAGCCAGAAAAATGGGCCGACTGAACCAAAACCCACGAAAAACGTTATGCAAGGAGAAGCAGGTGGACAAAAATACTACTAGCCTAGTACCAGCCACTGTCTCATCAAGAACAAAAACTCAAAATGTTGGGTAATATATCAGTTGGGCTATGAAATAGCCCATGCAGCCCAAAAACCCTGAGTGGTCTTCAGATTGCTCCACTTCCCCAATCCTCCTGGGGAAAGACCTCTCAATGGTCGGCTGCCCCCTCCCCCCCCAGGCTCCAATGGGGCAAAGGGGTGCATTACTGATCACAAACACTGGTTTTGTGTGAAAAAGGCTGCTTTATTGAAACAGTTGGACATCACATCAAACAATCCTGGGCCTTTGCCTTACAGAACAACCAACCTCACTATACAAAGAGCTCACCTATGTTGCTTATCACCCAACTCTAATATATTCTCCCCCCTTGCAACACTTTAATATTGCAATACTGTATTTCCTCAAGGTTGATCTGTACCATTGCTAGCTTTAACCTCCCTTCCAGTTTTGTGTAACTATCAACCTCTACCTAACCAACTTCCAAACAACCCTATTAACTTCCTGGCTCGTCCAGGCATGGTCTTGTCTACCCATTCCTTTCCAGCCTGGACTGCCACTGTCAACAACCATAAACTTCTTTAAACCATACCAACTTCACAGCCAACCGTCACCCAGAAAAAGGCCTACACTAGACTTTTTCTCCCCCCCCCCCCCCAACCCCAAGTAGACACTGTCTATGGGACGTTCAGCAATTTGCCCAGCACTTCCCCTTTTTTTAAGAAGTATAACTCCTTCCCTAGAAAAGACAAGTGCACTCCATACCTAGAAAAGACTCCATCACCTCGGCAAAACTCAGGCCCTGATTTATACTTTTTGGTGCAAAACTGCACTAACGCACCAAAAGGTTTAGCACCCGCTTGCACCATTTCTGTGCACCAGCCGGGCACCAGATTTATGGAATGGTGCAAGCCGGTGCAAAGGGTAGGCTAGCGTTAAAAAAATGACGTTAGTCGGGTGGGGCTGGCGGTATGGAAGAAGGGGGTTTTCCGCCAAAAAATGACGTTAAGCAGGTTAGAGTAAAAAAATTACTTTAACCTGTTTAGAGTCATTTTCTGACGCAAAACCATCCATACCATATGACTCCTGTCTTAGAAAAGACAGGAGTCATGCCCACCACCCCAGTGGCCAGGCATGGCCTTTGCACCCAGTACCATGTCCATTTCAGGGTCCCCAATGGCACTTTAAAAACAAAAATAAAATACTTACCTATACTTACCTGGGATGGGGTCCCCCATCCTCCGCTGTCCCTGGGACCTGGGGAGGGCACCTGCCGGCTTATTCCATGGTTTTTCACCATGGAAATAGGTCCACAGGTCCCCTAACACCTGCCCTGAACAAGGCGTTAAAAAATGGTGCAAAGCAAGTTTTGCACCATTTTTTGACCCCTCCTTCCCCCTGTGCATGATTTTTGCATGGGAGGATAAATAGGGCGCTAGGGCCTTAGAGTAATCTTTTGCCCGGGAACGCCTACCTTGCATCTCATTGGCGCAAGGTAGTTTTCCGCAGGCAAAAAATGACTTTAACTCCAATATTTTGGCGCTAGACATGTCTAGCACCAAAATATAAATATGGAGTTAAGTTTGAGCCGGATTTGTGTAAAAAAAGAAATAATAAATAAATAATAATAATAATGTCACAAATCCGGTGCAAACAGAGTATAAATATGCCCCTCAGAGTCCTCATACCTTAAGTCTTGGTGCTTTACCCTCCCAAAAGCCCTGTCCCTGCAAAAAGCATGCATCTCTTTATTCATTTTGCACCAGGCCTTTTCGATTGCTAATGGTCGGATGGCCTCACACCAAACACTCCTAGGCACAAAAGCGAAACTGTTCCTTTTCTTTTTTCGGGACCACACCAATCGTTTACACAATTAAGTTCTCCATGGGCCAATCATCAAAGAGTCCTGCCATTTGGCCTTCCTGAACTTCCTGTTTAGTTTGTTCCTTACCACCTGTTTATGGGTATTCACTGATTTTGAGTTGTCTGCCCACCGTCTCACTCTTGGCTCCTCGTAACCCACTTGAAATCCCCATGTGACACCATCCAACAATAACTTAGGCCCTCATTATCACTCTGGTGGTGAGTGATAAAGTGGCGGTAATACCGCCAACAGGTTGGCAGTAATTACTGTCAAATTATGACCATGGCAGTGATAACTCCCATTGACAGCCAATGTACCACACCAACCGCCAGGGCGGAAACAACACTCACCACTGCAGTAGCCGTCAACAGCCAGGCGGAAGACAAAGTACAGCCCACCATATTTTGGCACATCAATCCGCCACTTTTTCTGGGGCGGTACCAACGCCATCAAAAGCCTGGCAGAAACGTATCACAGAAGTGAAAGGACTCGCCATCGGTGACACAGGGAAGAACAATGCCGCCATGGAACCGGAACTGCAAATCTTCCCCATGCCCATCTACGTCATTCTCCACTCGGAACGCCAACGAAGATGGTGACGGTGAGTACAGCCGCCTAGCACACAAGGGAGGGAGGGAGGAAAAAAAGAGTGACACACACACACACAACACACACCATACACACAACCGGCTAAACACGAAAAACAATGGCACATGACACATGGCACAATAATGCAAGGACAACAAGAAGGCACTAATGAGAATGTATTGATATAAACAGCTACTAAATAATCCAATTGTACGTTAAACAGATATGTACCAATGTACACAAAGGGCCACTGCCCAGTCCAATGCACTAAGGGCCCACATGGCCCCAGGGCACAGTCCAAGGCCCAACTCGAATCCTGACTTCATCCGGACATAACTCTACAGGGGCATCAGTTTGCAAGTGGGGAGGCACCTCAGGGGGATGAGGGTGGGGTTGCACCTCAGCCGATAATGGGAACAAACCCAATGGTTTTGGAGAGCGCTCCATGCCCACATCTCTGTGCTGGGGAGTGCAAGGCCTCAGTCTCTCAGGTGCGTGACTTTACCACTGGTTCTGGAGGGGGCTCCATGCCCATTTGTCAGTGCTGGGGAGTGCAAGGCCACAGTCTCTCAGATGGGTACCATTCCCACTGCTCCTGGAGGGGAGCCCTTCGTACAGCAGCCCCTGGAGGGTCGCCTACATGCCCTCTGCTGGTGGTGATGGCTGCACTGTGTCATCTGGAGGTGAGGGCTAAACTGTGGTGGCTGGTGGAGGTGCCTCCTGGACAGCCTCTGCTGGTGGCGAGGGCTGAACTGTGGTGGCAGGTGAAGGTGCCTCCTGGGCAACCTCTGCAGGTGGTGAGGGCTGAACTGTGGTGGCAGATGGAGGTGTCTCCTGGGAAGCCTTTGCTGGTTGTGAGGGCTGAACTGTGGTGGCAGGTGAAGGTGCTTCATGGGCAGCCTCTGCTGGTGGTGAGGGATGCACTTTCTCAGCGGGCGGTGGGGACCCCGTGACCACTGGTGGTGGTGGAGGTGTCACCCCAACAGCCTCCCCTGGAGTCGAGGGCTTCTTCCCCTTCATGGCATGAGGCATGGGATGCTCACCCTTCCTAGCAGGGGTTGAGGGCTTCTTCCCCTTTATGGCAGGTTGTGTGTCTTCCTTAGCCTTCCGGGCAGGAGTCGAGGGCTTCTTCTCCTTCATGGCAGGAGGTGCAGGCTCCTTCCCCTTCATGGCAGGAGGTTTGGGATCCTTCACCTTCTTGGCTGGTGGAGTGGGATCCTTCACTGACTTGCCACCATGACTAGGTGGTGCCACCACTCTCCACGTGGACTGTTCGGCTGAGGTGCTGGGCTGGGTCATTGGGACCCTGCTTTTACGGGCAGGATGGGGGGAGGGGGAGAGGAGAGGTCAAGTTGGGCAAGGAAAAGCTTCTTAGGGACGGTGGTGTGGGAGAAGTGAGTAGGGATGGGAATGGAGGTTGAGGGAGTGGTTGTAGGAGGTGTATGTCTCCTGGATTTGGGTGCAGGTGTATGGGTGGTATGCTGATGTGAGGTGGATAGCTGTTGGGTATGTGAGTGCTTGTGTCCTTTGGGGTGGACAGACAGGGTGGGAGAGGACACAAGAGACGCGGGCATGGATGTTGTGGAGGTGTCTGCTAGTGAGGTGTGTGTGCTGCTTGGTGTGGTGATGCTGGTGGTGGATATTGATATAGTGCATGCAGGTGTGAGTGTGGACGTGACTGTGAGGGAGGTGGAGGAGGAGGAGGGGGAGACAGAGGAAGCAATGGATGTGGTTGTGTGTGCAACTGTCTTGTGTTTGCATGACTGCTTGTGAGATGAAGTGTGGTGCCTGTGTTTGCCTATCCCATTCTTGGGTGTTGTTTTGTGTGCATGCTCGTCTGATTGTGTGCATGGGATGGGTTGGGGTTGAGGAGATTGGGACAGGGAAGTGGTAGTTGGAGGGGAACGGTAGGAACATGGACAATGGCTGCCATCAGAGAGGAGGCCAGAACCTGAATCGATCTCTGTTGGGCTGCCAATCCACAGTGGATGCCCTCCAGGAATGCATTACATTGCTGCATCTGGGATACCAGCCCCTGGATGGCATTCACAATGGTTGACTGCCCTACAGAGATGGATCTCAGGAGGTCAATAGCCTCCTCACTCAGGACAACAGGGCTCACTGGGGCAGGGCCTGAGGTGCCTGGGGCGAAGGAGATGCCCACCCTCCTGGGTGAGCGTGCACGAGCAACTCGTCGAGGGGCTACTGGGAGGGCGGTGCTGGTATGGGGGTGGCAGCTGTACCTGCAGCTGGGGTGGTCACAGAGGTGTCCGCCACCACCAGGGAGCTTCCATCAGAGGAGGTATCTGAGTCTGTGTTGTCACCTCCTGTCTCCGCTGTGGTGCTCCCCTCGGCCTCCGTCCCACTGGTTCCCTTGGCGTTGGTGGACTCTGCCCCCTGTGGGATGCAGCTCCCTCTGTCGCCGGTGTCCCTGCTGCTCCGCCAGATGATGCTAATGTGCACATGGACAGCATGACAGAAGAAAAAAGGGAGGGAGAGAGAAAAAGGAAACACTGGGTCAGTTACTGCACCAACACCACAGTTGGCATACACAGCACTGTCACACACAGGGATCAGGCTTCAGCACTATGCATTGCTGTGATATGGGTAGATGCCACAGCAAGATGAGGGCCACACACTGCCAACTGCACTCCTCTGGGTGCCCACAAAGCCCTGACTGACATGGAATGCTAACAAGCTAGGTTACCTGCATTTGCCATACACCTATTACCCTAGAGTTGACTCACGCTGCAATATCTGGCCTGGCCTTAGGGGCACTTACTAATTCACATCTACCACCCGGATCCTATGCCACTGTACTCACCACCTTGTGGCTGCTGTGATTCCCTCAAGCGCCCATCCAGCTCTGGGCAGACCACCGCCAGTATGCAGGCCATCAGGGCGGTCAGGTTCCGACGGGCATCCCTTCCTTGTTGGTAGGCCAGCTCCAGCTGAGCCTCCGCGGTCTTCCATGCCCAGCGTCTCAGGTCCTCCCACCATTTCCAATACGCCTTAATCCCTTCTTTTGATGGGCCTGACCTGCAGAGGTAATACAAACAAGAGAACACTATTGCACATACAATCCAGCCTGTCACACATATGGCCCGCCAATCCTGTTTCCATCACCACTGGCACACACATCGGCCGACACACACCATGTACACCACCACAAGACATTTCTCCCCCAATGACACAATGCTTGCACACACATCTCCGTGCATCCTTCCCACATGCATCATGCCCAAAGTGTACTCACCTGTTGGTCTGGAGGCCCATACAGCAGTCCGTACTGGGGTAGGACCCCATCCACCAATCACTCCAACTCCTCCGAAGTGAAGATAGGAGCCCTTTCCCCAGTCACACTGGCCATGGTAGGTTCCAGACACAGGTCACAGCAGCACACCAGTGTAGCTGTTCTCCTGTTTAAGTTCAGGAAACAAGTGAGGAATCAGATAGAAAATGGTGGTTACGTCGGCGGCGGTGTACACCGTCACCACCGGAGCAGATCCCCATTGATCACTGTACTCCATAGAGCCCCATATTATCCAATGAGGAATGGCATGGCGGTGCAAGACCGCCTTCCGCCACGACACCCAAAGTCAGTGGAATTACCTCACTTCCACCTGTCCCTACATACAGGACAGGTGGTCGCCATTTCATGGGGGAGGACATGGTCACATCAACATTAACTACGTCACAGCCTAGATTAGCACATACCTCACCATTCCCAATGTCCCATCACATAAATGCGCTATGTACACTGAAGTTGTGATTCCATTGTTCAAACTGTGACAGCCTACTCACTTTTGTGTCCCTTAGATACCTACCACTGCGGATGAATAGGAGGTGGAGACATACCCCCGTGTACAGACTACTTGTAGACTTAGCTACACTGGAGGACAGGCATATTATATTTACCTATAGACTGGACAGGGCCACAATAACAGAGCTGTGTGCCCAATTGGAGCCAGACCTGATATCTGCTATCCGTCATCCCACTGGGATCCCCCCTCTTGTGCAAGTCCTGTCAGTGCTCCATTTCCTGGCAACAGGTTCTTTCCAAGTGACAGTGGGCTTGGCAGCAGGAAAATCACAGCCAGTGTTCTCAATCATGCTGGCAAGAGTTTTGTCTGCCCTGGTAAAACCCATGTGCAGCTACATTTCTTTCCCCCAGGTGGAAGAGTTGGCCACAGTGAAGGCCGGATTCTATGCAATGGGACATTTCCCCAATATTATTGGGGCGATTGACGGAACACATATTGCGTTTGTTCCACCCTTTCAGAATGAACAGGTGTTCGGAAATCATAGGAGTTTCCACTCACTGAATATGCAAATGGTGTGCCTGGCAGACCAGTACATCTCCCACGTCAATGCAATGTATCCTGGGTCCGTGCATGACGCCTTTGTTCTGAGGAATAGCAGCATCCCAAATGTGATGGCCCAACTACTCAGGCACAGGGTATGTCTAATAGGTGAGCCATGGCCCCCGCCCACTGTATTTTAGTGTATGCCTTCAGGTGTCATGCCCAAATCACTGTGTTAGGCTAAATGTAGCCCCTCAATACTTACAGGTGACTCTGGCTACCCGAACCTATTGTGGCTGCTGACCCTTGTGAGGAATGCCAGGACAGGGGCAGAGGAACGTTATAATGAGGCACATTGGTGAACCAGAAGGATCATATGGAGGACATTTAGCCTCCTGAAGGCCAGGTTCAGGTGCCTCCATCTGACAGGTGGATCCCTGTGCTACTCACCCGGGAAGAATTGCCAGATAGTAGCGGCATGCTGAATATTACACAACCTGGCCCTCAGACGGCATGTACCCTTTCTGCAGGAGGAAGAGACTAGAAATGCCCCTGTGGAAGCAGTAGACCCTGAGGACAGTAAGGATGAAGAGGCTGAGGATAAGGATGAGGACAACAGAACATCACTTATCCGTCAATACTTCCAATGACACACAGGTGAGACAGTGTAACTAACCATTCCTCTGACTATTGGTGTATTCTGTGTGGCTGTAGCATGATGGCATTAACTTCCTTTGCATCTCAACTTACTGTCAACTATGACTTGTCATTTTACAGATGTTGGTGATATAACAACTGTGTACTGATGTGCTGACGTGCTGACTACAGACAGGTCATTATTTCTAGGCTCTCACAGTGTTCAGATCATTTGCACTAGATGTGACTGTTTCCATAAATTCACATTTTCAAAACATAAAATACTAGTAGTCAAGTTGTGTTCAAGGATATTTATTGTAATGCTGTGAAATTGAGGGAAAAGTGCAATGGAATGGGGTGATGATGGAGGAAGGTCCAGGGTATTGTTCCTGTCTGTTTGTAGCACGGTGCACTGTCCAAGGGGCCATAGGAAGGGGAGCAAAGGCAGTTCAAAGTGGACAAGTTGACAGGGTGGGCTACAAGGGGGACAATCAGGAGAGTCTCATTTCCTGGCAGTGGTCTTGGCAAGTGTCTTTGGCTTCTGTCTGTTTCGGAGGGA
Source organism: Pleurodeles waltl (assembly GCF_031143425.1). NCBI lineage: Eukaryota > Metazoa > Chordata > Amphibia > Caudata > Salamandridae > Pleurodeles > Pleurodeles waltl. The sequence continues at coordinate 568,301,718 of NC_090446.1, read as the reverse complement.
ACGTTTGCGGGGTGGTACACCTTGTGCAGGGGGAGGGGTGCTGGTGGCCTGTGGGTCCTGTGGCGGGGCATCCTGCCCACTAGCTGCAGCGAAAGTGGAAGGCTGGTCAATTGACTGGCTAGTGGTAGGGGCCTGCTGGTGTGCTGTTGCTTCCCTCATGATGTTGGCCATATCTGCCAGCACCCTCCTATTGAGATCAAGGTGGTGTTAATGACCTGCAAGTCCTCTCTGATTCCCTGATACTGTTCCTCCTGCAGCCGCCTGTTCTCCTGCACGTTGTCAAGGATCTGGCCCCTCGTGTCCTGAGAATATTGGTAGGCTCCCAGGATCTCAGAGAGTTCCTCCTGGAGAGTCTGTTTCCTGGACCTGTCCTCCCCCTGGCGCACAGCAGTCCTCCCAGTGTCCCTGTTGGCCTATGCCTCTGTCCCCTGAATGGTGTTCCCACTGCCCCGTGTACAGGTAGGCACACTGCTTATTGACGTGTCCTGGGGACAGAGGTGTGTGTACGCTGGGTGGATGCTGTGGTGTTGAATACTGATGCGGGAGGCTCTGTGGTGGACTGTGAGTGGGCTTGGGTAACCGACTGTCCAGTGGTCCCTGATGGGCCAGGTTGTTGGTCCAGATCCTGAAGTCCAGAGTTACTGTCATCACTGGGGGCATCTCCTGTAGGGGGACTGGTTTGTCATGGCACCTCCTCTCCGCTGACATTGGATGGGGCACCTGTGGGGATGTAAGTGATGTATTATGCTTCATGTCTGTGACATAGTGTACATCCCTGGCTTCCCCTCTATCGTTGCTGTTGCCCTACAAACCTTTGCTTGTGTATGGTGATGTATTGTGTGATTGTTAGTTTCCCTATGCTGTACATGCTTTGGTTATGGGTGTCCATGCAGGGCTGGCAGGGGTGTCCATGCAGTGGTATTGCATGCAGGGCTTGGCACTGTGGTTATTCATATGTGTAGGTGCAGTGTGTGGGATGGAGTGGAGTGATGGGAGTGAGGGTGAGGGTGTGAGATGGCATGCAGGTATGGGGGGTGATAAGTAGTAAATGTTGACTTACCAGTGTTCAGTCCTCCGGCTACTCCAGCGAGTCCCTCAGGATGCAGTATTGCCAAGACTTGCTCCTCCCATGCTGTGAGCTGTGGGGGGAGGAGGTGGGGGTCCACTGCCAGTCCTCTGTATGGCGAGCTGGTGCCTTGCTGCTATAGAACGTACCTTCCCCCGAAGGTCGTTCCACCTCTTCCTGATGTCGTCCCTTGTTCTTGGATGTTGTCCCACGGTGTTCACCCTGTCCACGATTCTCTGCCATAGCTCCATCTTCCTTGCAATGGATATTTGCTGTACCTATGCTCCAAACAGCTGTGGCTCTACCCTGACAATTTCCTCCATCCTGACCCTTAACTCCTCATCAGTGAAACGGGGGTGTCTTAGTGGGGACATGGGCGTTGTGTGGTGTGTGTTGGTGAGACTATGTTGAGTAATGTGAGGTGTGTGATGTGGGGTGTGTGGAGGATGTATGGGTGTAAGTGTTGTATGTGTCTGGTTGTCTCTGTGCTGTTTGTGTCAATCTCCTGGCAGTAATTGTTATTTGTAAAGGGTTGTGTTTGTATGTTTTATAGTGATGTGGGTGTGATGTGTGTATGGGTGTCAGGTGTGGGTTTTTTGTATTGGCCAATGTAGTGTTGTTTTGTATATGGGTGTCCGTTCTGAGTGTGGCGGTTTGTACCGCCAATAGTTTACCGCCGTTGAATGTCCGCCGTGGTGATTCGTGGGTCATAATGTGGTGGGCGTTGTTTTGTTGGCGTAATGGTATGGGTGTTGGGACTGCCACTTTACAACTGACCTTTGGGCTGGCGATTTGTGTATGTGGCAGTATTCTGTCAGATTGGTGTGTGTGTGTGTCATAATATGGCGAACGGCTATTCGCCACTACGGCGGTATGTTGGCGGGCGTCACTGCGACAGTAAACAGGATTTACTGCCAATGTCATAATGAGGGCCTTAGTGTCTTCCCGTTGCTTGTGTTGCTTTAACCAATAACGTAAGCTGCCCAACTTGATTGGTGTAGGAGCCTTTGGGGGTCATTCCAACCCTGGCGGTCGGTGATAAAGCGGCGGCCAACCCGCCAACAGGCAGGCAGTTAAAAAAAATGAATTCTGACCCTGGCGGGAACCGCCAACACAGACCGCCACTTTAACACTCCGACCGCCACGGCGGGACACACAAACAGCGCGGCGGTCACCGCCAACAGGCAGGCGGCAGACAACGTACCGCCCACCCTATCACAACTCACCAATCCGCCACCTTTTCCGGGGCGGGAGCACCGCCGATAAAAACACGGCAGAAACAGACTACGAACGGGAAAACGCTCACCTCTATCCACTCCACGAGGACGGAGGACAGCAAGGAGCCCGAATTGAACATCCTACCTGCTCTCGTCTACCTGCTCATCTACCACGAGTACGAACTCCGGCGCAGACGACAACGGTGAGTACCGCACCTACGACACAGGGGAGGGGGGAGGAGGAAGGGTTACGGGCACACACATACGCAATACACCCACCCCCCAACTATCTACACACCAATGCAGAGCACCAAGTCAAAGTGACACCACCCAAACCCCCCGGAATAATGCAAAGATATAATTAAAGTGAGAAACTAAATTTATCTATAAAATAGGTTCATTGAAGTCATGGTAAAATAGGAAAATAAAACTAAAAAATTTGAGTATAAACATTGTGTAACCGATAAATAGAGGCAAGCACAGTCACTGAAATTACAACTGTCCGTGGGCCAAAGTGTACCAACACATGGGCAAATCCCACACAGGAGACCTGAGTCAGTTGGAGAGAACACTGCAGGGGCATCAGATGATAAAACTACAGGCACCTCAGGGGGAAGGGAAGGGGGGGCACCACAGCCACATGAGTCCACAACGCCAGATCCACGAAGGGGCCACCATGCCCGCTGTGCCATCCTGGGGAGTGCAAAGCCACAGTCTCTCAAGTCTCTACAGTGGGTGGATTGGCCACTGTTACATCCTGGGGAGTGCAAAGCCACAGTCTCTCAAGTCTCTACAGTGGGTGGATTGGCCACTGTTACATCCTGGGGAGTGCAAAGCCACAGTCTCTCAAGTCTCTACAGTGGGTGGATTGGCCACTGTTACATCCTGGGGAGTGCAAAGCCACAGTCTCTCAAGTCTCTACAGTGGGTGGATTGGCCACTGTTACATCCTGGGGAGTGCAAAGCCACAGTCTCTCAAGTCTCTACAGTGGGTGGGTTGCCCACTGTTCAATCCTGGGGAGTGCAAAGCCACAGTCTCTCAAGTGGATAACAGTCTCCACAGGCAATGGAGGAGGCAGGGCGGGCCGAGTGCAGCGTGAACAGTAGCTCGACACAGACCCGGCACTGTCATTGGGCCAGCGGTGTTTGAGACGGCGGGGCCCAGCGGAGCGGTGCTTGACAGGAAGGGCCCAGCGGAGCGGTGCTTGACAGGAAGGGCCCAGCGGAGCGGTGCTTGAGACGGCGGGGCCCAGCGGAGCGGTGCTTGAGAGGAAGGGCCCAGCGGAGCGGTGCTTGAGACGGCGGGACCCAGCAGCGCGGTGCTTGACAGGAAGGGCCCAGCGGAGCAGTGCTTGAGAGGATGGGCCCAGCGGAGCGGTGCTTGACAGGAAGGGCCCAGCGGAGCCTTCTGGACGGCGGGGCCCTCTTCAGCGGTGCCTTCTGCACGGCGGGGCCCTGTTCAGCGGTGCCTATCTTCACGGCGGGGCCCTGTTCAGCGGTGCCTTTCTGCACGGCGGGGCCCTCTTCAGCGGTGCCTTCTGGACGGCGGGGCCCTCTTCAGCGGTGCCATCTTCACGGCGGGGCCCTCTTCAGCGGTGCCTATCTTCACGGCGGGGCCCTCTTCAGCGGTGCCTATCTTCACGGCGGGGCCCTGTTCAGCGGTGCCTATCTTCACGGCGGGGCCCTCTTCAGCGGTGCCTTTCTGCACGGCGGGGCCCTCTTCAGCGGTGCCTTCTGCACGGCGGGGCCCTGTTCAGCGGTGCTTGTTCTGTAAGTCAAGGGAGTCAGACCTGGCCAGGACTCCCTGCTCAGTCGCCCTCCGACCGTGCAGTTGCTGGACCCTTCGGTGACAGTGTCCTGGGCCCTTGGGTGTCCTCCCTCACACCCAGGATGGGGCTTGTGGGGCCCTCCTGGTCCGCGCTCCCGCTGGCTGACCTCTCCGCCCTGCTGCCCTTGCCCTCCCTCGATGTGGCTCTCTGGGCCTTGCCTCCCCTGGATGTTGTGGCAGGTGAAGTGGCAGAACTTTGGTCCTTGGGGGCAGCCGTGTCACTCTTCTGGCGGCGGCCCCTTACTTCACGGGTCCTCTTTCCAGGGGGGGGGGCTGGCTGTCCCCTTGCTGCTGACCGATGTATCACTGCTGGCAAAGGGGGGACTCCAAAATCCCTGCACCACGGTGACCCTTGAAGCCGGGCTGGTGGTGACTGAGGCGCTCTTGGGACTCTTAGCAGATGGAGGGGGTGGGTCAGGTGAGGGAAAGAGGTCAAGAGTGGAGAGGCAAAGTTTTTTAGGACCAAGGTAAAGGGTAGGTTTAGTGGTTATGGGAGTGGAGGAAGAGGAGGTGGTTGTAGGAGAGTCAGGTGTGCTGTCCTTGAGTGAAGGTGCATGGGCTGGAGGCTGTCGTGAGGTGGTTGGCTGTTGGGTGGGTGGCTGCCTGCGTTTGTGTGTCTTGGAAGAGGGGGTGACAGACAGTGGGAGAGGACACGGGACGTGTAAATGGCAGTGGGGGTGGTGACTGCACGTGTGTGGACTGTACTGGAGGGTGTGCTGGTGATGGAAGTACTGGCTGTTGGTGGTGTGCATGCAGGTGTGAGTAGGGACGTCACAGGGAGGGAGGAGGGAGACGAGGAGGTGGGGGACACAGAGGTGGTAGTGGCTGTTGGCATGTCTGCATCTGGGTGTTGCTTGGGTGAATGTTTGTGTGATCTGTGGTGCTTATGTCTGGATGAGCTGCCCTTGGGTGTTGAGGTGTGTGGTCAGGCTGGTCTGATGGTGTGGATGGGATAGGCTGAGGAACAGGAGACAGAGACAGGGTGGAGGCAGTTAGAAGAGGGAGGCTGGAGACAGGGACAATGGCTGCCGTCAGTGCTGAGGCCAGAGAATTGAACGATCGTTGATGGGCAGCCTGACCCGAATGAATGCCCTCCAGGTATGCATTGCTACGATGCACCTCCCTCTCTACCCCCTGGATGGCATTCAAAAGGGTAGACTGCCCAACAATGAGCGTCCTCAGGAGGTCAATGACCTCCTCACTGAGGGCAGCAGGGGTAACAGGGGCAGGGGCTGAGGTGCCTGGGGCGAAGGAGATGCCCGCCTTCTTGGGCGAGCGGGCACGGAGTGAAGGCTGAGGGGCTGCTGGGAGGGCGGAGCTGGTGCGCTGGGTGGCGGCTGTACCTGTAGAGGCGGGGGGCACGGAGGTTGCCGCCGCCGCTAGGGAGCTCCCATCCGAGGACGTGTCGGTGTCGCTGGTGTCACCACGGGTCCCCGTTGTGAAGCTCCCCTCGCCCTCCGTATCACTGGTGGCCTCGGTGTCTGTGCCATGGCCCACCGGGGCCATGTGACTTGCAGCTCCCTCGTGCTCCGGTGCCAATTCTCCTCCGCCTGATGATGCTAATGCACACATGCACAAGAAGATAAAGAAAAAGGGTGGGGGGAGAAATAAAGACAGGTTTAGTGCATGCATTGTCAACACCGTTGGCGGAGAGGACAGACACAGGAGCCTCATGCACTAAGCCGCGCAATCGGGGTACACTACTCAGTACTTGTGACTAGGCCAACAGGTCTAGGGACAACAAATGCGCACATGGGTGATGCAGGACCATGGATAGCTGTACTCGTCACCCTACAGAGGTGGGGGGCGGGGGCACAGGGACATGGCTAAAGGAGAGGACTACACTACAGAAAGCGCCCTGGCCTAATGTCACACACAGCCCTCCTCCCCCACCCAGACGCCTCCACTGCGCTTAAACATAGCTGAATGTGCTGGTACTCACCCCCTTGTGTCTGCTGTGATGTCCTCACGCGCCCATCCAAATCGGGGTAGGCCACCGCCAGGATCCGGGACATCAGGGGGGTCAGGGTACGACTGGCACCCCTCCTAGGTTGGGAGGCCATCCCCAGCAGTGACTCAGCGGTCTTCCTGGTCCCGCGGCGGATGTCCTCCCACCTCTTGCGGCAGTGGGTGCCCCGTCTGTTGTGGACCCCCAGGGTCCGGACTTCCTTGGTGATGGCATGCCAAATGTCGATCTTCTGATGGGCGCTGACCTATTTGACATGTACAAGGTGGAATAGGAAATATCATTAATGTTCCGCATGATAGATGTGATTGCCCCAGCCTCCCCAACCTTGTCATGTGGCACATGCTCTCATCTGTCGTGCCTTGCACTCGTCATTGTCTCCCCACCCCACCATCTAATCTCCACCCCACTCAACACAGGCATAGCCCATTCAACGTGCACACAGTGTACTTACCTGTTGGTCTGGAGGACCGTAGAGTAGCGCATACTGGGGCAGGACCCCATCCACAAGTTTCTCCAACTCTTCTGTAGTAAAGGCAGGGGCCCTTTCCCCAGTCGCAGCAGCCATTGTCTCTTCCAGACCGAGTTCACAGCAGCACTTGCAGTATAGGTCCTCTCCTGTGGATGATCAGGTCTCGAGTGATTAATCAGATAGGAAATGGCGGTCACGCCTGCGGCGGTGCGTACCGCGACCGCCGGCGCACCTCGTCATTGGCTCCTGAAACCCATAGGGTTCAATGTTAACCAATGCGGCTTGGCGCCGCGGTCTTCGACCGCCTCCCGCCACGGTGTGCCACGCCAGCGCATTGACCTCACATCCCACTGTCACACTTCTCAGGTCAGGCAGCTGCCATTTCAAGGGCCCACATGGCTTAATTTCTACTGCGTCACACAGGCCTAGGCCTTGCATTGCCACTCACACAAGCCATTCAATGCATAGCGATTAGTGTACTGTGCAAACTGGGTGAACGTACCTTTGGGTTGCTTGACTCTGTGCTCCATGTTGTCCTTCCTAGGCACCGCCCGCTGGGACTTGCGAGGAGAAGGAGGAATCCTCCCGTGTACCGACCGCTGGTGGACCTGTCTACAATGGAGGAACGTCATATAATACTTCGATACCGACTTGACCGAGCCACTATACATGAACTGTGTGCCCAGCTGGAGCCAGCACTGATGTCCCCCATCCGCCAACCCACAGGAATTCCCCCTCTGGTGCAGGTTCTGTCACTCCTCCATTTTTTGGCAAGTGGGTCTTTTCAGACAACAGTGGCCATGTCATCAGGGATGTCTCAGCCTGTGTTTTGTAAGATTTTGTCCAGAGTGTTGTCTGCCCTGACGAAATACATGCGGAGCTACATTGTTTTCCCTGAGGAGGGTGATTTGGCCACTGTGAAGGGTGATTTCTATGCCCTTGGACATATCCCCAACATCATTGGTGCCAGTGATGGGACCCATGTGGCCTTAGTACCCCCAAAAGACGATGAGCAGGTGTACAGAAACAGGAAAAATTACCATTCTATGAATGTGCAGGTGGTCTGTTTGGCTGACCAGTACATCTCCCATGTAAATGCCAAGTTCCCTGGGTCAGTGCATGACGCGTATGTTATGCGAAATAGCAGCATCCCCTATGTGATGGAACAGCTACAGAGACAACGTGTGTGGCTAATAGGTGACTCTGGTTACCCCAACCTGCCGTGGCTACTGACCCCAGTGAGGAATCCCCGGACCAGGGCAGAGGAACGGTACAATGAGGCCCATGGCCGAACTAGGAGGGTTATAGAAAGGACCTTCGGCCTCCTGAAGGCCAGGTTTAGGTGTCTGCATATGACAGGGGGATCCCTAATGTGCTCACCAAAGAAGGTGTGCCAGATCATCGTGGCCTGCTGTATGCTTCACAATCTGGCATTGCGACGCCAGGTGCCTTTCCTGCAGGAGGATGGTCCAGATGGTGGTGTTGTAGCAGCTGTGGAGCCTGTGGAGAGTGAAGAGGAGGAAGACGACGGGGACGACACAGACAACAGGGACACAGTCATACAACAGTATTTTCAGTAGCACACAGGTAAGAATCCCCCACGCCATTTTACATTTGCTTCAGGTCTCCTGCATCTCTACTTTCTGTGTTTCCCCCCAGTTCCTTTCAACTGAATTGTGACTTTCCCTTCCCTTTACAGAGCTGTATGACCCACTGCGTGACTTCTGCTTGGTTTGCCCATGGAGTAAAGCACATTGACATTGGTATGTTGTCATCACAATGTAACTGAACATTATTGAACCGTTATGTGTAATACATTTGTTAAGAATACAAGCAGACTCCTGAGTGTTTTAAGTGCAATTAGTGATTTATTTTTAGTGCTACATATAGGTCCATGATAGTGAAACGGTGATGGGTGGGGGTGGAGTAATGTCCATGGCAGAGTCCAGTTCTCAGTCGCACAGGTGCATTGTCCATATGCCTGTGGAAGGATGGAGCAGGGGCAGTTCAAGGTTGGACAGGGTGACAATGTGGGACAGTGGAATGACATCAGGGGGTATCTTATGCTGGCGGGGGTCTTGGCATCCTACTCTGTCTTCCGGAGGTGGGGTTCTGGTGGCCTGTCGTTGTTTGGGGGCCTCCTGTCCACTAGCGCCGGCGGAGGTGGTAGGCTGTTCCTGGTCCAGGCTAGTGACAGGGGCCCTTTGGGGTGCCACATGGTCCCGCAATGTGGTGACTATTAGGTTGAGGGCCAGGACGATGTTCCTGAGCTCCTCTCTGTACCCCATGTAGCGTTCCTCCTGCTGTGCCTGGATCTCCTGGAACCTGGCCAGTACCGTCGCCATCGTCTCCAGGGAGCGGTGATATGCTCCCATGATGGTGGTGAGGGCCTCTTGGAGAGTGGGTTCCCTGGGCCTGTCCTCCCCCCCCTGTCGCACTGCAGCCCTCCCAGTTGCCCTGTTTCCCCGGGCCTCTGTCCCCTGGACGGTGTGCCCACTACCACTGCCCCCAGGTCCCTGTTGTTGTTGGGGTGTTGGGTCAGCCTGCGTTCCCTGTAGTGGCGGACACACCGCTGATTGACCTGTCCTGGAGACAGAGGCATGGGCCCGCTGGGTGGGAGCTGTGCTGGTATTCCCAGAGGGGGTTTGGTCTGCTGTGGCCTGTGTCTGTGTGTGGGGAACCGACTGTCCAGAGGTCCCCGATGGTCCGGGCTGGTCATCAGGTTCTAGGTCGACAGAGCTGCTGTCCTCACTGGGGGCCTGTTCTGGGGGTGGGATGGACATATCTGGACCCTCCTGGCCGGTGTGTTGGCGTTCGGGCCCTGCAGGGGTAAAAGAGTATGGTTATTGCTTCTGTGTGTTCCATGGCGTTCGATTTGTGGGTGCCCTTGTCCCCCAGTGCTGGCATTCCCTTGTGGGAGGAGTTGTGAGGGTGGTTTGTGGGGGGGATGGGTATGTGCAGTGGTCATGCATAGGTGATGGGGGTTCATGGTTTGTGTTGGCATTCAGGGTTTGGTTTTGGGTTGGGTGGGTTGTGCTGGTGAGACCTTGGCAGGGAGGATGTGTGCTGGGGGGTTGGGGGTGAGGGTGGGAGTGTGGGTTGGCATGCTGGTGGTTGGGGGGGGGAGTAGTTGAGATTAGACTTACCAGAGTCCATTCCTCCGCCTACTCCAGCAAGGCCCGCAGGATGCAGGATGTTCAAGACCTCTTGCTCCCATGCAGTGAATTCGGGAGGAGTGGGTGGTGGTCCGCCGCCAGTCTTCTGCACAGCGATATTGTGTCTTGAGACCATCGACCGTACCTTCCCCCGTAGGTCGTTCCAGCGCTTTCGGATGTCTTCACGGTTTCTGGGATGCTGTCCCACAGCGTTGACCCTGTCGACGATCCTTTGCCATAGCTCCGCCTTCCTGGCTATTGTGGTGTGTTGCACCTGTGTGCCAAAGAGCTGGGGCTCTACCCTTATTATTTCCTCCACCATGACCCTGAGTTCTTGGTCCGAAAACCTGGGGTGTCTTTGGGGTGCCATGGGGTGGTGTGGATGAGGTGTGGGGTGGTGTTAGTGGTGATGTGAGTGGTGGTGTGTGGTGATGTGTGCGTAGATGTGGTGTGGTTGATGATGTTGTGTTCCTGTGTGTGTTGGGGTTTCCGATAGCTGTGCTCTCTGTCTCTCTCTCGCCTTCTCTCCGATTTTCTAGTAGTGGGGGTTTGTGGGTGTGTGTTTTATAGTTGCTTGGATGTGTGGGAGTTTTAGTTTGTATGTGTATCAGGTGTGTGTATTTCAAATTGTCCAATGTGGCTGTGTTTTGGAGCTGGGTGTGTATTTTGACCGCGGCCGTGTGTACCGCCAATGGAATACCGCGGTTGTAAGACCGCCGCGTGGATTCGTGGGTCGTAATGGCATGGGCGTGTTTGTGTTGGCGTGGAGGTTTGGTCATCTCCAGTTTATCGCTGCCCGCTGATGAGGCGGCCTGCCGAGGATGTCGGGTTTTCGGCGGTTTGGCAGTTGGAGGTCAGAATGACCGCAGCGGTTTACCGCGGCCGCGGCGGTATGATGGCGGTCTTCTGACCGGCGGTAAGGGCCTTTTACCGCCGAGGTCAGAATGACCCCCTTTATCCCTAAAGTCATGTGCATCCATTCCTGATCCGAAGTTTGCTGACTGTGTGTTCTGTTGCGCTCCTGCGCTCCCTTGTTTCTATTGCCATTGACCAGACATGCCCCTGAAGCACCCACTGACCTGTAGCAGTTAATCAATGCATGTCAACTTGCACACTTGGAGCATTCATGCCTACACTTATAGTACTCCCTGGTGCAGAGGCCCTTTTTAAAATCCCAGCAAGCACGCATCTGACTATTTGCACCCCGGTGCACTGCTCTGGCCCTTACCTGTTGACCCCAGCTTTCTCCAGGTGGGACACCCCTGAAATGGGCAGACCATTTGCCTTGAAGATTGCTTTCCCAAATTTAGCTGTACCCAATGTGTGTTGCCACAAGCCTGAATGTATCCCCCCCCCCCCCATTGTAACTCTGGAATTCCCCATCGCATTGCACCTAGGCATAACCCCCATAGTGTATCTGATGACGTCCATATACGTGAAAAGAGCGACCGACCTCTCGGTACTTTTCACAGTACACACTCGCATAAATGAGGAAGGCCACTGTTCAATTCTCTATCATGACCAGCACTTTAGAATGTTTGGCCAATTCGTATTCTCCCTCCTTTGAACCCTCTTCAGCCCCCTGCTCCCCTGCTCCATATGCAATAACTTCAGCATGTCCACATATTCCCCTTTCTAAATCTGTTCTTTAGTTGTCAACAAGAGATGTGCTCCCAATGGTTTGGACGTTTTCCATGTATGGCAGCTTCTTCATCTTCAATTCCTTATTTTCCAAGGCCTATTGTTTCCCTGCACTGCCTGGCTTTCAGCTGTCCCCTTCTTTTGACTGTCCCCCTACAATCTTGTCAGACGCTTTCCCTCTCCTTATTGCCACTGCCATTTCGTTACTGGCTCGTCCCCTTCTTTTGCCGTGATCTTGTGTTTGTCCTCACCTAGGGCCATCCCCATAGTCAACCCCTGGCCCCCCTCATCTGTCCCAATGCCTGTGTCTTGGACAGTCATAGCTTTCCCAAGGCAGGCCTCCCCACACTCTTGAGGCTGTTTCGCCTCAACTCCAACCAACACAATCCTTGTTGTCTGCCCTTTGCCTGTATGGGCTTACCTGGCACCAAGGTTGGTGCCCGCTCCGGAGCCCACTGACTCACCATTTGCCCTTGCTGTGGTGCTTCTACATATCGGCCTTGTCATTTCGCAGCACCTGCAACTTGTAAAACATGAGAAAAAATCTCATGAGTTCCTCCCCATCTGTAAACTTCCCCTTGCCGCCACCAGCGTGGCTCTTCCCCCGGGTGTCACTCCCTTCCTGCAACTCTTCTTCCTCCAAGCTGTCATCCTTATAGTCAAGCAGCATATTATCCAATACCTTATAGATGTTTGCCTGTGAGGGACCTATGCATGCCTCCTGCTACGCATAGAGTTTCAGGTGTACCAAACTGTTGTCGTCCTTGTTCTGCTAAGGGGCTGTACGATGTTCTCTCAGCCGCTCCCATGATGCGGAGCGTCACATCCTTTGTACCATGGTGCTGGAGGATGCCCCAACATTCCATCTCATCGCACCTCAGAGGCCTCACTTGACCTTCTGGCAGTCGTTATTGAACTGTCAGTTGTTGAACTCCAGATGGCCACCTGGAGCCCAGCCTTTTTTTCCTCTTGGGGCCAAGGAGCTGCAAGAAGCTTTCCTGAATCCACCACATCCTGCAATAAGACACTTTGCTATGAAGAAAAGAGGTCCAGTGCTCTGGTAATGCCTCCACTCTGCCACTGAGCTGCACCCATTTTGCTCACAACACACACCGCGCTCTGTCTTTCACCATGTTCATAAAGCATTCCCCTTGACCCCGCAACCTCATCACAAATTGCTGACGCTTGCTCTTTCCCAGCCTGCCCCATCTTAATACTCAATATACACCCTTAGAGGAGTCTTTTCTGTGAAGCCCACTGCTCTGAATTTCCCCCAGTCCATCTAACTCCCACCCCATGCTCTCTCCTGCTCTTCTTCCCCTTCATCACTCCATTGAGGTTGAGAGGAAACCAGTGTTGAGCTGGCCCTGGCATGCTCCCCTCCCCTTCCGCCCTGCCATTGCCGCTCATTCCCATGAGGGTCTGCCATCACCTGTCCCTGTGTGGGCTGCATTTCCATACTCCCCTCCCCCTATTTGTGACTGTACCCCAGCCAGGGCCCTCTCCAGCCAGTTGGCTTTATCCATTGATTTGGGGGGCCAACACCCAGAACCAAGAGCCCCCGTGTCTTGCAGGCTCTCTTCATAATGCCCTATGTATTTTCAACAGTAACCAATGTATCAGGGAGTTTTCTCCCTCCCTCATCCTCCCAACTCATGCCTGCTGTTCTCAGCACTCCCCCCTTCTCTCCCTCCCTTTCCCAACTTGTAGGCTGGCAAACAATGCTTGTGCAGCTGCCCGCTGAAGACCTGCAACCCTTTTTCCTCCCACCTGGGGCTGCTTTCCAAACACTAGAGTGGCCCCTCCTGCTTACCTTCAGCACCATGCTGTGAGCTTGTAGCGGCACCAAACAAGCCCAGACAGCCGCTGCAACCCATTCTGACACTCTGCGCACTGTTGGTGCGTTAGACCTTAATGAGTAAACTTACAAGAAGACTCAAATAGGTCGATGAACCTTTTGACCAACGCTTGAGATGTTCCCACCATATAGACCCCGTATGAACACCGATCAATAACCAAATGTCAGTTATCAACATCAATTATTAACAATAATCAATAACATTAGTAATCAATAGGAGTCAATAATTGACACACCATGACCTTTCGGTCATGAATAATCACACCTTTATGTAAAAGTTAGAATATTTATTTCCCCATATTAACAATGCTAATGTCACATAGGTTAATCTCAAAATCAGAAGATAAACATACAGAAACAGCCCTGGCTTTCAAAAAGGGCAAAAGAAACGCAATCTAATCAAGGCTTGAGCTACTACACATTCCAAAGTTACAGTGCAAATTAATAGCAAAAAGAACTGGGCAAACAATATCACATACATTTATATTCACCAAAGAAAAGTCATCCGTTGTTATTCCCTATATTGAACTTCATTAGTGAGACCCTTAACTAACATCAGATTAAAGTTAGCATGTTTGGGCTTCATGCAAAACGATTTTGTCAACACAAATTTTGAAAAACATCTAGCTATGGCTTTGTCAAAATTGTGCGGTTGGTACCTAGAAACAAAAGCAAATAGACATAGCAAATAACATTATATTCAAATACCTATCCTCAGTTTGAATCAGCAAGCAGTGTCAGCCTTCGTCTTCGGGACATCAGTCTGGTCAGCAAGGATACAGCATCAAAGTTTAGAAAAGGCAAAGGCCCTCATTACAACCCTGACGGTTGGTGATAAAGCGGCGGTAATACCGCCAACAGGCCGGCGGTAAAAAAAATGGAATCACGACCATTGCAGAAACCGCCAACACAGATAGCCACTTTAACACTCCAACCGACACGGTGGTAGAAACAAACACTGCGGCGATAACCGCCAACAGACAGGCAGAAGACAATGTACCGCCCACACTATTACAAGGCACCAATCCGCCACCTTTTCCAGGGCGGTACCAATGCCATCAAAAGCACAGCGGAAACAGTCTTTGTAAGGGAAACCACTCACCTCTCGACACTCAATGAGGAACCAGGACGCCATGGAGCCCGAGTTACAGGTCCTGCCTATGTTGGTATACCTCCTCATCTACCAGGAACATCAAAGACACTGCGACGACCACGCTGAGTACTGCACCTAGTACACGGGGGGGAGGAAACAGAGAGTGACACACACGCAACACCCCCACCCCCCACCCAAAACAACATACACACACACATCCAATAACATCACAGATACACCTCGTCACCCCCTGGAAGACCGCAAGGACCAAATGAAATGAGTTGAACAAGTGTAATAATCAAACAATCAGGTTGCCCAAGATAACTTAAAATCATCAGTATATACAAATATTTACAGCAAGTACACAAGTCCGTATACTGTCCCATTAAATGTCCGTGGACCAGTGGTCCCAAAAAGCATGGGCGAAGACCACACATGACACCTGCCTCAAAACGGAGGCCTGGTGCCCAGAGTGCTTCATCTTGCGAAGGACTGGTGTAGTGGATGCTGTTCTCCACTGGTTCTGGAGGGGGCATGGGGCCCAGAGTGCTTCATCCTGCCAAGGACTGGGGTAGTGGATGCTGTTCTCCACTGGTTCTGGAGGGGGCCTGGTGCCCAGAGTGCTTCATCCTGCCAAGGACTGGGGTAGTGGATGCTGTTCTCCACTGGTTCTGGAGGGGGCATGGTGCCCAGTGATGCTGCACCAGCGGTGTGGCAGTTCCTATTCCCTCACATGGGAGTCTGAGCCACGAGATTTACCGGTAACAGGTAGCATGATACTCCATGGAGGCAGAGCCACATTCCTCCTTGCGACAACTAAGGCTGCAAACTGCTGGTAGTGCCAGTGCTGGTGCCTCATGTAGTGTGTGGAAGGTCTAGGACTTCTGCAGCCTCGAATGCTGCTGATGTCTGCTGTAGTGGCACTGGCTGGGCATGTTGCGGTGTCTGCGGCTGTGTCTGCGGCGGAGATGCTGCCGGTGGTGCAGGTGTCTGCACTTGTGGAGGGAGACACCAGGCCGTCTCCTGCAGCCTCGGAAAGCTGCCCACTGGGGTTGATGCTGGTGACTATAGTAGAGGCAGCAGCTGTGCAGGTGGCGGTGCATATGGCAGTGCAGGTGGCGGGCGTTGCGTTGCTGGGCTGTCTTGCAAAAGGGGCGACACCAGTCCCTCACCCGGAGGATCCATGCCCTGAGCGGACTTCCCTTTGCCCTTGTGTCCCTTCCCCGTCTTGGAAGTCGCACTGGGGCCTTGGCAATGTCCTCTTTGGTTCTGGAAGAGGCCTTGCTGGGTGGTTGGTGCGGCTTTTCTCTTCGGCATGCTGGCCACTTCTTTACCTTGGCAGGTGGTGGAATAGGGTGGTGCTTGGCTTCACTAGGTGGCACAGTGGCAGCCCTGATGGGTGCCCCCTTTGATGTTCCCGGACTTGTAGGGACCACACTGGATGAGGATTTGGTGGGTGAGGTGCTGGTCAGGGCTCGAGACAACCTGGCCCTAGGGGAAGGATGGGGGTGTAGGGAAGAGGTCAATGCTAGCCAGGAAAAGTTTCTTAGACACACAGGGACAGGAAGATGGAAGGGGTTTGGGAGTGGAGGAAGAGGTAGTGGTTGTAGGAGGTGTAAATCTGCTGAGTTTGGGTGAAGGTGCATGGGTTGGAGGCTGTTGTGAGGTGGATGGCTGTTGAGTGGGTGTGTGCCGGCGTTTGTGTACTTTGGGAGGAGGGCTCACAGACACACTGGGAGAGGACACAAGGGATGTGTCCATGGTTGTGGGGGTGGTGATTGCACGTGAGCGGTGTGTGGTGATGTGCGTGCTGGTGATGGAGGTAGTGGCTGAGGATGTAGTGCATGCAGGTGTGAGTGGAGATGAGACTGGGAGGGAGGTGGAGGACGTGGAGGAGGGGGACACAGTGGAGGCAGTGGATGTTGGTGTGTCTGCATGGGTATGATGCTTGTGTGAGTGCCTGTGGGATGGGTGGTGCTTAAGTTTGCCTGAGCCACTTATGTGTGTTGATGTGTGTGCATACTGGTCTGATGGTGTGCTTGGGATAGGCTGAGGTAGAGGGGATTGGGTCTGGGTAGTGGAGGTTGGAGGGGGGAGGCTGGACACAGGGACAATGGCTGCCATCCGTGCTGAGGACAGAGCCTGAAATGCTCTCTGTTGGCCCGCCAGGCCAGAATGAATGCCCTCAAGGTATGCATTTGTTTGCTGCAAATGCCTCTCGACATCCTGGATGGCATTCAAAATGGTTGACTGCCCAACAGTGAGGGATATCAGGAGGTCAATAGCCTCCTCACTGAGGGCAGCAGGGCTGACGGGGCAGGGCCTGAGGTGCCTGGGGCGAAGGAGATGCCAACCCTCCTGGGTGAGGGGGCACGGGAAACACGCTGAGGGGCTGCTGGGAAGGCGGTGCTGGTGGGGGGGGGGGGCAGCTGTACCTGTTGTTGCGGGGGCATAGATGTGCCCGCCACCAAAAGTGAGCTCCCCTAAGAGGAGGAGTCGTTGTCGCTGGTGTCCCCTCCTGTCCCTGTCGTGGAGCTCCCCGCGCCCTCCGTCCCACTGGTGCCTTCAGACTCCGTACATTCACCCTCCTGGGCCATGTTGGTTGCAGCTCCCTCCTGCTCCGGTGCCACTGCTCCTCTGCCAGATGATGCTAATGCACACAAGGACAGGGTGACAAAACAAAAAGGAGGGGAAAGACAGAGGACACACATGGTCAATGCCAGCAACACCACTACCGTTGGCGGACACAACACACAGGGAGCAGCCCTATGCACTAGCCCATGCACTAACAGTTCTTAGGAAAATCACCTGCCCATGGGGGACTATGCCTAACCCCATTTGCTGCACACGTGGAACCCACAGGAGCCTGACTAGTTGTAGAAGGCCACTACCACTATTGGGGTTGGAGTGCCACAGAGCCTGCCTAACAAGGGACCTACCCTAGCAAGTTCGCCCTGGCCTAGGGAACCCACGGCCCACATCCCCCACCCAGGCACCTCGTAAAGCGTGCATTCAGCTGAATGAGACTGTACTCACCCCCTTGTGGCTGCTGTGATGCCCTTAAGCACCCATACAAATCCGGATATGCCACTGCCAGGATCCGGAACATCAGGGATGTCATGCTGCGAGACGGGCACCCCTTCCACGTTGGGAGGCCATCCCTAGCTGGGCCTCCACCGTCTTCTTGCACCAGCGGCGCAGGTCCTCCCATCTCTTGCGGCAGTGGGTGCTCCATCTATGATAGACCACCAGGGTCCGCACTTCCTTGGCTATTGCACGCCAAATACCCTTCTTCTGGTGGGCACTGACCTAGAGGAAAGGTAAAGTAAGAATGGAACTTACTCCTCCGTCCGGTTCTTCTTACTCATTGGCCACCACTTCCCACCCATGCCCTGAAACACACAAGACCATCCTCAGATGCAGGCCACAACCCCCCCCACCACATGTATCTTCCATCCAGACCACTCCATAAATTCATGTCCCATCCATCATGCTCACAGTGTACTCACCTGTTTGTCTGGAGGACCGTAGAGTAGCAATAACTGGGGGAGGACCCCATCCACCAGTCTGTCCAACTCCTCTGCGGTGAAGGCAGGGGCCCTTTCCCCAGACACTCGAGCCGTTGTCGCTTCCAGACACATGTCACAGCAGTACTTGCAGTGTAGGTCCTCTCCTGTTGAAGGTCAGGTATTAAGTGAGTGAACAGACAGAAAATGGCGGTCACGTCCACGGCGGTGCGTACCGTCACCACCGGCGTACATAGTCATTGGCTCCTGGAACCCATAGGGCCCAATGATAACCAATGCTGAATTGTGCAGCGGTCTTCAACCACCTACCGCAACGCTGCACAACGCCAGCACAGTTACCTCATTTCCCCTTGTCCCTCCTTACAGGTCAGGCAGCCGCCATTTCAGGGGGCACATGGCAGGGCACCTAACTGCGTCACAGCACATTTGAGCAGGAATACGGACAGACAGCGCCACACACCGATCAAATCACATTAGTGCAAAACACCCTTGTGCAACCTTTGTGGTATATGACCCTCTGCTCACCATTCTCCTCCATAGGGCACGTCCGCTGGGGCAGATGATGAGATGACGTCATCCTCCGGTGTACAGACCCCTGGTGGACCTGTCGACAATGGAAGACAGACACATCATTATCACCTACAGACGTGATTGTGCCACATTCCAAGAACTGTGTGCCTAATTGGAGCCTGACCTGATGTCAGCTATCCGCCAGCCCACAGGTATCCCCCTCTAGTGCAGGTCCTGTCAGTGCTCCATTTCCTGGCCAGTGGTTCCTTTCAAACAACAGTGGCAATGGCATCAGGGATGTCACAGCCAATGTTCTCTAACGTGTTGACCAGAGTGTTGTCTGCCCTGCTGAAACACATACGCAGCTACATCGTTTTCCCCCAGGTGGAGGATTTGCCCACAGGGAAAGGTGACTTTTATGCCCTGGGACATATCCCCAACATCATTGATGGTGCACATGTGGCATTTGTCCCCCTCCCGCAGGAATTAACAGTTGTACAGAAATCGTAAAAGCTACCATTCAATGAATGTGCAGATGGTGTGTTTGGCAGACCAGTACATCTCTCATGTGAATGTCAAGTATCCTGGCTCGGTGCATGATGCTTACATTTTGAGGAATAGCAGCATCCCTTATGTGATGGGCTAACTCCAGAGGGACCGGATGTGGCTAATAGGTGAGTCCAAGGTCCCCACACAGTATGAATAGGTGTCTGGGTATGGGAGAGTCCCTAAGGGTTGGTGTATGTCTAACAGATATCCCTCAATATTTGCAGGTGACTCTGGTTACCCCAACCTGTCATGGCTACTGACCCGAGTGAGGAATCCCAGGACAAGGGCAGAGGAACGCTACAATTTGGCACATGGGCGAATTCTAGGGATTATAGAGCAGACTTTTGGCCTCCTGAAGGCCAGATTCCAGTGCCTCCATCTAACAGGTGGCTCCCTATACTACTTACTGAAGAAGGTGTGCCAGATAATCGTGGCATGCTGTATGTTGCACAACCTGGCTTTGCGACGTCAGGTGCCTTTTCTGCAGGAGTATGGGCCTAAAGTTGGTCTTGTGGCAGCTGTGGAGCCTGTGGACAGTGAAGAAGTGGAGGCAGAAGAAGAAGATATTGACAACCGAAACAACATCATCATGCAATACTTCCAGTAAGACACAGGTAAGAGACTGGCACTGCTCCTCTCATATCAGACTACTGTAGGACATTGTATAAGTCTGCCTTTTTACCTCTGTGTATGGACCCTGACAGTTAAATTTGCCTTTACTTTTCACAGATCTGGATACCACATTCTGCCTTCTGCTATGTTCACTGCTGGCCAACAACTGTCATACTTTAGTATGTGCAAATGAAAATTCACATTGATATTTGTCAGAGGTTGTAATAACACATTTGTGAAAGTACAGACTGACTCCAGATTGTTTTGTGATTCAAGTGTGTTTACTTCAGTGCTAATAAGTGGAGGGGGGTGTGCAATGGGCTGGGGTGACGGTGGAGGAATATCCATGGTAGTGTCCAGTCTCTTTCTATCACAGGTGCATTGTCCAAGGGGGCATAGGAAGTGGAGCAATGGCAGTTCAAGGTGGTCAGGGTGACATAGTGGGACAGGAGGGTGACAATCAGGAGAGTCATATTTCCTGGTGGGGGTCTTGGCAGTGTTCTCTGGATTTTTACCTGGATCACAGGGACCGTTTGCAGGATGGTTCTCCTTCTGCAGGGGGTGTGGTGCCGGTGGCCTGTTGGTCCTATGGTGGGACCTCCTGTCCACTAGCGCCGGTGGGCGTGGAGGGCTGTTCATCGTTCGGGCTAGTGTCAGGGGCCCGTTGGTGTGTGCCTCTGTCTCCCTCATGGTGTTGACCGTGTCTGCCAGCACCCCTGCTATGGTGACCAGGGTGGTGTTAATGGACTTCAAGTCCTCCCTGATCCCCAGGTACTGTTCCTCCTGCAGCCGCTGGGTCTCCTGAAACTTGGCTAGTACAGTGCCCATGGTCTCTTGGGAATGGTGGTATGCTCCCATGATGTCTGAGAGTGCCTCATGGAGAGTGGGTTCCCTGGGCCTGTCCTCCCCCTGTCGCACAGCAGTCCTCTCAGCTTCCCTGTTGTCCTGTGCCTCTGTCCCCTGAACCGTGTGCCCACTGCCACTGACCCCAGGTACCTGATCGTCCTGGGTTAGTGGGGTTGCCTGGGGTCCCTGTAGTGGTGGACACACTGCTGATTGACGTGTCCTGGGGACAGTGGCATGGGCCTGCTGGGTGGGTGATTTGGTGGTGTTTCCTGAGGGGGAGGCTCAGTGGTGGTTTGGGAGTGTGGCAGGGTAGCCGACTGCCCAGAGCTCCCTGATGGGCCGGGCTGGTCATCTTGATCCAGGCATGCAGAGCTGCTGTCATCACTGTGGGCCTTCTCCCTGGTGACGTTGAGTGGGGGTCCTGTGGGGATGTAAATGCAATGTTATTGTATCTGCATGTGCCATCTTGTGCATGGGTGTGTTTCCCTGTATGGTTGTGATTGCCCTGTCAGCTTTGCCTTGTGTGAGTTGTGATTTTGTGAGCTAGGTGATTTTCTCTAATGAGCATGCTTTAGTGATGGGTGTCCATGCGTTGGTGTTGCATGCAGGGCTTGGTTTTGGGATGGGTGGATTGTGTTAGTGGGGTATATGTGAGGTGGTTGAGTGATGGGGTGAGGGTAGGGGTAGGGGTTTGTGATGGCATGCAGGTAGGGTGGGGGATATAATAGTAAAGATTTGACTTACCAGAGTCCAGTCCTCCTGCTACTCCTGCGAGGTCCTCAGGATGCATGATCGCCAAGACTTGCTCCTCCCATGTTCTTAGCTGTGGGGGAGGAGGTGGGGGTCCACCGCCAGTCCTCTGTACTGCTACCTGGTGACTGGATACCACGGAACGCGCCTTTGCCCGTAGGTCGTTCCACCTCTTCCTGATGTCATCTTCTGTTCTTAGGTGCTGTCCCACTGCATTGACCCTGTTGACAATTCTCTGCGATAGCTCCATCTTCCTTGCTATGGATGTCTGCTGCACCTGTGATCCCAATAGCTGTGGCTGTACCCGGATGATTTCCTTCACCATGACCCTGAGCTCCTCCTCAGAAGACATGGGGTGTTTTGGAGGTGCCCCGATCTGGTGTGGGTGATGTGTGAGATGATGTTTGTTGTGATGTGTGCTGTGATGTGTTGGGGTGTGTTCTTTGAGGTGCGTGGATGGTGTATGAGCGATGGTGTTGTGGGCCTCTGGATGCTGGTGTTGTCTTTGCTATTCTCTCTCTCTGCTTCTTCCAAAATTTTCGTTGTAAGGGGTTGTGGGTAATGTGGGTGTGTGTTTTATAGTGTTGTGGGTGTGTAGGTGTGGTGTGTGTATGTGTGTTAGGTGTGTGTATTTTGAACTGTCCAATGTGGTGTAGTTTTGTAAATGTGTGTGTATTTTGAGCGCTGCGGTGTATACTGCCAATGGTTTACCGCGTTTGAAAGACCGCTGCGTTGATTCGTGGGTTGTGATACTGTGGGCGTATTCTTGTTGGCGTAACAGTGTCGGTTTTGCTATCGCCAGTTTATCACTGACCTTTGGTGTGGCGGACTTGTGTGGGTGTCTGTATTGTGCCGGATTTCTAGATGTTGGTCATAATACCTGTAGCGGATTTCCGTCGCGGCCACGGTATATTGGCGGCCGTTAGCACGGCGGTCAGTGGCCTTTACCGCCAGGGTTGTAATGAGGGCCAAGGTCTCTTTAAGCATTAAAGTAAGCACGTCTTTTCTCAAGACTGAAAATAGGCAAATGCAGTGTCTTCTCTTGGTGCAGTCCGGCTAAGTTAGATTTCCTAAACCTACTTCCCAAGTCCCTATTGGTCAAAGGATTGCATGTTCACACTAAAACTAAAACACCAAATCTACATTTCTGCCAGTACACGGTTCATATGTTGATGATTGGCTCCTCTTTTGCTATTCTTATCATCCGGCTCGTCAGGTAGCAATATTGTTGCAGGTTATACTCCAGTCAGTATGGTCATTGTTCTCTCCTGAGAAAGTCAGTCTTACATGTTACATTTACATTGTTTCATTCTACAGGAACAGCATCTACTTAGCAAGCATTTCTCATGAGAGAGACTTTTAGCTGCGAGCACATTAAGTCAGCACAGTGGAGAATCACAATTTAATTCTCTAAACAGCCATTTTATTAAATGCTTAAGAAATGCAACTAGGCCAAGACCTCCACTAAGTAAAGGCCGTCAATTAATAAAGCAATTACATAACGTATAACCCTTAATATGATGTATTACTACATTAATCAAACAAATGCTCAACATTTCATATTAGTAAGCCATTAATAAGTACACTTTGTGAACATTGGCGGCCACTCATGTGGTCAAACTTTCAAATGCATGCATTATTTCTTCTACGTTATTACATTTTCGACGCAAATTCAATAATCAGGATGCATAAATATTCATTAATAATCTCATTAAAACTCAGCGTTAGCAGCACCAAGCGGCCACCCTTCTGCACTCCAGCTGAAAGCCAGTCTAGGCGACCAACCTCTTGCAGGAGCCTCATGACCTGGGTTGCTTTATCCTCCATAGACATGACAAGGTACATCACTAATGTAAATATACATAGGAGTATTAACTGCTGCCACAATCAAACACTATACTAACAACATTAGCTATGACCTAAGAACAATCAAACTTTATTTAACCAAAAAATGCTACTAGCCTACTAACAGTAATGGTGTCACCAAGAACAAAATGGTGGCTGAAACCTTAAAATGTTGGGTTATTTATCAGTTGTGCTGTGAAATAGCCCAGGGAGCCCGAAAAACCCTGAGAAGTTTTCAGACTGATCCACTTCCCCAATCCTCCCGGGAAGGGAGGCGTTGGGGGAGGGAGAGCTCCTGGTGGTCAGCTGCCCATCCAAGACCCCACTGTTCTATTCATGTGTGACTAGTACATTTGCATGCAGGTGCACCAGAACACACATTTACATGGATTTCTGCCATCTGTGATGCGTACCAAATATCGTGAACTTATGTAATTTTAATTGGTGCTCATATAAAGCACTTCAATACCTTTGTGTTGCTTCAAGTTTACACTATATGAAAAGGCCAAAAGAAAAAGCAGAAATAGTATCTCAATCGCAGCGCGAGCAGTGGACGGACACCAGTTAAGGCCAAATCAATCTGTACTTACACAATGTGCCACAGAAAGACAAGTACGTGATGCAGGAAGTCATGTCTCGCATATGCTGCCGAATCAGAAGGTGGCAAAGAAAAGTAATATTTATGCCAATTAATGCTAAGTAATTGGCAAGCTAAAATACCTTTTTATTTTTATTTTATTTTTATGTACGAGAGGTCACTAAGCAACAGCACATGCCTGCTGCCTACAGGCTCGACCTAAATAGCTCAGGTGGAGATTTACACTGGTAGATTTGTGAATAGGATTTTGAAGTACTTTAGTGGTACCCTTATAGTACTAATAAACTTACTACAAAATGCAGTTTGTCAATAGGCCCTGTTAGTGTCGAGGAATAAGTGCTGGTTTCCACTCTGCAGGTTATCATTTGTGGAAAGAAAACACCAAAAACATAATTTCTAGAAAATCAGTATTTACGTTCTGGTTTTAAGCCTGACAGTAATTTCACAACATCTAGCAATGTTTCTGCTACTTGAAATGTATTGTCACTAAATGCAAATAGCTCATTTGTGTTTACCTGTTTTGTATAATGGATTACATCTTGGATTTTAAACGCATACGTCTGTCAATATGAATATGAAAATACAATTTTCTCTCTTAGTACAATGAAACCTACTTTGCTTATGTTTCTCGCATGCAATTTTGGTCTTGTGAATTAAACATAGAAATAATTATGTTAGTTCACTCACAAATACCTAAACAGTCATTGTGTACATAGCCGTATATTACACTAGGTAATAAAAAATATCACATCTAACATAACACATTAGGCAGTAAACTAAGTGTAATTACAAAACAGATAAGATGTTCCATACATTTGATATCACCGAATTTTGACCAGTACCAACCATAAAATAAACAATGACAATTACCCAGAAAACACATTAATAAAAAGCGCTCCTCTATCCAACACAGTAGTGAGACACCCTAAAGTGGTACCACTCTGAGCTGCAGTAGTACTACACTCTTCATAAAACCATATACCTCGCCAATACAGCACACTAAGCCAAAACACCCACCTACTCGACGCCCCATAGCAAGATTGATTTAAAGGGCTACTGTTCACCAAAAAACGCCCTCAAATTGTGTCCCTCAAACTGGGCAATGCCAATCCTTCAGATGGTGCATAACAAGACTAGTAGAGATTCCCGGCTATACGCAGAGCACAACATTGACAATTGTTGCACACCTACAAACATACACAAGAAATACCAACCGCACCCTTGGCATTGCTACACAAAATACTTGAAAGCACTGCTCCGGATATGGAGGCCTTCACAAGCTATTTGTCAAAACCATGAAGTCATTCCAGGGCCTAGTACTCCCAGCAGAAAGGCCAAAGTATATTTGGGAGGCCCAAGTGCTTTCTGACTAACCTCAAGATTGGGGAAGAAAACTAGCAGCGATCTCCTGATTAATGCAGTGGACAGAGTGGTTTGACCAATAACTCTTAATGCAGAAGAAGGCACTATCACGTGGAGGGATGATGATTGCCTACAAAAAAAGAAAAAAAGAAAAGCTTCAATTTGAAACAAAAAAAGGCACAATTAAAAAACAAAGGTTGCCACTGCTCCAGCTGGTAACTAGAGAGAAAAACAATCATCCGAAACAATTTGGGATTGGGTCAGATGATGGAAAGAGGGCCCAAAAAACTATCTGGAATCAGGGATTCATTACATCGAGTGGACTAATCACTACACCTCAGTGTATCAACATAATCTAAATATCGAGATAGCCGTGAACGACAGAAAAGTGAATGTCAAAGACCATCTTGACACTAGTCCTGCACCCATGCAGGTCAGTCCCACATGTGTAGCAGCCATGTCTACTGAGGCCTCATCTGACTTCTGAATTCTGTCATGACTGAAGGCGAGGATTATGCAGTTCTTTCTTAACTTTTACTATTACAGCACGTTCAAAGCTCAAGTAAAAAACACCTACATGTCCCGAGTCCATTAATGTTTCCATAGTAACAATGAAACAATAACACTGTCTGAATGTCCATATAAATGTGTGTCAAGACCAGTCCTTCCTCTTCTTCACTGTAGGATGTTCAGTTCAAGCGGCCTCAATCCATTTTGGAATCAGGTCCTAGAATATAAAAAAAACATTAAGGGCCACAGTTAAGAAAACTGTGCCCCCCTGCGCAACCAAGTGTGTGCCGTCCTAAGATACGGTGCACCATGGCAGTAGATAGGGAACTAGCTTCAACATTTTTTACTCTAGTTGGGAGCTCTGTGGGATTAGAGTCCAAAAGGTTTACACTCATCCTGCAATGCCCATTGAGGCCCATTTTAAACAATGATGTGCCTTCTTTTAACACCTGCTCCGAGCAGGCATTAAAAGTGCTAAAAAAATGACTCAAAGTAATCTCTTAGATTACTTTGTGCCATTTGTTTGGCCCCCTTAACCGGGGATCGCCCCCTTTACATACAATATGCCTGGCGCAGGCATAATGCAGTGCAAAGGGTTATAAAGTGGCGCAGTGGATGGACTTCCCAAATTTGGCATTGCAATTTTGGCCTTGTTGGGCACATCAGCATGAAGAAAAATGATGCTAATGTGGTGCATAGTGGCACTAGGGGCTCTTAAACCTACCCCAAAGCATCCTCCAACATACCTTATAAATTCTTCACCATTCAATGCAAGTATCAGAAGAAATCCCAACAATCTCATCTCTTAATGATACATCTCCAAATAGAAAACAATGGACATCAATGGGCAATTAGAATAGTATGCAATCTTCTCATAAACATCATGCTTAAGCACGTATTTTGAGAATAAGAATAATACCTGTAATTACACAGGGCTCTTTCAATAACCCTCAGTCTAGTGTACCATTCCTTGGTTAGTTAGATAAAAAACAGAGTGGGATATAATGTAAATGTATAGGGTGGAATAATCCTTGCTTTTGTGTCCTTAATAGAATTGAACTTTCCTTTACGTTAGCTAAGAAATTTCTCATTCTTTGTCAGGACTGGAGGTGAGGACTATGCATGTTCAAAGCTTACTCACCACCAACGATGCAGCCTCATGAATAGGTTTGAAATAGAATTTCTTAAAGGTGGATTCTGAAGACCAGTCGGCCACATTTGTTATATCCGCCAGTCTGCCACCTACCTGGATCGCCCCAGAGGCCATAACACTTCTAGTAGAATGAGCACCAAAAAGTTGAGCATCAATACCTGCCTCCGTCATAAGCCATATAACCCACCTGGCTATAGACGGTAAAGAAGCCGCCTTATGTGGCTTCTTGAATGCAATCAACAATTGTTTCTCACCTAGTGGTCTTATTTCCATCGTCATTTCCTTGTTTGCCTTCAGGCACCTCACTACACAGAGTTAAGGATGACTTTCCAACATAGGATATGATACCGGCCTGATATTTGTTTTACTTCGTCTAGAAATAAATAAATGTGACTCTTTCAAGGGCAAAGACCCTTGCCGTGATGTCAAGGGTCCGGACTTCCAGAACTCTCTTGCACAAAATGAGGCATAAAAGCACTGCCGATTTCACAGATATTTCCTTCCTGGACAGATACTGGTTATTCTGCCATTCCGAGAGGAAATGAAGGACCCTATTAAAATCCCATAAGCCGGAGTATGTGAGCTTCAGAGGCCTAGGCATTCCAAAGACTTTAAGCTGCTTACAAACCCAGGGGTGTCCCCCCTAGAACATTATTGATGGAGCAGTGTCCCGCTGAAATAGCTGATCTGAAGGAATTCACTGTGCGGTAAGCCAGCCACAGTTTGAATAGGTCCGCTAGGAAACGAATCATGTGTAGAATCGAGGCTCCCACTGGATGCAGGTGCCTCTCCATACACCAACGGGACCATCAGTTCCAAGCCGATTTATATCTTCTGGTCATAGCTAGAGCCCATGCTTGTTTGAAGAAATTGTCAGCTTCCTCCGAAAGTCCGATGTCCTGCTATCGCCCCCTGAGATCCTCCAGGCCATCAGGTTCAGATGTCCTTGCATCACTAAAGGATGTGGAAGGACCCCAGACATGGACAGGTTTCGACCCTGAAGAAATCCAAGAGATTTCTTTGCGTCATTTTTTTCAGCACTTTGAACACCTGCTCTGAACAGGCTTTAAAAGGAGGCACACAGTTATTTACAATGGTCCTCAATGGGCTTTGCAGGGTTAGCATCAAAATGATTTATGCTAATCCTGCAAAGCTCTGAACTAGCGTAAAAAAGTTTGAGGCTAGTTCCCTAACCACCGCCATGGTACGCCTTATCTTAGATACAGCGAACACATGGTGGCCTTAGGGGGGCACTAAGGGGTGCAAGAAAAGTGGTGCTGCACTTGGCGCAGCACCACTTTTCTTAAACCTGGCCCATATAAAGAAAACCTGAAAAGACTCAAAACCTTTTATTATGTGGCCATAAGATTTGACAACAAGTTGTCTTGGGCAGCCCAATTGTCCAAAAGCAAGGCATTAACTCCTTCTGTGCCTTGGACGAGATGATCTCGTCCAAGGCTACAGTTCCCCTGTGCCTTGGACGAGATCATCTCGTCCTAGGCACAGGGGAACTTGGGGGCGCGCTAGTGCGCCCCCGTGCACCTCCCTCCCCCCCCCAGGCGGGGATGGAAGGGGAAGACCTTTCCCTTCCACCCCCGCCCCCCCCCCATCGGTCATCTAGTGTTGCCGGGCGCGCTGGAAGCCATTTGCTTCCAGCGCGTCTTCGGAGGAGGACCTGTTAGGTGAGTCCTCTCCGTTTTTGGGGGGTGGGGGGAGGGGCGGGGGGTTGAGAAAACAGACACGGTGGGAAAGGAAAGGGTTTTTCCTTTCCCCCTGTGTCTGTTTTCACAAGATTCCTGCTCCACGATCGCAGGCAGGGCCCGCGATCGTGGAGCAGGAATCTCCACTAGCCACCAGGGATTTTCTTTTTGGGTAAATTTGGGGGCGACCCCTTGGGCAAGGGTCGCCCCCCCGGGGGCAATTTTTATTTGTATTTCGCCCCCCCCGGGGGCAGATCCGCCGATTTTTCGGCGGATCTGCCCCCGGGGGGGGGGGGGCGAAAACCACTAGACACCAGGGATATGTTGGTTTATGTGTGTTTTTGGGGGCGACCCCTTGGGCAAGGGTCGCCCCCCCCCCGGGGCAATTTTTATTTGTATTTCGCCCCCCCCCCTGGGGGCAGATCCGCCGTTTTTTCAGCGGATCTGCCCCCGGGGGGGGGGCGAAAACCACTAGACACCAGGGATATGTTGGTTTATGTGTGTTTTTGGGGGCGACCCCTTGGGCAAGGGTCGCCCCCCCCGGGGGCAATTTTTATTTGTATTTCGCCCCCCCTGGGGGCAGATCCGCCGATTTTTCAGCGGATCTGCCCCCAGGGGGGGGGCGAAAACCACTAGACACCAGGGATATGTTTGTTTATGTGTGTTTTTGGGGGCGACCCCTTGGGCAAGGGTCGCCCCCCCCCCAGGGCAATTTTTATTTGTATTTCGCCCCCCCCCTGGGGGCAGATCCGCCGTTTTTTCGGCGGATCTGCCCCCGGGGGGGGCAAAAACCACTAGACACCAGGAATATGTTGGTTTATGTGTGTTTTTGGGGGCGACCCCTTGGGCAAGGGTCGCCCCCCCCGGGGGCAATTTTTATTTGTATTTCGCCCCCCCTGGGGGCAGATCCGCCGATTTTTTTGGCGGATCTGCCCCCAGGGGGGGGGCGAAAACCACTAGACACCAGGGATATGTTTGTTTATGTGTGTTTTTGGGGGCGACCCCTTGGGCAAGGGTCGCCCCCCCCGGGGGCAATTTTTATTTGTATTTTGCCCCCCCCTGGGGGCAGATCCGCCGAATTTTTGGCGGATCTGCCCCCAGTGGGGGGCGAAAACCACTAGACACCAGGGATATGTTTGTTTATGTGTGTTTTTGGGGGCGACCCCTTGGGCAAGGGTCGTCCCCCCCGGGGGCAATTTTTATTTGTATTTTGCCCCCCCCTGGGGGCAGATCCGCCGATTTTTCGGCGGATCTGCCCCCAGTGGGGGGCGAAAACCACTAGACACCAGGGATATGTTTGTTTATGTGTGTTTTTGGGGGCAACCCCTGGGCAAGGGTCGCCTCCCCCCGGGGGCAATTTTTATTTGTATTTTGCCCGGCGGATTTTTCGGCGGATCTGCCCCCGGGGGGGTGGGGGGGGGGCGAAAACCACTAGACACCAACGATTTTGGTTTTTATTGTTTATTTTGGGGGCAACTCCTTGGGCAAGGGTCGCTTTTTTTTTCTGTTTCGGCCCCCCCGAATGGCAGACCAGCCATTTTTTGGACGATCTGGCCCGGGGGGGGGTGGAAGCACACTAGGTGCCAGGGATTGGGTTTGGTGTGTGTTTGGGGGCACCCCTTGGGCAACGGTCACCCCCCTAAGGTGGGGAAAATTTGTATTGCCCATCTCTGCCCGTAATTTTGTAGGCCCATCTGCCCCCAAGGAGGACAGAGACCACCAATACGGCAGGGATTTTTTTGTTTTGTGTTGTGCTGGGGGTGCCCCCTTTGGGAAGGGTCGCCCCCTGAAAGGGGGCACAGAGGTGTTGCCCATTTCTGCCCCCCTTGGGGTCAGATTGGCCACTTCTTTTACGCCCATCTACCCCCGAGGGGGGCAGGATCCACTTAGGTACCAGGGACAACTTCTAAGTTCTTGGTGGTGGGGTGTTTGTCAACTGGCAAAGTATTTGTATTTGTGATTATAACAATTTATTTCTTCTTTTTCTTCTAGTTCAACGCTTTTGCTTCCTTTGCTGTGGATCTTTGCGGTTTTGGCAGTTGTTGTCCTGTGGTTTGCATAGTTACATGTTTTAGGTAAGTGAAAGCAATTTACTCCAAAGGAGTATTGTTGACATGTTTGTAGGTGGTGTACTAAATGCAATATTGTGTGTTTGACATTGTCCTTAGATTTGAGCACAGTGATGTTTGTGTTGTCATATGTCTAAATTGCTTTTTTCTTTTTTCTTTTTAGTGGGATATCATTGGTGATTGCTGTCTGTGCAGAGTAGTTGCTTGGTGAGTAGCTATTTCAGGCAACTGATTGGTATAGTTTTTTGTAGTACATAACTCTTTGTGATAAAGCTACACTTTGTTTATTACTTATTTTAGTGCTAGTTGTTGTTGGCAATCCATTTGTTGTTAGGATCATGGCTAGCCGCAAAGTGACCGCTCAGCAGGTTGTTCGCATGCTCTTTGAGTCGTCTTTAGACCATGATTACGACACTGACTCTGCATCTGAGGCAGAGGAGGAAGCAGGAGATTCTGGAATTGAGTTTTCTGTCCGAGAGTATTCTTCTGATGAGGAAGCTACTCTCAGTGCAGATGAAGGGCCTGTGTTAGAGGAGGACATTGATGTGCCAAGAGTGCAGCAGCCTGGGGCTGCAGGGTTTCCCATTGGAAGACCTGACACCTGGATTGCCCCAAACATGGAGCAGCCACAGTTACCTGCATTTACTGGTCTCCCAGGGTGTAGAGTTAATACGGAAAACTTTCTGCCTGTCCATTTCTTTCACTTGTTTATGGACGATGTATTTTTGGAAGAGATTGTGGAGCAGACAAATGTGTATGCAGAGCATTATTTGCGGGACAACGCTGCCAGACTTAAGCCTCAGTCTAGAGCTACTCATTGGGTTCCCACATATCTGGAAGAGATGAAAAGGTTTTTAGGTTTGTCTTTTTTGATGGGGTTGATCAGGAAGCCGTCACTGGCTTCTTATTGGTCTACTAGTCCCTTGATGGCAACTGCTATATTTCCTGCAACTATGACACGTAATCGGTATTTGCTTCTTCTTCGTTTGCTGCATTTTGTAGACAATGCTTTAGCCTTGCCACAAGATCACCCTGATTGTGACCGCCTTTTGTAAGATTAGGCCTGTCCTTGATCATTTTGTGGATCGGTTTTCAGAGGTCTATGTCCCAGGCAAAGAGATAAGTGTGGACGAGTCTTTGGTCCTTTTCAAGGGGCGTTTAGTTTTTAAGCAGTACATTCCTAGTAAGAGGGCACGGTATGGGATTAAATTGTATCTGCTGTCAGAAAGCAGTACAGGATATGTGTATAATTTCCGGGTCTACACTGGTAGGGATTCCAGTATTGACCCTCCTGGTTGCCTGGCCACTTTTGGAGTTAGCGAAAAAATTGTGTGGGAACTTGCTAGACGGCTGTTTAACAAAGGTCACCATTTGTACGTAGATAATTTCTACACTGGAGTGCAGTTGTTCAAGGAGTTGTTTAGGGTGGACACTGTTGCTTGTGGCACAATCCGTTCTAACCGGAAAGGCTATCCAAGGGAGCTTGTCTGTAAAAAACTTGAGAGGGGACAGTGCAGTGCCTTGCGGAATAATGAGCTGCTAGCTCTGAAATTTTCAGACAGGAGGGATGTGTACATGCTATCGACCATCCATGATGAGAGTACTTCCCCTGTGGCTGTTTGGGGTCAGGTTGCGGAAATGCGCAAACCTGCGTGCATTTTGGACTACAGTAGGCACATGGGTGGTGTTGATAGAGTAGATCAGAGGTTAGAACCTTACACTGCTCTTCGTAAGTCATATGTGTGGTATAAAAAGTTGGCCCTACATTTATTTCATTTGGCAACTTTTAATGCCTTTATTGTATACAAGGATTGTTCACCCGAGTCAAGGATGACATTTGTTAAATTTCAGGAGTCGGTGATAGAAAGCCTTATTGTGGTGGAACCGGCAAGAGTTCCTAGAGTAGAAGTGGTGGAGGATGTGGCTAGATTGAAAGATCGGCACTTTCCAGATCACATTCCTCCCACTCCCAAAAAAGACATGCCCACAAAGAAATGTAGAGTATGTGCCCGGAGATCAATCCGGAGGGAGAGCCGGATGTACTGCCCCGAATGCCCTTCAAAGCCTGGGCTGTGTGTGCCCAGCTGTTTTAGAAGTTACCACACAAGGAAAAACTTTTGGGAAATACCGTGAGCGTAAGCTGTCTGTTTTATATTTTCATATGTTTCACGGTTGGCATCTGTTGTGTATTTAGTTAGAGCTTTTGTGTTTGTAGTTTTGTGCTTATTTTATAATTAGTAGTTTCTTTGTTGTTTATAAATAAAAAAAAAGTGATTGCGGTGTGCGTGGGGTGGCGCTTGGCTGGCGGTGTGCGTGGGGTGGCGCTTGGCTGGCGGTGTGCGTGGGGTGGCGCTTGGCTGGCGGTGTGCTTGGGGTGGCGCTTGGCTGGCGGTGTGCTTGGGGTGGCGCTTGGCTGGCGGTGTGCGTGGGGTGGCGCTTGGCTGGCGGTGTGCGTGGGGTGGCGCTTGGGGTGGCGCTTGGCTGGCGATGTGCTTGGGGTGGCGCTTGGCTGGCGGTGTGCGTGGGGTGGCGCTTGGCTGGCGGTGTGCATGGGGTGGCGCTTGGCTGGCGGTGTGCGTGGGGTGGCGCTTGGCTGGCGGTGTGCGTGGGGTGGCGCTTGGCTGGCGGTGTGCGTGGGGTGGCGCTTGGCTGGCGATGTGCTTGGGGTGGCGCTTGGCTGGCGATGTGCTTGGGGTGGCGCTTGGCTGGCGATGTGCTTGGGGTGGCGCTTGGCTGGCAGTGTGCGTGGGGTGGCGCTTGGCTGGCGGTGTGCGTGGGGTGGCGCTTGGCTGGCGGTGTGCGTGGGGTGGCGCTTGGCTGGCGGTGTGCTTGGGGTGGCGCTTGGCTGGCGGTGTGCGTGGGGTGGCGCTTGGCTGGCGGTGTGCGTGGGGTGGCGCTTGGCTGGCGGTGTGTGTGGGGTGGCGCTTGGCTGGCGGTGTGCGTGGGGTGGCGCTTGGCTGGCGGTGCCAGCCAAACGGCAGTCCACACTCCCATCAGCTGGTGTGATTCTTGTATCAGGCATGTGGGCGTATGTAAGTGATGGGCCCTTGAGTGGCGCGGTCTGTCGATGTGAGTGTTGTAATGTGCTGGGCCCGTGGCTAGCGGTGTGAATGGTCTTGTGCGTGTCATGTATGAAAGGTGTGTGAATGGACTGTAAAGCGGTTGGTGCCTTGTCGCGGCTTTACAGCTCACGAGCTGTGAGTCATTGGTTCACTTTTTTGCCTTTCACTTATTAGCAGTGCATTTCATTTTTGTGAAATCTCTTGTTAATAAAATTTGATCCACTGAACCATCACTCACCCTCGTGCCAAATCCAACCAGTATGTGTTGTAAAAAATGACAAAACCTGTTCCGCTGTAATCAGGCGTCGCAGCACACCTGTGACACGCTAGGTGCCTCGGGTGGGACCCCGATGATGAAGCATGCCACCAACTTGGTTGGTGGGTGAGGGGTCTTCTTCACATAACCTAAGTGTGTTTCTTTTCACAATTTTAGTGTTTGGGACATCACGGATGTATGTGCACACATCAAAGTGATATATTCCAAAAATACCTGTGTTTGGGGGGGAGGGCCCACCTATGTTTTTGGTCCTGGGTGCGGCCTTCATGTAGGGAAACCTACAAAACCCAGAAACTTTTTAAAGCTAGGCACCCCAAGGAGTCCAGGGAGGTGTGGCTTGCGTGGCTCCCCTAACATTTTCTTACCCAGACTCCTCTGTAAACCTCAAAATTTGCATAAAAAAGCATATTTTCCTGATTTTTCTTAGTAGGATCACCGCTCCAGCACAAAATTCCTACTCACCCAGTTTTCCCCTCAGTCTCCCAAGTAAAATGACACCTCACTTATGTGGGTCCCCAAAGCAGAGTCCGTCTCAAGATGTATAAAAGAATATGCCCTTATAAACTTGCTGTGCTATCCCTTCTATCCCTTCAGGTTTTGGGCCTTATTCTGTTGCAGGCACCTAGCCCACCCACACAAGTGAGGTATCATTTTTATCGGGAGACTTGGGGGAACGCTGGGTGAAAGGAAATTTGTCGCTCCTCTCAGATTCCAGAACTTTCTCCCACAGAAATGTGAGGAACATGTGTTTTTTTAGCCACATTTTGAGGTTTGCAAAGGATTCTGGGTAACAGAACCTGGTCCGAGCCCCGCAAGTCACCCCTCCTTGGATTCCCCTAGGTCTCTAGTTTTCAGAAATGCACAGGTTTGGTAGGTTTCCCTAGGTGCCGGCTGAGCTACAGGCCAAAATCCACAGGTAGGCAATGTTTTCTTTCAAAAAATGGGATGTGTCCACGTTGCGTTTTGGGGCGTTTCCTGTCGCGAGCGCTAGGCCTACCCACGCAAGTGAGGTATAATTTTTATCGGGAGACTTGGGGGAACGCTGGGTGGAAGGAACTTTGTGGCTCCTCTCAGATTCCAGAACTTTCTGCCACAGAAATGTGAGGAACATGTGTTTTTTTAGCCAACTTTTGAGGTTTGCAAAGGATTCTGGGTAACAGAACCTGGTCCGAGCCCCGCAAGTCACCCCTCCTTGGATTCCCCTAGGTCTCTAGTTTTCAGAAATGCACAGGTTTGGTAGGTTTTCCTAGGTGCCGGCTGAGCTAGAGGCCAAAATCTACAGGTAGGCACTTCGCAAAAAACACCTCTGTTTTCTTCCAAAATTTTGGATGTGTCCACGTTGCGCTTTGGGGTGTTTCCTGTCGCGGGCGCTAGGCCTACCCACGCAAGTGAGGTATCATTTTTATCGGGAGACTTGGGGGAACGCTGGGTGGAAGGAAATTTGTGGCTCCTCTCAGATGCCAGAACTTTCTGCCACAGAAATGTGAGGAACATGTGTTTTTTTAGCCAAATTTTGAGGTTTGCAAAGGATTCTGGGTAACAGAACCTGGTCCGAGCCCCGCAAGTCACCCCTCCTTGGATTCCCCTAGGTCTCTAGTTTTCAGAAATGCACAGGTTAGGTAGGTTTCCCTAGGTGCCGGCTGAGCTAGAGGCCAAAATCTACAGGTAGGCACTTCCCAAAAAACACCTCTGTTTTCTTCCAAAATTTTGGATGTGTCCACGTTGCGCTTTGGGGTGTTTCCTGTCGCGGGCGCTAGGCCTACCCACGCAAGTGAGGTATCATTTTTATCGGGAGACTTGGGGGAACGCTGGGTGGAAGGAAATTTGTGGCTCCTCTCAGATTCCAGAACTTTCTGCCACAGAAATGTGAGGAACATGTGTTTTTTTAGCCAAATTTTGAGGTTTGCAAAGGATTCTGGGTAACAGAACCTGGTCCGAGCCCCGCAAGTCACCCCATCTTGGATTCCCCTAGGTCTCTAGTTTTCAGAAATGCACAGGTTTGGTAGGTTTCCCTAGGTGCCGGCTGAGCTAGAGGCCAAAATCTACAGGTAGGCACTTCGCAAAAAACACCTGTTTTCTTCCAAAATTTTGGATGTGTCCACGTTGCGCTTTGGGGTGTTTCCTGTCGCGGGCGCTAGGCCTACCCACGCAAGTGAGGTATCATTTTTATCGGGAGACTTGGGGGAACGCTGGGTGGAAGGAAATTTGTGGCTCCTCTCAGATTCCAGAACTTTCTGCCACAGAAATGTGAGGAACATGTGTTTTTTTAGCCATATTTTGAGGTTTGCAAAGGATTCTGGGTAACAGAACCTGGTCCAAGCCCCGCAAGTCACCCCTCCTTGGATTCCCCTAGGTCTCTAGTGTTCAGAAATGCACAGGTTTGGTAGGTTTCCCTAGGTGCCGGCTGAGCTAGAGGCCAAAATCTACAGGTAGGCACTTCGCAAAAAACACCTCTGTTTTCTTCCAAAATTTTGGATGTGTCCACGTTGCGCTTTGGGGTGTTTCCTGTCGCGGGCGCTAGGCCTACCCACGCAAGTGAGGTATCATTTTAATCGGGAGACTTGGGGGAACGCTGGGTGGAAGGACATTTGTGGCTCCTCTCAGATGCCAGAACTTTCTGCCACAGAAATGTGAGGAACATGTGTTTTTTTAGCCAAATTTTGAGGTTTGCAAAGGATTCTGGGTAACAGAACCTGGTCCGAGCCCCGCAAGTCACCCCATCTTGGATTCCCCTAGGTCTCTAGTTTTCAGAAATGCACAGGTTTGGTAGGTTTCCCTAGGTGCCGGCTGAGCTAGAGGCCAAAATCTACAGGTAGGCACTTCGCAAAAAACACCTCTGTATTCTTCCAAAATTTTGGATGTGTCCACGTTGCGCTTTGGGGTGTTTCCTGTCGCGGGCGCTAGGCCTACCCACGCAAGTGAGGTATCATTTTTATCGGGAGACTTGGGGGAACGCTGGGTGGAAGGAAATTAGTGGCTCCTCTCAGATTCCAGAACTTTCTGCCACAGAAATGTGAGGAACATGTGTTTTTTTAGCTAAATTTTGAGGTTTGCAAAGGATTCTGGGTAACAGAACCTGGTACGAGCCCCGCAAGTCACCCCATCTTGGATTCCCCTAGGTCTCTAGTTTTCAGAAATGCACAGGTTTGGTAGGTTTCCTTAGGTGCCGGCTGAGCTAGAGGCAAAAATCTACAGGTAGGCACTTCGCAAAAAACACCTCAGTTTTCTTCCAAAATTTTGGATGTGTCCACGTTGCGCTTTGGGGTGTTTCCTGTCGCGGGCGCTAGGCCTACCCACGCAAGTGAGGTATCATTTTTATCGGGAGACTTGGGGGAACGCTGGGTGGAAGGAAATTTGTGGCTCCTCTCAGATGCCAGAACTTTCTGCCACAGAAATGTGAGGAACATGTGTTTTTTTAGCCAAATTTTGAGGTGTGCAAAGGATTCTGGGTAACAGAACCTGGTCCGAGCCCTGCAAGTCACCCCTCCTTAGATTCCCCTAGGTCTCTAGTTTTCAGAAATGCACAGGTTAGGTAGGTTTCCCTAGGTGCCGGCTGAGCTAGAGGCCAAAATCTACAGGTAGGCACTTCGCAAAAAACACCTCTGTTTTCTTCCAAAATTTTGGATGTGTCCACGTTGCGCTTTGGGGTGTTTCCTGTCGCGGGCGCTAGGCCTACCCACGCAAGTGAGGTATCATTTTTATCGGGAGACTTGGGGGAACGCTGGGTGGAAGGAAATTTGTGGCTCCTCTCAGATTCCAGAACTTTCTGCCACAGAAATGTGAGGAACATGTGTTTTTTTAGCCAAATTTTGAGGTTTGCAAAGGATTCTGGGTAACAGAACCTGGTCCGAGCCCCGCAAGTCACCCCATCTTGGATTCCCCTAGGTCTCTAGTTTTCAGAAATGCACAGGTTTGGTAGGTTTCCCTAGTTGCCGGCTGAGCTAGAGGCCAAAATCTACAGGTAGGCACTTCGCAAAAAACACCTCTGTTTTCTTCCAAAATTTTGGATGTGTCCACGTTGCGCTTTGGGGTGTTTCCTGTCGCGGGCGCTAGGCCTACCCACGCAAGTGAGGTATCATTTTTATCGGGAGACTTGGGGGAACGCTGGGTGGAAGGAAATTTGTGGCTCCTCTCAGATTCCAGAACTTTCTGCCACAGAAATGTGAGGAACATGTGTTTTTTTAGCCAAATTTTGAGGTTTGCAAAGGATTCTGGTTAACAGAACCTGGTCCGAGCCCCGCAAGTCACCCCTCCTTGGATTCCCCTAGGTCTCTAGTTTTCAGAAATGCACAGGTTTGGTAGGTTTCCCTAGGTGCCGGCTGAGCTAGAGGCCAAAATCTACAGGTAGGCACTTCGCATAAAACACCTCTGTTTTCTTCCAAAATTTTGGATGTGTCCACGTTGCGCTTTGGGGTGTTTCCTGTCGCGGGCGCTAGGCCTACCCACGCAAGTGAGGTATCATTTTTATCGGGAGACTTGGGGGAACGCTGGGTGGAAGGAAATTTGTGGCTCCTCTCAGATTCCAGAACTTTCTGCCACAGAAATGTGAGGAACATGTGTTTTTTTAGCCAAATTTTGAGGTTTGCAAAGGATTCTGGGTAACAGAACCTGGTCCGAGCCCCGCAAGTCACCCCATCTTGGATTCCCCTAGGTCTCTAGTTTTCAGAAATGCACAGGTTTGGTAGGTTTCCCTAGGTGCCGGCTGAGCTAGAGGCCAAAATCTACAGGTAGGCACTTCGCAAAAAACACCTCTGTTTTCTTCCAAAATTTTGGATGTGTCCACGTTGCGCTTTGGGGTGTTTCCTGTCGCGGGCGCTAGGCCTACCCACGCAAGTGAGGTATCATTTTTATCGGGAGACTTGGGGGAACGCTGGGTGGAAGGAAATTTGTGGCTCCTCTCAGATTCCAGAACTTTCTGCCACAGAAATGTGAGGAACATGTGTTTTTTTAGCCAAATTTTGAGGTTTGCAAAGGATTCTGGGTAACAGAACCTGGTCCGAGCCCCGCAAGTCACCCCTCCTTGGATTCCCCTAGGTCTCTAGTTTTCAGAAATGCACAGGTTTGGTAGGTTTCCCTAGGTGCCGGCTGAGCTAGAGGCCAAAATCTACAGGTAGGCACTTCGCAAAAAACACCTCTGTTTTCTTCCAAAATTTTGGATGTGTCCACGTTGCGCTTTGGGGTGTTTCCTGTCGCGGGCGCTAGGCCTACCCACGCAAGTGAGGTATCATTTTTATCGGGAGACTTGGGGGAACGCTGGGTGGAAGGAAATTTGTGGCTCCTCTCAGATGCCAGAACTTTCTGCCACAGAAATGTGAGGAACATGTGTTTTTTTAGCCAAATTTTGAGGTTTGCAAAGGATTCTGGGTAACAGAACCTGGTCCGAGCCCCGCAAGTCACCCCATCTTGGATTCCCCTAGGTCTCTAGTTTTCAGAAATGCACAGGTTTGGTAGGTTTCCCTAGGTGCCGGCTGAGCTAGAGGCCAAAATCTACAGGTAGGCACTTCGCAAAAAACACCTCTGTTTTCTTCCTAAATTTTGGATGTGTCCACGTTGCGCTTTGGGGTGTTTCCTGTCGCGGGCGCTAGGCCTACCCACGCAAGTGAGGTATCATTTTTATCGGGAGACTTGGGGGAACGCTGGGTGGAAGGAAATTTGTGGCTCCTCTCAGATTCCAGAACTTTCTGCTACAGAAATGTGAGGAACATGTGTTTTTTTAGCCAAATTTTGAGGTTTGCAAAGGATTCTGGGTAACAGAACCTGGTCCGAGCCCCGCAAGTCACCCCATCTTGGATTCCCCTAGGTCTCTAGTTTTCAGAAATGCACAGGTTTGGTAGGTTTCCCTAGGTGCCAGCTGAGCTAGAGGCCAAAATCTACAGGTAGGCACTTCGCAAAAAACACCTCAGTTTTCTTCCAAAATTTTGGATGTGTCCACGTTGCGCTTTGGGGTGTTTCCTGTCGCGGGCGCTATGCCTACCCACGCAAGTGAGGTATCATTTTTATCGGGAGACTTGGGGGAACGCTGGGTGGAAGGAAATTTGTGGCTCCTCTCAGATGCCAGAACTTTCTGCCACAGAAATGTGAGGAACATGTGTTTTTTTAGCCAAATTTTGAGGTTTGCAAAGGAGTCTGGGTAACAGAACCTGGTCCGAGCCCTGCAAGTCACCCCTCCTTGGATTCCCCTAGGTCTCTAGTTTTCAGAAATGCACAGGTTAGGTAGGTTTTCCTAGGTGCCGGCTGAGCTAGAGGCCAAAATCTACAGGTAGGCACTTCGCAAAAAACACCTGTTTTCTTCCAAAATTTTGGATGTGTCCACGTTGCGCTTTGGGGTGTTTCCTGTCGCGGGCGCTAGGCCTACCCACGCAAGTGAGGTATCATTTTTATCGGGAGACTTGGGGGATCGCTGGGTGGAAGGAAATTTGTGGCTCCTCTCAGATTCCAGAACTTTCTGCCACAGAAATGTGAGGAACATGTGTTTTTTTAGCCATATTTTGAGGTTTGCAAAGGATTCTGGGTAACAGAACCTGGTCCAAGCCCCGCAAGTCACCCCTCCTTGGATTCCCCTAGGTCTCTAGTGTTCAGAAATGCACAGGTTTGGTAGGTTTCCCTAGGTGCCGGCTGAGCTAGAGGCCAAAATCTACAGGTAGGCACTTCGCAAAAAACACCTCTGTTTTCTTCCAAAATTTTGGATGTGTCCACGTTGCGCTTTGGGGTGTTTCCTGTCGCGGGCGCTAGGCCTACCCACGCAAGTGAGGTATCATTTTAATCGGGAGACTTGGGGGAACGCTGGGTGGAAGGACATTTGTGGCTCCTCTCAGATGCCAGAACTTTCTGCCACAGAAATGTGAGGAACATGTGTTTTTTTAGCCAAATTTTGAGGTTTGCAAAGGATTCTGGGTAACAGAACCTGGTCCGAGCCCCGCAAGTCACCCCATCTTGGATTCCCCTAGGTCTCTAGTTTTCAGAAATGCACAGGTTTGGTAGGTTTCCCTAGGTGCCGGCTGAGCTAGAGGCCAAAATCTACAGGTAGGCACTTCGCAAAAAACACCTCTGTATTCTTCCAAAATTTTGGATGTGTCCACGTTGCGCTTTGGGGTGTTTCCTGTCGCGGGCGCTAGGCCTACCCACGCAAGTGAGGTATCATTTTTATCGGGAGACTTGGGGGAACGCTGGGTGGAAGGAAATTAGTGGCTCCTCTCAGATTCCAGAACTTTCTGCCACAGAAATGTGAGGAACATGTGTTTTTTTAGCCAAATTTTGAGGTTTGCAAAGGATTCTGGGTAACAGAACCTGGTACGAGCCCCGCAAGTCACCCCATCTTGGATTCCCCTAGGTCTCTAGTTTTCAGAAATGCACAGGTTTGGTAGGTTTCCTTAGGTGCCGGCTGAGCTAGAGGCCAAAATCTACAGGTAGGCACTTCGCAAAAAACACCTCAGTTTTCTTCCAAAATTTTGGATGTGTCCACGTTGCGCTTTGGGGTGTTTCCTGTCGCGGGCGCTAGGCCTACCCACGCAAGTGAGGTATCATTTTTATCGGGAGACTTGGGGGAACGCTGGGTGGAAGGAAATTTGTGGCTCCTCTCAGATGCCAGAACTTTCTGCCACAGAAATGTGAGGAACATGTGTTTTTTTAGCCAAATTTTGAGGTGTGCAAAGGATTCTGGGTAACAGAACCTGGTCCGAGCCCTGCAAGTCACCCCTCCTTAGATTCCCCTAGGTCTCTAGTTTTCAGAAATGCACAGGTTAGGTAGGTTTCCCTAGGTGCCGGCTGAGCTAGAGGCCAAAATCTACAGGTAGGCACTTCGCAAAAAACACCTCTGTTTTCTTCCAAAATGTTGGATGTGTCCACGTTGCGCTTTGGGGTGTTTCCTGTCGCGGGCGCTAGGCCTACCCACGCAAGTGAGGTATCATTTTTATCGGGAGACTTGGGGGAACGCTGGGTGGAAGGAAATTTGTGGCTCCTCTCAGATTCCAGAACTTTCTGCCACAGAAATGTGAGGAACATGTGTTTTTTTAGCCAAATTTTGAGGTTTGCAAAGGATTCTGGGTAACAGAACCTGGTCCGAGCCCCGCAAGTCACCCCATCTTGGATTCCCCTAGGTCTCTAGTTTTCAGAAATGCACAGGTTTGGTAGGTTTCCCTAGTTGCCGGCTGAGCTAGAGGCCAAAATCTACAGGTAGGCACTTCGCAAAAAACACCTCTGTTTTCTTCCAAAATTTTGGATGTGTCCACGTTGCGCTTTGGGGTGTTTCCTGTCGCGGGCGCTAGGCCTACCCACGCAAGTGAGGTATCATTTTTATCGGGAGACTTGGGGGAACGCTGGGTGGAAGGAAATTTGTGGCTCCTCTCAGATTCCAGAACTTTCTGCCACAGAAATGTGAGGAACATGTGTTTTTTTAGCCAAATTTTGAGGTTTGCAAAGGATTCTGGTTAACAGAACCTGGTCCGAGCCCCGCAAGTCACCCCTCCTTGGATTCCCCTAGGTCTCTAGTTTTCAGAAATGCACAGGTTTGGTAGGTTTCCCTAGGTGCCGGCTGAGCTAGAGGCCAAAATCTACAGGTAGGCACTTCGCATAAAACACCTCTGTTTTCTTCCAAAATTTTGGATGTGTCCACGTTGCGCTTTGGGGTGTTTCCTGTCGCGGGCGCTAGGCCTACCCACGCAAGTGAGGTATCATTTTTATCGGGAGACTTGGGGGAACGCTGGGTGGAAGGAAATTTGTGGCTCCTCTCAGATTCCAGAACTTTCTGCCACAGAAATGTGAGGAACATGTGTTTTTTTAGCCAAATTTTGAGGTTTGCAAAGGATTCTGGGTAACAGAACCTGGTCCGAGCCCCGCAAGTCACCCCATCTTGGATTCCCCTAGGTCTCTAGTTTTCAGAAATGCACAGGTTTGGTAGGTTTCCCTAGGTGCCGGCTGAGCTAGAGGCCAAAATCTACAGGTAGGCACTTCGCAAAAAACACCTCTGTTTTCTTCCAAAATTTTGGATGTGTCCACGTTGCGCTTTGGGGTGTTTCCTGTCGCGGGCGCTAGGCCTACCCACGCAAGTGAGGTATCATTTTTATCGGGAGACTTGGGGGAACGCTGGGTGGAAGGAAATTTGTGGCTCCTCTCAGATTCCAGAACTTTCTGCCACAGAAATGTGAGGAACATGTGTTTTTTTAGCCAAATTTTGAGGTTTGCAAAGGATTCTGGGTAACAGAACCTGGTCCGAGCCCCGCAAGTCACCCCTCCTTGGATTCCCCTAGGTCTCTAGTTTTCAGAAATGCACAGGTTTGGTAGGTTTCCCTAGGTGCCGGCTGAGCTAGAGGCCAAAATCTACAGGTAGGCACTTCGCAAAAAACACCTCTGTTTTCTTCCAAAATTTTGGATGTGTCCACGTTGCGCTTTGGGGTGTTTCCTGTCGCGGGCGCTAGGCCTACCCACGCAAGTGAGGTATCATTTTTATCGGGAGACTTGGGGGAACGCTGGGTGGAAGGAAATTTGTGGCTCCTCTCAGATGCCAGAACTTTCTGCCACAGAAATGTGAGGAACATGTGTTTTTTTAGCCAAATTTTGAGGTTTGCAAAGGATTCTGGGTAACAGAACCTGGTCCGAGCCCCGCAAGTCACCCCATCTTGGATTCCCCTAGGTCTCTAGTTTTCAGAAATGCACAGGTTTGGTAGGTTTCCCTAGGTGCCGGCTGAGCTAGAGGCCAAAATCTACAGGTAGGCACTTCGCAAAAAACACCTCTGTTTTCTTCCTAAATTTTGGATGTGTCCACGTTGCGCTTTGGGGTGTTTCCTGTCGCGGGCGCTAGGCCTACCCACGCAAGTGAGGTATCATTTTTATCGGGAGACTTGGGGGAACGCTGGGTGGAAGGAAATTTGTGGCTCCTCTCAGATTCCAGAACTTTCTGCTACAGAAATGTGAGGAACATGTGTTTTTTTAGCCAAATTTTGAGGTTTGCAAAGGATTCTGGGTAACAGAACCTGGTCCGAGCCCCGCAAGTCACCCCATCTTGGATTCCCCTAGGTCTCTAGTTTTCAGAAATGCACAGGTTTGGTAGGTTTCCCTAGGTGCCAGCTGAGCTAGAGGCCAAAATCTACAGGTAGGCACTTCGCAAAAAACACCTCAGTTTTCTTCCAAAATTTTGGATGTGTCCACGTTGCGCTTTGGGGTGTTTCCTGTCGCGGGCGCTATGCCTACCCACGCAAGTGAGGTATCATTTTTATCGGGAGACTTGGGGGAACGCTGGGTGGAAGGAAATTTGTGGCTCCTCTCAGATGCCAGAACTTTCTGCCACAGAAATGTGAGGAACATGTGTTTTTTTAGCCAAATTTTGAGGTTTGCAAAGGATTCTGGGTAACAGAACCTGGTCC
Organism: Pleurodeles waltl; assembly: GCF_031143425.1. NCBI lineage: Eukaryota > Metazoa > Chordata > Amphibia > Caudata > Salamandridae > Pleurodeles > Pleurodeles waltl. Next base: position 568,257,695 of record NC_090446.1, on the reverse strand, counting down.
GAGCCCTGCAAGTCACCCCTCCTTGGATTCCCCTAGGTCTCTAGTTTTCAGAAATGCACAGGTTAGGTAGGTTTTCCTAGGTGCCGGCTGAGCTAGAGGCCAAAATCTACAGGTAGGCACTTCGCAAAAAACACCTCTGTTTTCTTCCAAAATTTTGGATGTGTCCACGTTGCGCTTTCGGGTGTTTCCTGTCGCGGGCGCTAGGCCTACCCACGCAAGTGAGGTATCATTTTTATCGGGAGACTTGGGGGAACGCTGGGTGGAAGGAAATTTGTGGCTCCTCTCAGATTCCAGAACTTTCTGCCACAGAAATGTGAGGAACATGTGTTTTTTTAGCCAAATTTTGAGGTTTGCAAAGGATTCTGGGTAACAGAACCTGGTCCGAGCCCCGCAAGTCACCCCATCTTGGATTCCCCTAGGTCTCTAGTTTTCAGAAATGCACAGGTTTGGTAGGTTTCCCTAGGTGCCAGCTGAGCTAGAGGCCAAAATCTACAGGTAGGCACTTCGCAAAAAACACCTCAGTTTTCTTCCAAAATTTTGGATGTGTCCACGTTGCGCTTTGGGGTGTTTCCTGTCGCGGGCGCTAGGCCTACCCACGCAAGTGAGGTATCATTTTTATCGGGAGACTTGGGGAACGCTGGGTGGAAGGAAATTTGTGGCTCCTCTCAGATGCCAGAACTTTCTGCCACAGAAATGTGAGGAACATGTGTTGTTTTAGCCAAATTTTGAGGTTTGCAAAGGATTCTGGGTAACAGAACCTGGTCCGAGCCCTGCAAGTCACCCCTCCTTAGATTCCCCTAGGTCTCTAGTTTTCAGAAATGCACAGGTTAGGTAGGTTTCCCTAGGTGCCGGCTGAGCTAGAGGCCAAAATCTACAGGTAGGCACTTCGCAAAAAACACCTCTGTTTTCTTCCAAAATTTTGGATGTGTCCACGTTGCGCTTTGGGGTGTTTCCTGTCGCGGGCGCTAGGCCTACCCACGCAAGTGAGGTATCATTTTTATCGGGAGACTTGGGGGAACGCTGGGTGGAAGGAAATTTGTGGCTCCTCTCAGATTCCAGAACTTTCTGCCACAGAAATGTGAGGAACATGTGTTTTTTTAGCCAAATTTTGAGGTTTGCAAAGGATTCTGGGTAACAGAACCTGGTCCGAGCCCCGCAAGTCACCCCATCTTGGATTCCCCTAGGTCTCTAGTTTTCAGAAATGCACAGGTTTGGTAGGTTTCCCTAGGTGCCAGCTGAGCTAGAGGCCAAAATCTACAGGTAGGCACTTCGCAAAAAACACCTCTGTTTTCTTCCAAAATTTTGGATGTGTCCACGTTGCGCTTTGGGGTGTTTCCTGTCGCGGGCGCTAGGCCTACCCACGCAAGTGAGGTATCATTTTTATCGGGAGACTTGGGGGAACGCTGGGTGGAAGGAAATTTGTGGCTCCTCTCAGATGCCAGAACTTTCTGCCACAGAAATGTGAGGAACATGTGTTGTTTTAGCCAAATTTTGAGGTTTGCAAAGGATTCTGGGTAACAGAACCTGGTCCGAGCCCTGCAAGTCACCCCTCCTTAGATTCCCCTAGGTCTCTAGTTTTCAGAAATGCACAGGTTAGGTAGGTTTCCCTAGGTGCCGGCTGAGCTAGAGGCCAAAATCTACAGGTAGGCACTTCGCAAAAAACACCTCTGTTTTCTTCCAAAATTTTGGATGTGTCCACGTTGCGCTTTGGGGTGTTTCCTGTCGCGGGCGCTAGGCCTACCCACGCAAGTGAGGTATCATTTTTATCGGGAGACTTGGGGGAACGCTGGGTGGAAGGAAATTTGTGGCTCCTCTCAGATTCCAGAACTTTCTGCCACAGAAATGTGAGGAACATGTGTTTTTTTAGCCAAATTTTGAGGTTTGCAAAGGATTCTGGGTAACAGAACCTGGTCCGAGCCCCGCAAGTCACCCCATCTTGGATTCCCCTAGGTCTCTAGTTTTCAGAAATGCACAGGTTTGGTAGGTTTCCCTAGGTGCCGGCTGAGCTAGAGGCCAAAATCTACAGGTAGGCACTTCGCAAAAAACACCTCTGTTTTCTTCCAAAATTTTGGATGTGTCCACGTTGCGCTTTGGGGTGTTTCCTGTCGTGGGCGCTAGGCCTACCCACGCAAGTGAGGTATCATTTTTATCGGGAGACTTGGGGGAACGCTGGGTGGAAGGAAATTTGTGGCTCCTCTCAGATTCCAGAACTTTCTGCCACAGAAATGTGAGGAACATGTGTTTTTTTAGCCAACTTTTGAGGTTTGCAAAGGATTCTGGGTAACAGAACCTGGTCCGAGCCACGCAAGTCACCCCTCCTTGGATTCCCCTAGGTCTCTAGTTTTCAGAAATGCACAGGTTTGGTAGGTTTCCCTAGGTGCCGGCTGAGCTAGAGGCCAAAATCTACAGGTAGGCACTTCGCAAAAAACACCTCTGTTTTCTTCCAAAATTTTGGATGTGTCCACGTTGCGCTTTGGGGTGTTTCCTGTCGCGGGCGCTAGGCCTACCCACGCAAGTGAGGTATCATTTTTATCGGGAGACTTGGGGGAACGCTGGGTGGAAGGAAATTTGTGGCTCCTCTCAGATTCCAGAACTTTCTGCCACAGAAATGTGAGGAACATGTGTTTTTTTAGCCAAATTTTGAGGTTTCCAAAGGATTCTGGGTAACAGAACCTGGTCCGAGCCCCGCAAGTCACCCCATCTTGGATTCCCCTAGGTCTCTAGTTTTCAGAAATGCACAGGTTTGGTAGGTTTCCCTAGGTGCCGGCTGAGCTAGAGGCCAAAATCTACAGGTAGGCACTTCGCAAAAAACACCTCTGTTTTCTTCCAAAATTTTGGATGTGTCCACGTTGCGCTTTGGGGTGTTTCCTGTCGCGGGCGCTAGGCCTACCCACGCAAGTGAGGTATCATTTTTATCGGGAGACTTGGGGGAACGCTGGGTGGAAGGAAATTAGTGGCTCCTCTCAGATTCCAGAACTTTCTGCCACAGAAATGTGAGGAACATGTGTTTTTTTAGCCAAATTTTGAGGTTTGCAAAGGATTCTGGGTAACAGAACCTGGTCCGAGCCCCGCAAGTCACCCCATCTTGGATTCCCCTAGGTCTCTAGTTTTCAGAAATGCACAGGTTTGGTAGGTTTCCCTAGGTGCCGGCTGAGCTAGAGGCCAAAATCTACAGGTAGGCACTTCGCAAAAAACACCTCTGTTTTCTTCCAAAATTTTGGATGTGTCCACGTTGCGCTTTGGGGTGTTTCCTGTCGTGGGCGCTAGGCCTACCCACGCAAGTGAGGTATCATTTTTATCGGGAGACTTGGGGGAACGCTGGGTGGAAGGAAATTTGTGGCTCCTCTCAGATTCCAGAACTTTCTGCCACAGAAATGTGAGGAACATGTGTTTTTTTAGCCAACTTTTGAGGTTTGCAAAGGATTCTGGGTAACAGAACCTGGTCCGAGCCACGCAAGTCACCCCTCCTTGGATTCCCCTAGGTCTCTAGTTTTCAGAAATGCACAGGTTTGGTAGGTTTCCCTAGGTGCCGGCTGAGCTAGAGGCCAAAATCTACAGGTAGGCACTTCGCAAAAAACACCTCTGTTTTCTTCCAAAATTTTGGATGTGTCCACGTTGCGCTTTGGGGTGTTTCCTGTCGCGGGCGCTAGGCCTACCCACGCAAGTGAGGTATCATTTTTATCGGGAGACTTGGGGGAACGCTGGGTGGAAGGAAATTTGTGGCTCCTCTCAGATTCCAGAACTTTCTGCCACAGAAATGTGAGGAACATGTGTTTTTTTAGCCAAATTTTGAGGTTTGCAAAGGATTCTGGGTAACAGAACCTGGTCCGAGCCCCGCAAGTCACCCCATCTTGGATTCCCCTAGGTCTCTAGTTTTCAGAAATGCACAGGTTTGGTAGGTTTCCCTAGGTGCCGGCTGAGCTAGAGGCCAAAATCTACAGGTAGGCACTTCGCAAAAAACACCTCTGTTTTCTTCCAAAATTTTGGATGTGTCCACGTTGCGCTTTGGGGTGTTTCCTGTCGCGGGCGCTAGGCCTACCCACGCAAGTGAGGTATCATTTTTATCGGGAGACTTGGGGGAACGCTGGGTGGTAGGAAATTAGTGGCTCCTCTCAGATTCCAGAACTTTCTGCCACAGAAATGTGAGGAACATGTGTTTTTTTAGCCAAATTTTGAGGTTTGCAAAGGATTCTGGGTAACAGAACCTGGTCCGAGCCCCGCAAGTCACCCCTCCTTGGATTCCCCTAGGTCTCTAGTTTTCAGAAATGCACAGGTTTGGTAGGTTTCCCTAGGTGCCGGCTGAGCTAGAGGCCAAAATCTACAGGTAGGCACTTCGCAAAAAACACCTCTGTTTTCTTCCAAAATTTTGGATGTGTCCACGTTGCGCTTTGGGGTGTTTCCTGTCGCGGGCGCTAGGCCTACCCACGCAAGTGAGGTATCATTTTTATCGGGAGACTTGGGGGAACGCTGGGTGGAAGGAAATTTGTGGCTCCTCTCAGATGCCAGAACTTCCTGCCACAGAAATGTGAGGAACATGTGTTTTTTTAGCCAAATTTTGAGGTTTGCAAAGGATTCTGGGTAACAGAACCTGGTCCGAGCCCCGCAAGTCACCCCATCTTGGATTCCCCTAGGTCTCTAGTTTTCAGAAATGCACAGGTTTGGTAGGTTTCCCTAGGTGCCGGCTGAGCTAGAGGCCAAAATCTACAGGTAGGCACTTCGCAAAAAACACCTCTGTTTTCTTCCAAAATTTTGGATGTGTCCACGTTGCGCTTTGGGGTGTTTCCTGTCGCGGGCGCTAGGCCTACCCACGCAAGTGAGGTATCATTTTTATCGGGAGACTTGGGGGAACGCTGGGTGGAAGGAAATTAGTGGCTCCTCTCAGATTCCAGAACTTTCTGCCACAGAAATGTGAGGAACATGTGTTTTTTTAGCCAAATTTTGAGGTTTGCAAAGGATTCTGGGTAACAGAACCTGGTCCGAGCCCCGCAAGTCACCCCTCCTTGGATTCCCCTAGGTCTCTAGTTTTCAGAAATGCACAGGTTTGGTAGGTTTCCCTAGGTGCCGGCTGAGCTAGAGGCCAAAATCTACAGGTAGGCACTTCGCAAAAAACACCTCTGTTTTCTTCCAAAATTTTGGATGTGTCCACGTTGCGCTTTGGGGTGTTTCCTGTCGCGGGCGCTAGGCCTACCCACGCAAGTGAGGTATCATTTTTATCGGGAGACTTGGGGGAACGCTGGGTGGAAGGAAATTTGTGGCTCCTCTCAGATGCCAGAACTTTCTGCCACAGAAATGTGAGGAACATGTGTTTTTTTAGCCAAATTTTGAGGTTTGCAAAGGATTCTGGGTAACAGAACCTGGTCCGAGCCCCGCAAGTCACCCATCTTGGATTCCCCTAGGTCTCTAGTTTTCAGAAATGCACAGGTTTGGTAGGTTTCCCTAGGTGCCGGCTGAGCTAGAGGCCAAAATCTACAGGTAGGCACTTCGCAAAAAACACCTCTGTTTTCTTCCAAAATTTTGGATGTGTCCACGTTGCGCTTTGGGGTGTTTCCTGTCGCGGGCGCTAGGCCTACCCACGCAAGTGAGGTATCATTTTTATCGGGAGACTTGGGGGAACGCTGGGTGGAAGGAAATTTTTGGCTCCTCTCAGATTCCAGAACTTTCTGCTACAGAAATGTGAGGAACATGTGTTTTTTTAGCCAAATTTTGAGGTTTGCAAAGGATTCTGGGTAACAGAACCTGGTCCGAGCCCCGCAAGTCACCCCATCTTGGATTCCCCTAGGTCTCTAGTTTTCAGAAATGCACAGGTTTGGTAGGTTTCCCTAGGTGCCAGCTGAGCTAGAGGCCAAAATCTACAGGTAGGCACTTCGCAAAAAACACCTCAGTTTTCTTCCAAAATTTTGGATGTGTCCACGTTGCGCTTTGGGGTGTTTCCTGTCGCGGGCGCTAGGCCTACCCACGCAAGTGAGGTATCATTTTTATCGGGAGACTTGGGGGAACGCTGGGTGGAAGGAAATTTGTGGCTCCTCTCAGATGCCAGAACTTTCTGCCACAGAAATGTGAGGAACATGTGTTTTTTTAGCCAAATTTTGAGGTTTGCAAAGGATTCTGGGTAACAGAACCTGGTCCGAGCCCTGCAAGTCACCCCTCCTTGGATTCCCCTAGGTCTCTAGTTTTCAGAAATGCACAGGTTAGGTAGGTTTCCCTAGGTGCCGGCTGAGCTAGAGGCCAAAATCTACAGGTAGGCACTTCGCAAAAAACACCTCTGTTTTCTTCCAAAATTTTGGATGTGTCCACGTTGCGCTTTGGGGTGTTTCCTGTCGCGGGCGCTAGGCCTACCCACGCAAGTGAGGTATCATTTTTATCGGGAGACTTGGGGGAACGCTGGGTGGAAGGAAATTTGTGGCTCCTCTCAGATTCCAGAACTTTCTGCCACAGAAATGTGAGGAACATGTGTTTTTTTAGCCAAATTTTGAGGTTTGCAAAGGATTCTGGGTAACAGAACCTGGTCCGAGCCCCGCAAGTCACCCCATCTTGGATTCCCCTAGGTCTCTAGTTTTCAGAAATGCACAGGTTTGGTAGGTTTCCCTAGGTGCCGGCTGAGCTAGAGGCCAAAATCTACAGGTAGACACTTCGCAAAAAACACCTCTGTTTTCTTCCGAAATTTTGGATGTGTCCATGTTGCGCTTTGGGGTGTTTCCTGTCGCTGGCGCTAGGTCTACCCACGCAAGTGAGGTATCATTTTTATCGGGAGACTTGGGGGAACGCTGGGTGGAAGGAAATTAGTGGCTCCTCTCAGATTCCAGAACTTTCTGCCACAGAAATGTGAGGAACATGTGTTTTTTTAGCCAAATTTTGAGGTTTGCAAAGGATTCTGGGTAACAGAACCTGGTCCGAGCCCCGCAAGTCACCCCATCTTGGATTCCCCTAGGTCTCTAGTTTTCAGAAATGCACAGGTTTGGTAGGTTTCCCTAGGTGCCGGCTGAGCTAGAGGCCAAAATCTACAGGTAGGCACTTCGCAAAAAACACCTCTGTTTTCTTCCAAAATTTTGGATGTGTCCACGTTGCGCTTTGGGGTGTTTCCTGTCGCGGGCGCTAGGCCTACCCACGCAAGTGAGGTATCATTTTTATCGGGAGACTTGGGGGAACGCTGGGTGGAAGAAAATTTGTGGCTCCTCTCAGATGCCAGAACTTTCTGCCACAGAAATGTGAGGAACATGTGTTTTTTTAGCCAAATTTTGAGGTTTGCAAAGGATTCTGGGTAACAGAACCTGGTCCGAGCCCCGCAAGTCACCCCATCTTGGATTCCCCTAGGTCTCTAGTTTTCAGAAATGCACAGGTTTGGTAGGTTTCCCTAGGTGCCGGCTGAGCTAGAGGCCAAAATCTACAGGTAGGCACTTCGCAAAAAACACCTCTGTTTTCTTCCAAAATTTTGGATGTGTCCACGTTGCGCTTTGGGGTGTCTCCTGTCGCGGGCGCTAGGCCTACCCACGCAAGTGAGGTATCATTTTTATCGGGAGACTTGGGGGAACGCTGGGTGGAAGGAAATTTGTGGCTCCTCTCAGATTCCAGAACTTTCTGCCACAGAAATGTGAGGAACATGTGTTTTTTTAGCCAAATTTTGAGGTTTGCAAAGGATTCTGGGTAACAGAACCTGGTCCGAGCCCCGCAAGTCACCCCATCTTGGATTCCCCTAGGTCTCTAGTTTTCAGAAATGCACAGGTTTGGTAGGTTTCCCTAGGTGCCGGCTGAGCTAGAGGCCAAAATCTACAGGTAGGCACTTCGCAAAAAACACCTCTGTTTTCTTCCAAAATTTTGGATGTGTCCACGTTGCGCTTTGGGGTGTTTCCTGTCGCTGGCGCTAGGCCTACCCACGCAAGTGAGGTATCATTTTTATCGGGAGACTTGGGGGAACGCTGGGTGGAAGGAAATTTGTGGCTCCTCTCAGATTCCAGAACTTTCTGCCACAGAAATGTGAGGAACATGTGTTTTTTTAGCCAAATTTTGAGGTTTGCAAAGGATTCTGGGTAACAGAACCTGGTCCGAGCCCCGCAAGTCACCCCTCCTTGGATTCCCCTAGGTCTCTAGTTTTCAGAAATGCACAGGTTTGGTAGGTTTCCCTAGGTGCCGGCTGAGCTAGAGGCCAAAATCTACAGGTAGGCACTTCGCAAAAAACACCTCTGTTTTCTTCCAAAATTTTGGATGTGTCCACGTTGCGCTTTGGGGTGTTTCCTGTCGCGGGCGCTAGGCCTACCCACGCAAGTGAGGTATCATTTTTATCGGGAGACTTGGGGGAACGCTGGGTGGAAGGAAATTTGTGGCTCCTCTCAGATGCCAGAACTTTCTGCCACAGAAATGTGAGGAACATGTGTTTTTTTAGCCAAATTTTGAGGTTTGCAAAGGATTCTGGGTAACAGAACCTGGTCCGAGCCCCGCAAGTCACCCCATCTTGGATTCCCCTAGGTCTCTAGTTTTCAGAAATGCACAGGTTTGGTAGGTTTCCCTAGGACCGGCTGAGCTAGAGGCCAAAATCTACAGGTAGGCACTTCGCAAAAAACACCTCTGTTTTCTTCCAAAATTTTGGATGTGTCCACGTTGCGCTTTGGGGTGTTTCCTGTCGGGGGCGCTAGGCCTACCCACGCAAGTGAGGTATCATTTTTATCGGGAGACTTGGGGGAACGCTGGGTGGAAGGAAATTTGTGGCTCCTCTCAGATTCCAGAACTTTCTGCCACAGAAATGTGAGGAACATGTGTTTTTTTAGCCAAATTTTGAGGTTTGCAAAGGATTCTGGGTAACAGAACCTGGTCCGAGCCCCGCAAGTCACCCCTCCTTGGATTCCCCTAGGTCTCTAGTTTTCAGAAATGCACAGGTTTGGTAGGTTTCCCTAGGTGCCGGCTGAGCTAGAGGCCAAAATCTACAGGTAGGCACTTCGCAAAAAACACCTCTGTTTTCTTCCAAAATTTTGGATGTGTCCACGTTGCGCTTTGGGGTGTTTCCTGTCGCGGGCGCTAGGCCTACCCACGCAAGTGAGGTATCATTTTTATCGGGAGACTTGGGGGAACGCTGGGTGGAAGGAAATTTGTGGCTCCTCTCAGATGCCAGAACTTTCTGCCACAGAAATGTGAGGAACATGTGTTTTTTTAGCCAAATTTTGAGGTGTGCAAAGGATTCTGGGTAACAGAACCTGGTCCGAGCCCCGCAAGTCACCCCATCTTGGATTCCCCTAGGTCTCTAGTTTTCAGAAATGCACAGGTTTGGTAGGTTTCCCTAGGTGCCGGCTGAGCTAGAGGCCAAAATCTACAGGTAGGCACTTCGCAAAAAACACCTCTGTTTTCTTCCAAAATTTTGGATGTGTCCACGTTGCGCTTTGGGGTGTTTCCTGTCGCGGGCGCTAGGCCTACCCACGCAAGTGAGGTATCATTTTTATCGGGAGACTTGGGGGAACGCTGGGTGGAAGGAAATTTGTGGCTCCTCTCAGATTCCAGAACTTTCTGCTACAGAAATGTGAGGAACATGTGTTTTTTTAGCCAAATTTTGAGGTTTGCAAAGGATTCTGGGTAACAGAACCTGGTCCGAGCCCCGCAAGTCACCCCATCTTGGATTCCCCTAGGTCTCTAGTTTTCAGAAATGCACAGGTTTGGTAGGTTTCCCTAGGTGCCAGCTGAGCTAGAGGCCAAAATCTACAGGTAGGCACTTCGCAAAAAACACCTCAGTTTTCTTCCAAAATTTTGGATGTGTCCACGTTGCGCTTTGGGGTGTTTCCTGTCGCGGGCGCTAGGCCTACCCACGCAAGTGAGGTATCATTTTTATCGGGAGACTTGGGGGAACGCTGGGTGGAAGGAAATTTGTGGCTCCTCTCAGATGCCAGAACTTTCTGCCACAGAAATGTGAGGAACATGTGTTTTTTTAGCCAAATTTTGAGGTTTGCAAAGGATTCTGGGTAACAGAACCTGGTCCGAGCCCCGCAAGTCACCCCATCTTGGATTCCCCTAGGTCTCTAGTTTTCAGAAATGCACAGGTTTGGTAGGTTTCCCTAGGTGCCGGCTGAGCTAGAGGCCAAAATCTACAGGTAGGCACTTCGCAAAAAACACCTCTGTTTTCTTCCAAAATTTTGGATGTGTCCACGTTGCGCTTTGGGGTGTTTCCTGTCGCGGGCGCTAGGCCTACCCACGCAAGTGAGGTATCATTTTTATCGGGAGACTTGGGGGAACGCTGGGTGGAAGGAAATTAGTGGCTCCTCTCAGATTCCAGAACTTTCTGCCACAGAAATGTGAGGAACATGTGTTTTTTTAGCCAAATTTTGAGGTTTGCAAAGGATTCTGGGTAACAGAACCTGGTCCGAGCCCCGCAAGTCACCCCTCCTTGGATTCCCCTAGGTCTCTAGTTTTCAGAAATGCACAGGTTTGGTAGGTTTCCCTAGGTGCCGGCTGAGCTAGAGGCCAAAATCTACAGGTAGGCACTTCGCAAAAAACACCTCTGTTTTCTTCCAAAATTTTGGATGTGTCCACGTTGCGCTTTGGGGTGTTTCCTGTCGCGGGCGCTAGGCCTACCCACGCAAGTGAGGTATCATTTTTATCGGGAGACTTGGGGGAACGCTGGGTGGAAGGAAATTTGTGGCTCCTCTCAGATGCCAGAACTTTCTGCCACAGAAATGTGAGGAACATGTGTTTTTTTAGCCAAATTTTGAGGTTTGCAAAGGATTCTGGGTAACAGAACCTGGTCCGAGCCCCGCAAGTCACCCCATCTTGGATTCCCCTAGGTCTCTAGTTTTCAGAAATGCACAGGTTTGGTAGGTTTCCCTAGGTGCCGGCTGAGCTAGAGGCCAAAATCTACAGGTAGGCACTTCGCAAAAAACACCTCTGTTTTCTTCCAAAATTTTGGATGTGTCCACGTTGCGCTTTGGGGTGTTTCCTGTCGCGGGCGCTAGGCCTACCCACGCAAGTGAGGTATCATTTTTATCGGGAGACTTGGGGGAACGCTGGGTGGAAGGAAATTTGTGGCTCCTCTCAGATTCCAGAACTTTCTGCTACAGAAATGTGAGGAACATGTGTTTTTTTAGCCAAATTTTGAGGTTTGCAAAGGATTCTGGGTAACAGAACCTGGTCCGAGCCCCGCAAGTCACCCCATCTTGGATTCCCCTAGGTCTCTAGTTTTCAGAAATGCACAGGTTTGGTAGGTTTCCCTAGGTGCCAGCTGAGCTAGAGGCCAAAATCTACAGGTAGGCACTTCGCAAAAAACACCTCAGTTTTCTTCCAAAATTTTGGATGTGTCCACGTTGCGCTTTGGGGTGTTTCCTGTCGCGGGCGCTAGGCCTACCCACGCAAGTGAGGTATCATTTTTATCGGGAGACTTGGGGGAACGCTGGGTGGAAGGAAATTTGTGGCTCCTCTCAGATGCCAGAACTTTCTGCCACAGAAATGTGAGGAACATGTGTTTTTTTAGCCAAATTTTGAGGTTTGCAAAGGATTCTGGGTAACAGAACCTGGTCCGAGCCCCGCAAGTCACCCCATCTTGGATTCCCCTAGGTCTCTAGTTTTCAGAAATGCACAGGTTTGGTAGGTTTCCCTAGGTGCCGGCTGAGCTAGAGGCCAAAATCTACAGGTAGGCACTTCGCAAAAAACACCTCTGTTTTCTTCCAAAATTTTGGATGTGTCCACGTTGCGCTTTGGGGTGTTTCCTGTCGCGGGCGCTAGGCCTACCCACGCAAGTGAGGTATCATTTTTATCGGGAGACTTGGGGGAACGCTGGGTGGAAGGAAATTAGTGGCTCCTCTCAGATTCCAGAACTTTCTGCCACAGAAATGTGAGGAACATGTGTTTTTTTAGCCAAATTTTGAGGTTTGCAAAGGATTCTGGGTAACAGAACCTGGTCCGAGCCCCGCAAGTCACCCCTCCTTGGATTCCCCTAGGTCTCTAGTTTTCAGAAATGCACAGGTTTGGTAGGTTTCCCTAGGTGCCGGCTGAGCTAGAGGCCAAAATCTACAGGTAGGCACTTCGCAAAAAACACCTCTGTTTTCTTCCAAAATTTTGGATGTGTCCACGTTGCGCTTTGGGGTGTTTCCTGTCGCGGGCGCTAGGCCTACCCACGCAAGTGAGGTATCATTTTTATCGGGAGACTTGGGGGAACGCTGGGTGGAAGGAAATTTGTGGCTCCTCTCAGATGCCAGAACTTTCTGCCACAGAAATGTGAGGAACATGTGTTTTTTTAGCCAAATTTTGAGGTTTGCAAAGGATTCTGGGTAACAGAACCTGGTCCGAGCCCCGCAAGTCACCCCATCTTGGATTCCCCTAGGTCTCTAGTTTTCAGAAATGCACAGGTTTGGTAGGTTTCCCTAGGTGCCGGCTGAGCTAGAGGCCAAAATCTACAGGTAGGCACTTCGCAAAAAACACCTCTGTTTTCTTCCAAAATTTTGGATGTGTCCACGTTGCGCTTTGGGGTGTTTCCTGTCGCGGGCGCTAGGCCTACCCACGCAAGTGAGGTATCATTTTTATCGGGAGACTTGGGGGAACGCTGGGTGGATGGAAATTTGTGGCTCCTCTCAGATTCCAGAACTTTCTGCTACAGAAATGTGAGGAACATGTGTTTTTTTAGCCAAATTTTGAGGTTTGCAAAGGATTCTGGGTAACAGAACCTGGTCCGAGCCCCGCAAGTCACCCCATCTTGGATTCCCCTAGATCTCTAGTTTTCAGAAATGCACAGGTTTGGTAGGTTTCCCTAGGTGCCAGCTGAGCTAGAGGCCAAAATCTACAGGTAGGCACTTCGCAAAAAACACCTCAGTTTTCTTCCAAAATTTTGGATGTGTCCACGTTGCGCTTTGGGGTGTTTCCTGTCGCGGGCGCTAGGCCTACCCACGCAAGTGAGGTATCATTTTTATCGGGAGACTTGGGGGAACGCTGGGTGGAAGGAAATTTGTGGCTCCTCTCAGATGCCAGAACTTTCTGCCACAGAAATGTGAGGAACATGTGTTTTTTTAGCCAAATTTTGAGGTTTGCAAAGGATTCTGGGTAACAGAACCTGGTCCGAGCCCTGCAAGTCACCCCTCCTTGGATTCCCCTAGGTCTCTAGTTTTCAGAAATGCACAGGTTAGGTAGGTTTCCCTAGGTGCCGGCTGAGCTAGAGGCCAAAATCTACAGGTAGGCACTTCGCAAAAAACACCTCTGTTTTCTTCCAAAATTTTGGATGTGTCCACGTTGCGCTTTGGGGTGTTTCCTGTCGCGGGCGCTAGGCCTACCCACGCAAGTGAGGTATCATTTTTATCGGGAGACTTGGGGGAACGCTGGGTGGAAGGAAATTTGTGGCTCCTCTCAGATTCCAGAACTTTCTGCCACAGAAATGTGAGGAACATGTGTTTTTTTAGCCAAATTTTGAGGTTTGCAAAGGATTCTGGGTAACAGAACCTGGTCCGAGCCCCGCAAGTCACCCCATCTTGGATTCCCCTAGGTCTCTAGTTTTCAGAAATGCACAGGTTTGGTAGGTTTCCCTAGGTGCCGGCTGAGCTAGAGGCCAAAATCTACAGGTAGGCACTTCGCAAAAAACACCTCTGTTTTCTTCCAAAATTTTGGATGTGTCCACGTTGCGCTTTGGGGTGTTTCCTGTCGCGGGCGCTAGGCCTACCCACGCAAGTGAGGTATCATTTTTATCGGGAGACTTGGGGGAACGCTGGGTGGAAGGAAATTAGTGGCTCCTCTCAGATTCCAGAACTTTCTGCCACAGAAATGTGAGGAACATGTGTTTTTTTAGCCAAATTTTGAGGTTTGCAAAGGATTCTGGGTAACAGAACCTGGTCCGAGCCCCGCAAGTCACCCCTCCTTGGATTCCCCTAGGTCTCTAGTTTTCAGAAATGCACAGGTTTGGTAGGTTTCCCTAGGTGCCGGCTGAGCTAGAGGCCAAAATCTACAGGTAGGCACTTCGCAAAAAACACCTCTGTTTTCTTCCAAAATTTTGGATGTGTCCACGTTGCGCTTTGGGGTGTTTCCTGTCACGGGCGCTAGGCCTACCCACGCAAGTGAGGTATCATTTTTATCGGGAGACTTGGGGGAACGCTGGGTGGAAGGAAATTTGTGGCTCCTCTCAGATTCCAGAACTTTCTGCCACAGAAATGTGAGGAACATGTGTTTTTTTAGCCAAATTTTGAGGTTTGCAAAGGATTCTGGGTAACAGAACCTGGTCCGAGCCCCGCAAGTCACCCCATCTTGGATTCCCCTAGGTCTCTAGTTTTCAGAAATGCACAGGTTTGGTAGGTTTCCCTAGGTGCCGGCTGAGCTAGAGGCCAAAATCTACAGGTAGGCACTTCGCAAAAAACACCTCTGTTTTCTTCCAAAATTTTGGATGTGTCCACGTTGCGCTTTGGGGTGTTTCCTGTCGCGGGCGCTAGGCCTACCCACGCAAGTGAGGTATCATTTTTATCGGGAGACTTGTGGGAACGCTGGGTGGAAGATAATTTGTGGCTCCTCTCAGATTCCAGAACTTTCTGCCACAGAAATGTGAGGAACATGTGTTTTTTTAGCCAAATTTTGAGGTTTGCAAAGGATTCTGGGTAACAGAACCTGGTCCGAGCCCCGCAAGTCACCCCTCCTTGGATTCCCCTAGGTCTCTAGTTTTCAGAAATTCACAGGTTTGGTAGGTTTCCCTAGGTGCCGGCTGAGCTAGAGGCCAAAATCTACAGGTAGGCACTTCGCAAAAAACACCTCTGTTTTCTTCCAAAATTTTGGATGTGTCCACGTTGCACTTTGGGGTGTTTCCTGTCGCGGGCGCTAGGCCTACCCACGCAAGTGAGGTATCATTTTTATCGGGAGACTTGGGGGAACGCTGGGTGGAAGGAAATTTGTGGCTCCTCTCAGATGCCAGAACTTTCTGCCACAGAAATGTGAGGAACATGTGTTTTTTTAGCCAAATTTTGAGGTTTGCAAAGGATTCTGGGTAACAGAACCTGGTCCGAGCCCCGCAAGTCACCCCATCTTGGATTCCCCTAGGTCTCTAGTTTTCAGAAATGCACAGGTTTGGTAGGTTTCCCTAGGTGCCGGCTGAGCTAGAGGCCAAAATCTACAGGTAGGCACTTCGCAAAAAACACCTCTGTTTTCTTCCAAAATTTTGGATGTGTCCACGTTGCACTTTGGGGTGTTTCCTGTCGCGGGCGCTAGGCCTACCCACGCAAGTGAGGTATCATTTTTATCGGGAGACTTGGGGGAACGCTGGGTGGAAGGAAATTTGTGGCTCCTCTCAGATGCCAGAACTTTCTGCCACAGAAATGTGAGGAACATGTGTTTTTTTAGCCAAATTTTGAGGTGTGCAAAGGATTCTGGGTAACAGAACCTGGTCCGAGCCCCGCAAGTCACCCCATCTTGGATTCCCCTAGGTCTCTAGTTTTCAGAAATGCACAGGTTTGGTAGGTTTCCCTAGGTGCCGGCTGAGCTAGAGGCCAAAATCTACAGGTAGGCACTTCGCAAAAAACACCTCTGTTTTCTTCCAAAATTTTGGATGTGTCCACGTTGCGCTTTGGGGTGTTTCCTGTCGCGGGCGCTAGGCCTACCCACGCAAGTGAGGTATCATTTTTATCGGGAGACTTGGGGGAACGCTGGGTGGAAGGAAATTTGTGGCTCCTCTCAGATTCCAGAACTTTCTGCTACAGAAATGTGAGGAACATGTGTTTTTTTAGCCAAATTTTGAGGTTTGCAAAGGATTCTGGGTAACAGAACCTGGTCCGAGCCCCGCAAGTCACCCCATCTTGGATTCCCCTAGGTCTCTAGTTTTCAGAAATGCACAGGTTTGGTAGGTTTCCCTAGGTGCCAGCTGAGCTAGAGGCCAAAATCTACAGGTAGGCACTTTGCAAAAAACACCTCTGTTTTCTTTCAAAAAATGTGATGTGTCCACGTTGCGTTTTGGGGTGTTTCCTGTCGCGGGCGCTAGGCCTGCCCACACAAGTGAGGTATCATTTTTATCGGGAGACTTGGGGGAACGCTGGGTGGAAGGAAATTTGTGGCTCCTCTCAGATGCCAGAACTTTCTGCCACAGAAATGTGAGGAACATGTGTTTTTTTAGCCAAATTTTGAGGTTTGCAAAGGATTCTGGGTAACAGAACCTGGTCCGAGCCCCGCAAGTCACCCCATCTTGGATTCCCCTAGGTCTCTAGTTTTCAGAAATGCACAGGTTTGGTAGGTTTCCCTAGGTGCCGGCTGAGCTAGAGGCCAAAATCTACAGGTAGGCACTTCGCAAAAAACACCTCTGTTTTCTTCCAAAATTTTGGATGTGTCCACGTTGCGCTTTGGGGTGTTTCCTGTCGCGGGCGCTAGGCCTACCCACGCAAGTGAGGTATCATTTTTATCGGGAGACTTGGGGGAACGCTGGGTGGAAGGAAATTAGTGGCTCCTCTCAGATTCCAGAACTTTCTGCCACAGAAATGTGAGGAACATGTGTTTTTTTAGCCAAATTTTGAGGTTTGCAAAGGATTCTGGGTAACAGAACCTGGTCCGAGCCCCGCAAGTCACCCCTCCTTGGATTCCCCTAGGTCTCTAGTTTTCAGAAATGCACAGGTTTGGTAGGTTTCCCTAGGTGCCGGCTGAGCTAGAGGCCAAAATCTACAGGTAGGCACTTCGCAAAAAACACCTCTGTTTTCTTCCAAAATTTTGGATGTGTCCACGTTGCGCTTTGGGGTGTTTCCTGTCGCGGGCGCTAGGCCTACCCACGCAAGTGAGGTATCATTTTTATCGGGAGACTTGGGGGAACGCTGGGTGGAAGGAAATTTGTGGCTCCTCTCAGATGCCAGAACTTTCTGCCACAGAAATGTGAGGAACATGTGTTTTTTTAGCCAAATTTTGAGGTTTGCAAAGGATTCTGGGTAACAGAACCTGGTCCGAGCCCCGCAAGTCACCCCATCTTGGATTCCCCTAGGTCTCTAGTTTTCAGAAATGCACAGGTTTGGTAGGTTTCCCTAGGTGCCGGCTGAGCTAGAGGCCAAAATCTACAGGTAGGCACTTCGCAAAAAACACCTCTGTTTTCTTCCAAAATTTTGGATGTGTCCACGTTGCGCTTTGGGGTGTTTCCTGTCGCGGGCGCTAGGCCTACCCACGCAAGTGAGGTATCATTTTTATCGGGAGACTTGGGGGAACGCTGGGTGGAAGGAAATTTGTGGCTCCTCTCAGATTCCAGAACTTTCTGCTACAGAAATGTGAGGAACATGTGTTTTTTTAGCCAAATTTTGAGGTTTGCAAAGGATTCTGGGTAACAGAACCTGGTCCGAGCCCCGCAAGTCACCCCATCTTGGATTCCCCTAGATCTCTAGTTTTCAGAAATGCACAGGTTTGGTAGGTTTCCCTAGGTGCCAGCTGAGCTAGAGGCCAAAATCTACAGGTAGGCACTTCGCAAAAAACACCTCAGTTTTCTTCCAAAATTTTGGATGTGTCCACGTTGCGCTTTGGGGTGTTTCCTGTCGCGGGCGCTAGGCCTACCCACGCAAGTGAGGTATCATTTTTATCGGGAGACTTGGGGGAACGCTGGGTGGAAGGAAATTTGTGGCTCCTCTCAGATGCCAGAACTTTCTGCCACAGAAATGTGAGGAACATGTGTTTTTTTAGCCAAATTTTGAGGTTTGCAAAGGATTCTGGGTAACAGAACCTGGTCCGAGCCCTGCAAGTCACCCCTCCTTGGATTCCCCTAGGTCTCTAGTTTTCAGAAATGCACAGGTTAGGTAGGTTTCCCTAGGTGCCGGCTGAGCTAGAGGCCAAAATCTACAGGTAGGCACTTCGCAAAAAACACCTCTGTTTTCTTCCAAAATTTTGGATGTGTCCACGTTGCGCTTTGGGGTGTTTCCTGTCGCGGGCGCTAGGCCTACCCACGCAAGTGAGGTATCATTTTTATCGGGAGACTTGGGGGAACGCTGGGTGGAAGGAAATTTGTGGCTCCTCTCAGATTCCAGAACTTTCTGCCACAGAAATGTGAGGAACATGTGTTTTTTTAGCCAAATTTTGAGGTTTGCAAAGGATTCTGGGTAACAGAACCTGGTCCGAGCCCCGCAAGTCACCCCATCTTGGATTCCCCTAGGTCTCTAGTTTTCAGAAATGCACAGGTTTGGTAGGTTTCCCTAGGTGCCGGCTGAGCTAGAGGCCAAAATCTACAGGTAGGCACTTCGCAAAAAACACCTCTGTTTTCTTCCAAAATTTTGGATGTGTCCACGTTGCGCTTTGGGGTGTTTCCTGTCGCGGGCGCTAGGCCTACCCACGCAAGTGAGGTATCATTTTTATCGGGAGACTTGGGGGAACGCTGGGTGGAAGGAAATTAGTGGCTCCTCTCAGATTCCAGAACTTTCTGCCACAGAAATGTGAGGAACATGTGTTTTTTTAGCCAAATTTTGAGGTTTGCAAAGGATTCTGGGTAACAGAACCTGGTCCGAGCCCCGCAAGTCACCCCTCCTTGGATTCCCCTAGGTCTCTAGTTTTCAGAAATGCACAGGTTTGGTAGGTTTCCCTAGGTGCCGGCTGAGCTAGAGGCCAAAATCTACAGGTAGGCACTTCGCAAAAAACACCTCTGTTTTCTTCCAAAATTTTGGATGTGTCCACGTTGCGCTTTGGGGTGTTTCCTGTCACGGGCGCTAGGCCTACCCACGCAAGTGAGGTATCATTTTTATCGGGAGACTTGGGGGAACGCTGGGTGGAAGGAAATTTGTGGCTCCTCTCAGATTCCAGAACTTTCTGCCACAGAAATGTGAGGAACATGTGTTTTTTTAGCCAAATTTTGAGGTTTGCAAAGGATTCTGGGTAACAGAACCTGGTCCGAGCCCCGCAAGTCACCCCATCTTGGATTCCCCTAGGTCTCTAGTTTTCAGAAATGCACAGGTTTGGTAGGTTTCCCTAGGTGCCGGCTGAGCTAGAGGCCAAAATCTACAGGTAGGCACTTCGCAAAAAACACCTCTGTTTTTTTCCAAAATTTTGGATGTGTCCACGTTGCGCTTTGGGGTGTTTCCTGTCGCGGGCGCTAGGCCTACCCACGCAAGTGAGGTATCATTTTTATCGGGAGACTTGTGGGAACGCTGGGTGGAAGGAAATTTGTGGCTCCTCTCAGATTCCAGAACTTTCTGCCACAGAAATGTGAGGAACATGTGTTTTTTTAGCCAAATTTTGAGGTTTGCAAAGGATTCTGGGTAACAGAACCTGGTCCGAGCCCCGCAAGTCACCCCTCCTTGGATTCCCCTAGGTCTCTAGTTTTCAGAAATTCACAGGTTTGGTAGGTTTCCCTAGGTGCCGGCTGAGCTAGAGGCCAAAATCTACAGGTAGGCACTTCGCAAAAAACACCTCAGTTTTCTTCCAAAATTTTGGATGTGTCCACGTTGCACTTTGGGGTGTTTCCTGTCGCGGGCGCTAGGCCTACCCACGCAAGTGAGGTATCATTTTTATCGGGAGACTTGGGGGAACGCTGGGTGGAAGGAAATTTGTGGCTCCTCTCAGATGCCAGAACTTTCTGCCACAGAAATGTGAGGAACATGTGTTTTTTTAGCCAAATTTTGAGGTTTGCAAAGGATTCTGGGTAACAGAACCTGGTCCGAGCCCCGCAAGTCACCCCATCTTGGATTCCCCTAGGTCTCTAGTTTTCAGAAATGCACAGGTTTGGTAGGTTTCCCTAGGTGCCGGCTGAGCTAGAGGCCAAAATCTACAGGTAGGCACTTCGCAAAAAACACCTCTGTTTTCTTCCAAAATTTTGGATGTGTCCACGTTGCACTTTGGGGTGTTTCCTGTCGCGGGCGCTAGGCCTACCCACGCAAGTGAGGTATCATTTTTATCGGGAGACTTGGGGGAACGCTGGGTGGAAGGAAATTTGTGGCTCCTCTCAGATGCCAGAACTTTCTGCCACAGAAATGTGAGGAACATGTGTTTTTTTAGCCAAATTTTGAGGTTTGCAAAGGATTCTGGGTAACAGAACCTGGTCCGAGCCCCGCAAGTCACCCCATCTTGGATACCCCTACGTCTCTAGTTTTCAGAAATGCACAGGTTTGGTAGGTTTCCCTAGGTGCCGGCTGAGCTAGAGGCCAAAATCTACAGGTAGGCACTTCGCAAAAAACACCTCTGTTTTCTTCCAAAATTTTGGATGTGTCCACGTTGCGCTTTGGGGTGTTTCCTGTCGCGGGCGCTAGGCCTACCCACGCAAGTGAGGTATCATTTTTATCTGGAGACTTGGGGGAACGCTGGGTGGAAGGAAATTTGTGGCTCCTCTCAGATTCCAGAACTTTCTGCTACAGAAATGTGAGGAACATGTGTTTTTTTAGCCAAATTTTGAGGTTTGCAAAGGATTCTGGGTAACAGAACCTGGTCCGAGCCCCGCAAGTCACCCCATCTTGGATTCCCCTAGGTCTCTAGTTTTCAGAAATGCACAGGTTTGGTAGGTTTCCCTAGGTTCCGGCTGAGCTAGAGGCCAAAATCTACAGGTAGGCACTTCGCAAAAAACACCTCTGTTTTCTTCCAAAATTTTGGATGTGTCCACGTTGCGCTTTGGGGTGTTTCCTGTCGCTGGCGCTAGGCCTACCCACGCAAGTGAGGTATAATTTTTATCGGGAGACTTGGGGGAACGCTGGGTGGAAGGAAATTTGTGGCTCCTCTCAGATTCCAGAACTTTCTGCCACAGAAATGTGAGGAACATGTGTTTTTTTAGCCAAATTTTGAGGTTTGCAAAGGATTCTGGGTAACAGAACCTGGTCCGAGCCCCGCAAGTCACCCCTCCTTGGATTCCCCTAGGTCTCTAGTTTTCAGAAATGCACAGGTTTGGTAGGTTTCCCTAGGTGCCGGCTGAGCTAGAGGCCAAAATCTACAGGTAGGCACTTCGCAAAAAACACCTCTGTTTTCTTCCAAAATTTTGGATGTGTCCACGTTGCGCTTTGGGGTGTTTCCTGTCGCGGGCGCTAGGCCTACCCACGCAAGTGAGGTATCATTTTTATCGGGAGACTTGGGGGAACGCTGGGTGGAAGGAAATTTGTGGCTCCTCTCAGATGCCAGAACTTTCTGCCACAGAAATGTGAGGAACATGTGTTTTTTTAGCCAAATTTTGAGGTTTGCAAAGGATTCTGGGTAACAGAACCTGGTCCGAACCCCGCAAGTCACCCCATCTTGGATTCCCCTAGGTCTCTAGTTTTCAGAAATGCACAGGTTTGGTAGGTTTCCCTAGGTGCCGGCTGAGCTAGAGGCCAAAATCTACAGGTAGGCACTTCGCAAAAAACACCTCTGTTTTCTTCCAAAATTTTGGATGTGTCCACGTTGCGCTTTGGGGTGTTTCCTGTTGCGGGCGCTAGGCCTACCCACGCAAGTGAGGTATCATTTTTATCGGGAGACTTGGGGGAACGCTGGGTGGTAGGAAATTTGTGGCTCCTCTCAGATTCCAGAACTTTCTGCTACAGAAATGTGAGGAACATGTGTTTTTTTAGCCAAATTTTGAGGTTTGCAAAGGATTCTGGGTAACAGAACCTGGTCCGAGCCCCGCAAGTCACCCCATCTTGGATTCCCCTAGGTCTCTAGTTTTCAGAAATGCACAGGTTTGGTAGGTTTCCCTAGGTGCCAGCTGAGCTAGAGGCCAAAATCTACAGGTAGGCACTTCGCAAAAAACACCTCTGTTTTCTTTAAAAAAATGGGATGTGTCCACGTTGCGTTTTGGGGCGTTTCCTGTCGCGGGCGCTAGGCCTACCCACACAAGTGAGGTATCATTTTTATCGGGAGACTTGGGGGAACATAGATTAGCAAAACAAGTGCTATTGCCCCTTGTCTTTCTCTACATTTTTTCCTTCCAAATATAGGAGAGTGTGTAAAAAAGACATCTATTTGAGAAATTCCCTATAATTCACATGCTAGTATGGTCACCCCGGAATTCAGAGATGTGCAAATAACCACTGCTCCTCAGCACCTTATCTTGTGCCCTTTTTGGAAATGCAAAGGTTTTCTTGATAGCAATTTTTTACTCTTTATATTTCAGCAAATGAATTGCTGTATACCCGGTATAGAATGAAAACGCACTGCACGGTGCAGCTCATTTATTGGCTCTGGGTTCCTCGGGTTCTTGATGAACCTACAAGCCCTATATATCCCCGCAACCAGAGGAGTCCAGCAGACGTAACGGTATTGCAGGAAAAATTACAGAGTAAAACGTAGAGAAAAATTGATGGTTTATTCACCTCAATTTCTATATTTTTCTTTTTCAGCTGTTATTTTCTGTAGGAAACCCTTGTAGGATCTACACAAATGACCCCTTGCTGATTTCAGAATTTTGTCTACTTTTCAGAAATGGTTAGGTTTCTGGGATCAAGCATTGGTTTCATGCCCATTCCTGTCACTGACTGGAAGGAGGCTGAAAGCACAAAAAATTGCAAAAATGGGGTATGCCCCAGTAAAATGCCAAAATTGTGTTGAAAAATTGGGTTTTCTGATTCACATCTGCCTGTTCCTGAAAGCTAGGAAGCTGCTGAGTTTAGCACTGCAAACCCTTTGTTGATGCCATTTTCAGGGGGAAATCCACAAGCCTTCTTCTGCAACCACTTTTTCCAATTTTCACTGTATTTTGGCCAATTTCTTGGCCTCCTTCAAGGGAACCCACAAAGTCTGGGTACCTCTAGAATCCCTAGGATGCTGGAAAAAAAGGACGCAAATTTGGCTTGGTTAGCTTATATGGACAAAAAGTTATGAGGGCCTAAGCGCGAACTGCCCCAAATAGGCAAAAAAAGTCCTGGCACAGGAGGGGGAAAAGGCCTGGCAGCGAAGGGGTTAATGAGCCAAAGCATTGGTGTAAATATTTGTTTCACTAACAACTTTGGCAGACGTTCTCTTCAATCAGCTATTAACAGCTGCAAAACCCAAAGTAATATTGGTTGGCTCTTGTGGGACTGAAATATGGGGCCATAGGACAGCCTGGAGCATGCAACTGGTGGAGAATAAATTCCTGAAGCGAATAGTACCTCTAGGCCTCTGCACCCTCATGGTGGCTCTCAAGGCCCAGCAGGGCATCTTGGGTATAGAATCTTTAAATTCCATAAAGCCTATGTTATACTGGGCCAAGATGTGGACCAACAGATGTCTGATCAGCTACAAAGGAGCCCTTTGCGGTATTTTTGCAAATCGAGGCCCATCAAGGCTGCCATGGCTGGACCACATTGCTACAACCCAAAAATACAGGATGCACTGACTTCTGAGATAAGCCTAGTACAATGCACTGGAATAACAAAATGTTTTTAAACTTTGCTTGATTTGTACTATTCCATGGCTCCTGGGCTGAAATATGTAAATAAATGAAATCTAATACTCCCAGGAAAGGATGCATTCCAGCCAACCATACTACATTTTTATTAATCTAATAGTGAATAATATACTAGTATTCACTAATACTATAATAAAAACATTGGTAGACAACAAGGAGAGTGGAGTCTCAAACGACACCCCTAATTATAAGCTGCTACTGTGATCCTGGCACTGATTTTGCTACCTAGAGGCAAGGGTTCCCAAAAACACTGCCAAGGGCCTGAAGGGGAAGACAGGGTTGGAGCTGTGACTCATGGCAACCCGTAAATGACATCAATGGACAGGTATAGCTTTAAAATGAAAAGGGGATTTATTTATTTGTTTTATAACTTTTGGCACAGTTTGACAAATCAGCATGACATTTTCCAGTCAGATCAGATTTAGCATGTGTAATTTGCCTGATGGAGCTTCAGTTTCATGTACACCTATTATGGGTGCTATTATGGGTGCCAGTGGCAGTCGGTAATTTGAGGAGGCAAGGGGGCAGGCCACACCATCTACATGCACAATCCCAAAGGATTAGGACTGCTGCTTCTTCTCATAGGCTGACCTTTTCATGGGTCAGGAAAAGAGAGGATGAAGCAGTCCCTTACTCATCACAGAGTGGAACTCATCACAGAGTGGAATGGGGTCAGTGAGACTGATGACCCCACCCCATTTTGTGATGAGTGTCGCTGATGAAACTAAAACTAAAGGCCCGGTAGATCACTTGCGGAATATTTTAAGTTGAAACACAGTGCCAAGCTCATCCAGATGATCAAAGATGACCAGAGAAAAATACAAACACCAACAAATGCAATACTAAAAGTGTGCCAAAGATTCTATAACAAACCATACACCTCATCCGTTAATACCCTCAAAGATGCCTGGCTAGAATTCCTCCAAAGCCTACCAATTAAGCAAATCTCTAGCAATAAGCAACTCTCCTTAGACAGCCCAATCAACAAGGATGAGATTAACCTCATATCCCAGCTGGTTAAGCAGTAGAACCAGATGGTCTTATCATTGACTTTTATAAAACCTTAGCTCCTACGATTGTTGGACCACTGTAGTTTGCTCTATGCCATTTCACTACCTCTAGATCTGTGTCAGGCTCTGCCTCTGAGGTTAACATTGTGGTCATCCCTAAAGATGGAAAAGATCACTTCATCTCTAAAAACTTTAGATCCATCTTCCTCATAAACACGGAGGCGAAGATTTATGCAAAAATCCTCACCAACCACCTTGCCTCCCTGATATCCAAACTGGTCAATCCTGCCCAGATAGGCTTTATCAAAGGCTGTCTGGCATGTGACAACATTCGCTTATTTTCCCATGGCCAAAAAAAGCCTCCAGTCTACTCTCGCCTCCAGCAGCAGCTATAGCCGTAGATGCAGAGAAAGCCTTTGACAAGGACTTGTGGTCATACCTAGAGAACATCTCATTGAGATACAGCCTAGGGAACCCCTTCATCAAAATTACCATGGCCTTATTCTCTAACCCCTTGGCTAGAATTAAAATTAACGGTGCCTTATCTCATTCTTTTACACTACAACAGGGTACCCTCCAAGGCTGCCGCCTATTCCATCTACTATTCCTATTGGCTATTGACTCTCTCCTTGGAATGTTAAACGAGTCCTCAGATATCCCAGGCACACAAGTCAGGGATATTCCACATAAAATGGCTGCATATATATAGATGACATACTGATATTTACAGAATCACAAAACTCAGCTATTCTAGCAATGCTAGATATTATTGACCTTTTCTCCTAATTTTCTGGCTATTCCTTAAACAGAGATAAAATAGAAATCCTTCCCCTGCACATCCATTGCTACCCCTCGATTATTGACTCCTCCAAATTTCAATGGAAATCAAATATTAAATATCTTAGCATCTGGTTCTGCAATGATCTCTCAAAATTGGTTGCCATCAATGAAAACAAAACGTTGAGTAAATTAAAGGACTTGGACCCTGATTTAAGAAAAGTGGTGCTGCACCCGGTGCATTGTCAATTTACTTGCGCCCCTTAGTGCCCACATAACGCCAACATGTGTGCCCTCTACTTAAGATAAAGCACACCATGGGGGTAGTTAGGGAACTAGCGTAAAGACTTTCAACGCTAGCTCAGAGGTTTGCAGGATTAGCATAAAAAATGTTGACACTAATACTGCAAAGCTGATTGAGGCCCATTGTAAACAATGGTGTGCCTCTTTTTAATGCCTGCTCTAAGCAAACATTGAAAGTACAAAATAAAACGACGCAAAGAAAGCTCTCCGATTTCTTTTGCCATTTTTCGGCCCCCCTAATGGGGGATCTTTCCCTTTGCATACATTATGCCTGGCGCAGGCATAAAGTACCGCAAAGGGGTTACAAAGTGGCCCAATGCATTCATTGCGCCACTTTGTAAATATGGCTCGGGGAAAAGGCCACCTTAGTGCGCCTTAGTGTAAACAAAATGACACAAAGGTGCCACTAAAGTGGTGCTAGGCCCTCTTAAGTCAGGGCCCTGTTGTCTGCATGGTCTACAAACATATTTTATGGTGGGGCAGACTCAAAACCATCAAAATTATGCTGTCCCCTTTGATTAACTTTCTTTCTTGTATGCTCCCTGTCCGCCTATCTCAAGAGTTCTTCCTTAAAACCGATAAGATTGTATCGGAATCCCTCTGGAATAAAAAAAAAGCTTGACTCAATGTCACGAAACCGAGAATCCCCGTTTTAGCTAGGCGATTGTAATTTCCCAAATGGGTAAGTCTATCAAATGGCTTATTTAGCTGCACCAGGTGCACGTTGGTTTGAAAATAACTCTTCTAGGAAGCCTGTATGGCTTGATGTGAAATTATCAATCAGTCATCCATTCACCATAGAAGCCAATTCGACTATGAATAACCAATGCTATGCACACTTGAAGAAGATCTTCAGAGACCAAATTTCAGCCTTCTGATCTCTGGATAAATCCCTAGCAACTAACATACACAAATCTTTCTCCCTATCATTATGAAACAATAAGAAACTCAATACCACCAACTCAATGTCCATTAGTCCGTTATGGGCAGTCAAAGGTATCTCATTATTGTCAGTCTTTACTTAACACGGACTGCACACCAATGACGTTCACATCCCTACAGATCAAACATGATCCCTCAAATATGGATTTCTATGACTTCCTGAAGATCATCGCAAAAGTGATCAAGTTAGGTGCACTCCAAAAATCAGCTCTTCTGTGAAAGTTGCAGCTCATACTGTCGGGCGGTCATACTGCATCTAAGATATACAATTAACTCACTAATCCAAATACTCCTCATCACACCCCCACTACTACACAATTGGTCATCATATTTATCTTCAAAAGATTCTACACCCATTAGCGAGGAGGCCTGGACAAAAATCCTAGGACTAAACCAAAAAAAAGTAATCCCTTCAGTGACACAAACAAAATTCCATGGTGCCTACTTTCTGTATTAGACTCCTGCTAAACTCTTAAGACTAAAACGTAAGGACTGACACAGGTTGGGCTTGAATTCATCACCTGGCGATGCAAAAGATATGTTCCTCTCTTGCCCCTGCCTGTCCTTCTTCTGGTTGGATATCTCCTCCCAGTTGCACAATATTTTCAAAACCGCCATCCCACTGTCCTTCCCTTTGATTATTTTTGGTCCACTTTCTGCAGTGCCACCAATCGATCTCCGAGTTTCAGACCTTGCCTTATTAGATCTCCTCCTTACCATTGCCCTCAAGGTTATTCTGATTGACTGGCTATCCATTTATGTTTTCTACTACTCATGGTGGGCAGGGTTCACTTACCTTGGAAGCATGCATACATTCTAATTTCTTAACAAAGACAACCCTTATTACATTGCATCATATATGGGAAGCACTTGACATCTTTATTCACAGTATGCCTCCACAATAAGGGAACTATTGGTCACTGTCTCTCTGCCATATACCCTATTTGCAACTTAAAAGATGGCAATTTTCCACCGACCCATATGATCCCCCCCCCCCACTGTGACCTATTTCTTCATTCTTTTTAGAGTGTTTAGTGTATGTTATGATTTGTATGTTATGTACTCCAGGTCAATTACACACAGACCAAAATCAGACTAAGATTAAAGCATTACTGAGCTGCTATGTTCCTTCCAAACTTACATGTTTCACCATTTTACCTTACTTATTTTATTTTAAAATTACAATAAAATATTTAGAACAAAAAAAACTAAAGCTCCCAGGTGTGAGTCTATCATTGGTGTGTCCCCTCAGCATGAGGGGAGAACCTCAGGGTGTGTGGATGGGCTGTGCATACCCCAGTTACAAAGAATGAGTGAAAAGTGTATCAAGGTGGTCAGGAAATTGTCTTTCACTTTTAGCTTTGCAAGTATTTGAATGATCTATGTACTATTTAACAAACATTTAAGGCCTGATTTAGATCTTGGCAGTAACAATCCTGTTGTTGATTTTCCATCGGATTTCCTATCCGCCTACTAGGTGGTCCACCCACTCTATTTAGATGTTGGCAGGTCCATAAACGAAGGATCGCTGACGAACAGCTGTCATCACAATGAATCTCCATCCGTGTCGATTGCGTCATAGGTAAAAGTGCTGACAGCATGACACCAGCCACCTTTGCTGTTGAGCCAGTCGTGAAGTGCCTTCCACAATACGCAACTGTGGCGGCTAAACCTCCATGCCTGTGTTGATGAATTGGGATGGATAAAATGATGAAACTCACTGATTTCTGTGTTTTCACATTTCTGCCACCATTGTCCCAGTCATACAAGTCCTGCCCTGCCATTGCTCCTGCTCCTGGACCAAGACAAAAATCAACCCCACTGTTGCCGGAACAGATGGTAAGTTACTGTATTACCTGTCATCCTCAGAGTTGTAGGGGTACATTTGCAATGGACTCATGCACGTTTAATATACTTTGTAGCAATAGTACAACGATGTGCAATGCACATGCGTGTAATGTCATAGATAAAGAAATGTTTGAATACACACCTCAAGATGTTAATAACATCCACTAATCTGATACTAACTGCATATATGGCAATGGACGCCTACGCAATAAGTCACAGCAATCCCCAATAGAAATGTGTCCAAACAGGTGTGTGCAAAAATGTTCCCTAAACTACCATATCATATACATAAATATTATACCCAATAGGACCTACTCAGATCCATGATAATGTAGCAATTGTACTATGAAATGCTAGTGGGTGTACACAAAATGTATAACCAATCTTACCTCTAAACTGCAAACATGCCAGAGATGTATGAAGGGCATAAGTCCCCTTAGTTTGTGCAGTTTATGACAAACATTAGATGTAATTTAACTGTAAAGTGTCATGTTCCCTCTGTAATACATATGTGCATATTATTGACACATCATCTCAAAATAAACACAAATACATTCTCCAGTCACAATATCAGAAACACAGATGTTTGGTGTAAGTGGCCAGTAACATGATGAATGTTTACACCAAAATGAACATGTTTTTCTGCTTAGCTTTACCCTAAGAGGGAATGAGGCTAAAGAATGCAGCTCTCTTAATCTGAGTAATTAATTTATTAAGGCACTTCCCAGGGTTCAAACAAAAGTATACAAAAATATTAACGTGAGCATTTAACTTGAATGCAGCAAAACACGTGCAGCTACGAAAATAATCACAGCAGTTGAATAATAATAATCAGAAAAAATGCAATATATGAACAATGAATATGTATGCAGTGAAAATATATATATATATATATATATATATATATATATATATATATATATGTGTTTGATGGCATGTGTAGCTGCAGATACACATGCTTTGCACATCCCGCCATCTAGTGTTGGGCTCGGAGTGTTACAAGTTGTTTTTCTTCGAAGAAGTCTTTTCGAGTCACGAGATCGAGGGACTCCTCCCCTTTCAGCTCCATTGCGCATGGGCATCGACTCCATCTTAGATTGTTTTTTTTTCCGCCATCGGGTTCGGAAGTGTTCCTTTTCGCTCTGCATTTCGGTTCGGAAAGATAGTTAGAATCTCGGAAAAATTGTCGGTATTGTTTGCGTTCGGGATCGGGTTAGCTACAACAGATCAACACCGAATTTTGAAGAGCTCTGGTGGCCCTTCGGGGTTTTCGATCCCCCGCCGGGGCTTGGTCGGCCCGACCACGTGTCTCTTCAAGGTTAATGGAACGGACCCCATTCCACTTCTGCCCCAAATGTCACAAGTATCCTTATACAGATC
Organism: Pleurodeles waltl; assembly: GCF_031143425.1. Lineage (NCBI taxonomy): Eukaryota > Metazoa > Chordata > Amphibia > Caudata > Salamandridae > Pleurodeles > Pleurodeles waltl. The sequence goes on along the minus strand of NC_090446.1, from coordinate 568,228,220 downwards.
AGCACCTGGTCTGTAACTTGTGTTTGTCTCCAGAACACAAAGAAGATACTTGTGAAGCCTGTCGAGTGTTTCGGTCGAGGAAGACATTAAGAGACCGAAGAGCAAGAAGACTACAAATGGCGTCGGCGCCGACAGGACAAAAACACTTGGAGGAAGAAGAAGAAACCTTCTCCATTGAGGATTCGGACTCTGACGAGGTCGATCCTGAACAGACGCCTAAAACCGTGAGTAAGACGTCGACACACAAAACTCACGGAAAGACCACTAAAGCCCAGGGGACACCACCGCCAGCAGGCCATGGCTTAACCCGAAAAATAGGTGACCGATCATCGGCACCGAAAAAGGGCATGCATGTGTCGAAGACATCCGACTCCGGTCGAGATACCGGCACAGAGCAGACTCGACCCCGAGACGGCGGGTCAGAGCAAGTTCGGAACCGAAACGATTCGACACCGAGAGAGCGGAACGCCAAAAATTGAAAAAGTGTCGTCGGGGCCGAAAAAGACAGCCGAAAAAGTTTCCATTCCGAAACATCCGGCCTCAGACCCGAAAACAAGTTCCTACACAGAGGAACAGGGACTGTCCTCACAAATGCAAGGACATAGGTTCGAACAAGAACTAGAGTCAATGGAGCCAGACTACACTCAGAGAAGGCTCCACATCCAAAAGGACACAGGGAAGATAAGTACTCTTCCCCCAATTAGGATGAAAAGAAGACTTGCCTTTCAAGGAAAAGACAAGCAGCCACAGGTAAAGGTGGCAAGACAAGTAACACCGCCACCATCTCCACCACACTCAACGCACACATCACCGGTAGCCACTCCACCACTGATGCAGTCCCCAACTCATACTGGAATGAGTCAGGATGATCCCGATGCATGGGATCTTTATGATGCGCCAGTATCAGATAACAGCCCAGACTGTTATCCAGCGAGACCGTCGCCACCTGAGAACAGTACAGCCTGCACACAGGTGGTGTCAAGAGCAGCGGCGTTTCATAATGTCACCCTGCATGCAGAGCCTATTGAGGATACATTTTTATTCAACACAGTATCCTCCACACATAGCCAATACCAAAGTTTCCCTATGCTACCTGGAATGCTAAAACACTCCAAGCAGGTGTTTCAGGAGCCTGTGAAGGGCAGGGCTATAACTCCAAGGGTGGATAAAAAATACAAGCCACCGCCAACAGACCCTGTATACATAACGCACCAATTAACACCAGACTCTGTGGTAGTAGGGGCAGCTCGTAAGAGTGCGAACTCACACACCACGGGAGACGCACCACCTCCAGACAAGGAGAGTCGCAAGTTCGACGCTGCGGGAAAAAGGGTTGCAGCACAAGTGGCCAACCAATGGCGCATTGCCAACTCACAGGCATTGCTGGCGAGATATGATAGGGCTCATTGGGACGAAATGCAACATTTCATTGAACACTTACCCAAAGAGTTCCAAAAAAGGGCACAACAGGTGGTGGAGGAAGGACAGAGCATTTCGAACAATCAAATACGCTCTGCAATGGATGCAGCGGATACAGCTGCTAGGACTGTAAATACAGCAGTAACCATAAGGAGACATGCATGGCTGCGTACATCAGGATTCAAGCCGGAAATACAACAAGCCGTGCTGAATATGCCATTTAACGGACAGCAGTTGTTTGGGCCGGAGGTGGACACTGCTATCGAAAAACTTAAAAAGGACACTGATACGGCCAAAGCCATGGACGCACTCTACTCCCCACAGAGCAGAGGCACATTACGTAACACACAGTTTCGAGGGGGGTTTCAAGGACAAAGCACAGAACCCTCAACCTCACAAACAATGCCCACTTATCAGAGCCAATATCAGCGGGGAAGTTTTCGGGGACAGTATAGAGGGGGCCAATTCCCAAAGAGTAGAGGGAAGTTCCAAAGTCCCAAAACTCCTCAAAACGAGCAGTGACTTCGACGTCACAAATCCCCAACATATAACACCTGTGGAGGGGAGACTAACCAAGTTCTACAAACATTGGGAAGAAATAACAACAGACACTTGGGTCCTAGCAATTATCCAGCATGGTTATTGCATAGAATTTCTCAAATTCCCTCCAAATGTCCCACCGAAAACACACAATATGTCAAAACACATGGATCTTCTACAAATAGAAATCCAAGCGTTGTTCCAAAAAGATGCAATAGAACTAGTACCAATTCATCAAAGAGGAACAGGAGTTTACTCGCTGTACTTTCTCATACCCAAAAAGGACAAAACTCTAAGACCTATATTAGATCTCAGAACATTAAGGGCCATATTTATACTCTGTTTGCGCCGGATTTGCATCGGTTTTTTTTACGCAAATTTGACCAAAACGAACTCCATATTTATACTTTGGCGTTAGACGCGTCTAGCGCCAAAGTTCATGGAGTTTGCGTCATTTTTTAGCGTGGACACCTACCTTGCGTTAATGATATGCAAGGTAGGCGTTCCCTTCTAAAAAATGACTCCGAGGCATGTGCGCCGTATTTACACTCCCGGGCAAAAATGACGCCCGGGAGTGGGCGGGTAAAAAAAAATGACGTCTACCCGCATTAGCGTAATTTTTTAACGCCTGCTCAGGGCAGGCGTTAAGGGACCTGTGGGCTCGGAAGGAGCCCAGAGGTGCCCTCCCATGCCCCCAGGGACACCCCCTGCCACCCTTGCCCACCCCAGGAGGACGCCCAAGGATGGAGGGACCCACCCCTGGGACATTAAGGTAAGTGCTGGTAAGTATTTTTTTTTTTTTTTTTGTGGCATAGGGGGGCCTGATTTGGGCCCCCCTACATGCCACTATGCCCAATGACCATGCCCAGGGGACAAAAGTCCCCTGGACATGGCCATTGGGCAAGGGGGCATGACTCCTGTCTTTCCTAAGACAGGAGTCATGTTAATGGCGTCTGGGCGTCGAAATAAAATGGCGCAAATCGGGTTGAGGCGATAATTTTGCCTCAGCCTGACTTGCCCCATTTTTTGACGCCCAAGCTCCATTTTCCCCTACGCCGGCGCTGCCTGGTGTGTGTCATTTTTTTTGACGCACACCACTCCGCAGCGCCGGCTAACGCCGGCTAACGTCATTGAATAAATAGGGCGCCCGCATGGCGCTTCAGAATGGCGTTAGCCGGCGTTACATTTTTTGACGCACAACTGCGTTGGCGAAGTTCTGCGTCGAAAAGTATAAATATGGCCCTAAGCGCCGGATTTGCGTCGTTTTTTTTAACGCAAATTCGACGCAAAACAAACTCCATATTTATACTTTGCCGTTAGACGCGTCTAGCGCCAAAGTTCATGGAGTTTGCGTCATTTTTTAGCGTGGACACCTACCTTCCGTTAATGATATGCAAGGTAGGCATTCCCTTCTAAAAAATGACTCCGAGGCATGTGCGCCGTATTTACACTCCCGGGCAAAAATGACACCCGGGAGTGGGCGGGTCAAAAAAAATGACGTCTACCCGCGTCAGCCTGACTTGCCCCATTTTTTGACGCCCAAGCTCCATTTTCCCCTACGCCGGCGCTGCCTGGTGTGTGTCATTTTTTTGACGCACACCACTCCGCAGCGCCGGCTAACGCCGGCTAACGTCATTGAATAAATACGGCGCCCGCATGGCGCTTCAGAATGGCGTTAGCCTGCGTTACATTTTTTGACGCACAACTGCGTTGGCGCAGTTGTGCGTCGAAAAGTATAAATATGGCCCAAAAAACCTACATCAAATCAGATCACTTTCACATGGTGACATTATAGGATGTAATCCCATTGCTCAAACAACAAGACTACATGACAACACTAGACCTAAAGGATGCATACTTCCATATACCAATACATCCTTCACACAGAAAGTACTTAAGGTTTGTATTCCAAAAGGTAACTTACCAATTCAAAGTGTTGCCATTCGGGATAACAACTGCGCCAAGAGTTTTTACAAAATGCCTGGCAGTATTGGCTGCACATATCAGGAGGCAGCAAATACATGTGTTCCCGTACCTAGACGATTGGTTAATCAAAACCAACACGCAAGAACGGTGTTCACAACACACAAAGTATGTCATAGAAACCCTCCACAAACTAGGTTTCTCACTCAACTACACAAAGTCACACCTTCAGCCGTGTCAAACACAGCAATACTTAGGAGCAACAATCAATACAACAAAAGGGATTGCCACTCCAAGTCCACAAAGGGTATAGGCATTTCACAATGTAATACAGGCCATGTATCCAAAACAGAAGATACAACTCAAGATGGTGATGAAACTACTAGGCATGATGTCCTCATGCATAGCCATTGTCCGAAACACAAGATTGCACATGCGGCCCTTACAACAGTGCCTAGCATCACAATGGTCACAGGCACAGGGTCAACTTTTAGATCTAGTGTTGATAGACCACCAAACATACACCTCGCTTCAATGGTGGAACAATATAAATTTAAACCAAGGGCGGCCTTTCCAAGACCCAGTGCCTCAATATGTAATAACCACAGATGCCTCCATGATAGGGTGGGGAGCACACCTCAATCAACACAGCATCCAAGGACAATGGGATACTCAGCAGAGACAGTTTCACATAAATCACTTAGAACTACTGGCAGTATTTCTAGCGTTGAAGGCATTTCAACCCATAATAAGCCACAAACACATTCTTGTCAAAACAGACAACATGACAACAATGTATTATCTAAACAAACAGGGAGGAACACACTCTACACAGTTGTGTCTCCTGGCACAGAGAATATGCCATTGGGCGATTCACAACCACATTCGCCTAATAGCACAGTTTATTCCAGGGATTCAGAATCAGTTAGCAGACAATCTCTCTCGGGATCACCAACAGATCCACGAATGGGAGATTCACCCCCAAATACTAAACATTTACTTCCAAAGATGGGGAGGGATATTTGCATACGCTTTTCCCCCTCTCCCACTCCTTCCGTATCTAGTAACAAAATTGAGTCAAAACAAACTCAAACTCATACTAATAGCACCAACCTGGGCAAGACAACTTTGGTACACAACACTACTAGACCTCTCAGTAGTGCCTCATATCAGGCTTCCAAACAGACCAGATCTGTTAACTCAATACAAACAACAGATCAGGCATCCAAATCCAGCATCACTGAATCTAGCAATTTGGCTCCTGAAGTCTTAGAATTCTGACATCTAGACCCTACTCGGGAATGTATGGAGGTCATAAAACAAGCAAGGAAACCAACCACAAGACATTGCTATGCAAATAAGTAGAAAAGATTTGTTTATTATTGCCATAATAATCAAATTCAACCATTACACGCATCTGCTAAAGACATCGCAAGCTACTTACTGCATTTCTGCTTATCTGCAAATTACGCACTCAACTTCATTATTTAGGATCCCAGTCATAAAAGCATTTATGGAGGGCCTAAAGAGAATTCTTCTACCAAGAACGCCACCAGTTCCTTCGTGGAACCTTAACATTGTCTTAACACGACTCATGGGTCCACCTTTTGAACCCATGCACTCATGTGAGATACAATATTTAACATGGAAAGTAGCGTTTCTCATTGCCATCACATCTCTAAGAAGAGTAAGTGAAATACAGGCATTTACCATACAAGAACCTTTTATTCAGATACACAAGCATAAAGTAGTTTTAGAACTAACCCAAAGTTCTTAGCAAAAGTCATATCACCGTTTCACTTAAATCAAACAGTAGAACTACCAGTGTTCTTTCCAGAACCAGATTCTGTAGCTGAAAGAGCACTACATACATTAGACATCAAGAGAGCTTTAATGTACTACATTGATAGAACAAAACAAATACGAAAAACAAAACAACTGTTCGTTGCTTTTCAAAAACCTCATACAGGGAATCCAATATCCAAACAAGGCATTGCCAGATGGATAGTTAAATGTATTCAAACCTGTTATCTCAAAGCAAAAGGAGAACTGCCTATAACACCAAAGGCACATTCAACTAGGAAGAAAGGGGCTACTATGGCCTTTCTAGGAAACATTCTAATGACTGAAATATGTAAGGCAGCCACATGGTCTACGCCTCATACATTCACCAAACATTACTGCGTGGATGTGTTAACAACACAACAAGCCACAGTAGGACAAGCAGTACTACGAACTTTATTTCAAACAACTTCAACTCCTACAGGCTGAGCCACTGCTTTTGGGGAAATAACTGCTTAATAGTCTATGCAAAGCATGTATATCTGCAGCTACACATGCCATAGAACGGAAAATGTCACTTACCCAGTGTACATCTGTTCGTGGCATGAGACGCTGCAGATTCACATGCGCCCACCCGCCTCCCCGGGAGCCTGTAGCCGTTTCGAAGTTGATCTTGAACATTTGTAAATTTGTAAATATATCACTTTAAACCACATTATGTACATACATATTTACTCCATTGCATGGGCACTATTACTATAATACACAACTCCTACCTCACCCTCTGCGGGGAAAACAATCTAAGATGGAGTCGACGCCCATGCGCAATGGAGCCGAAAGGGGAGGAGTCCCTCGATCTCGTGACTCGAAAAGACTTCTTCGAAGAAAAACAACTTGTAACACTCTGAGCCAACACTAGATGGCGGGATGTGCAAAGCATGTGAATCTACAGCCTCTCATGCCACGATCAGATGTACACTGGGTAAGTGACATTTTCCATATATATATATATATATATATGTGTGTGTGTGTGTGTGTGTGTGTGTGTGTGTGTGTGTGTGTGTGTGTGTGTGTGTGTGTATATATATATATATATATATATACATAGAGCAAAGCTAGATAATTAAGAATTAAAAATGCATCACCATGGGGATCAAATCCAACATCATCCCTGTCCTTGCCAACGTCTAGCTGTGGAGCCCTGGACAGCTGAGACAGGAGAAATTTTCCCCAATAGGACTCTGATTTTTCTGAGCAATGTATACACCCTCAGAAATGAGTTCCTTCTGCCTCAGCGCCAAGCTTCCCCACCTTATATACCTTAAGCAAACTTAAGAGGAAGCTTCTGGTAACCTCCCTCCTCCTTTCGCGTAAGTTGTGAAATTCAAGCAATGTCTGTACTTGGTCAGTGTTGAAAACACTCAAAAGGATTGGCCAGATCCCAAGGTGGATTTCCAAGACAGAGACGTACCCTTCTCTACTATAAACATTCTCATCCTTGTACACTCTTATCAGCGTTGCATTCCTCATGTTATGTTCCCTTCCTTGCTGAGAAAAGTGAAAACACGTTCAATGTAGGGAACAAGCTGTGCATGGAAAAATACCTCCACCACCGATGTGACGGCATTTGAAGCTAAGCTAAGCACGTAATGGAGTCATTGGTCATAATGGAATCGGTGGTTAAATACACATAGCTTTACACATTCCCTCACAAATGTACAACACTAACTAAAGCATTTAAAAAATAAATAAAATATACAATGTGTGCTTGTCTCTGTCTCAAATGGGAGTAAGTGCACGGCCACACATTAGCAGAAATAACTTAATCGGGAAACAATTAGTAACAACAAAAAATAAGGCCAGGACAAAGGTGCTCTCAAAACAAAAATATTTTATATAAATTAGATAACTCTCTCATAATTAAATTAAATATGAGTGCAAAGAAAAAAACAAAGGCACTAGGCCATGACTCAACAGTATGGGTTGCATGCCCATAACGTGCCTCCTATATACACTGCCAGAATAAACCTCCTTTGGAAGGTGCATCTGTGGGGCTGAGAGCAGGCATCTAAATGATCTTACTGCAGGGGATGTCCTTGGGTTTGGATCTGGGACCAGTGGGTTTGGATTTGGGAGGGGTGAGTTTGGATTTAGGAGGGGTGGCTTGGATTTGGAAGGGGTAGGTTTGGATTTGAAAGGGGTGGGTTGGGACGTGGAAGAGTTGGGTTTTGATTTGGAAGGGGTGGGTTGAGGGTGGAAGGGGTGGGTTGGGATGTTGAAGGGGTGGGTTGGGGGTGTGGAAAGGGAGGTTTGGGGGTGTGGAAGGGGTACTTAGATGTCTGGGTGGGGTTATCTGGGATGAGGAAGGGATCGGGGCAGATAAAACATTAGGCCCTCCTTGGGGAAACAGGTACAGTGTTTGGGAGGGATTTGAGCTTGGGAGGTAGAGGGAGTGGCAGTGTCTGTTGTGCATGTGGCTGTTGGTGGTGCGGGTGCTTGAGGGTCGGGTGTATTTGGTATATGTTTTGGTTTGTGTTTTTTACTGGGTGCCTATTGTGTGGGTGAGTATGTGAGTTTGTTTACAGTATGTGTGTGTGGAATGGGACTGCTGTGGAAGTGTCTGTACTGTGGTAGGTGTGGTGTCAGCGGGTGTGGTGGTGATGGGTGTGGAATTTTGTGTTGTGGTGGGTGTGGTGTCTGTGGGTATGCTTGTGGTTGTTGTGGTGGTGGTGGATATGTGGTGTCAGCATGTGAGTATGTCTGTGTTTCTTACCATGTTTGTGTTTATGTGAGGGTGTGTTGCTAGTGTGTGTTTGCTTGGGTGCTTGTAAAGAAGTATGTGTACTTTGGATAGGGCTGGGAAGAGGGATTTGGGATGGGAAAGGGGTGGGAGTTGGGGCACGAGATTGGGGTGGGAGGGAAGCTGCGGTCAGTGAGGAGGCCAGTCCCTGGAATGACAACTGTAGGCCAGAAATAGCACCGTGAATACCATCCAGGGAAGCTAGCATCTGGGTCATCTAACCACTTAGCCCCTGGATGGCATTCAGTAGTGCGATCTGGCCTGCAGCAATAGTCCACAGTAGATCAATAGCCTGAGCACAGCCTGGGAGACAGGGGCCGGAGTGAGATGACTGCCACAAAGGTGACACCACCCCTTTTAGGGGAGCGGGTACGGCCAACTGGGGGTAAGCAAGTGGAAGGGTGAAGATAGAAATGTGGATGGCAGACAATGATGTAGGTAAAACTGTAGCAGTAGGGGTTGCCACCATTAGGGACTGGTCATCTGAGGGGGCCTCTGAAGATGATACTGGGTCCCTTGGTGTCGATTGTGTATGCACCAGGACCACAGTGCCCAGCATCTTCTCCACCGCTGTCACTTTCGCCTGTCCCAGATGGTGCTGTAAAGACAGAAACAACAGTTTGAGGTTATCTGGTACATAGATTTGAATATAAACTTTGCTCACAAAACATTTGCCAAGTATACGTATTAAACTAGCTTTATGGAACTCAAACGTGGCTTCTTAATCATCAGTATCTCATGCCCGTAGGGAAGAATTCCACAAACCATTTGCTCACAATCTAGAAATTCACCATGCTAGCTCTATACAATGTATGCCTTTTGTCTCTTATCTACATTTATTTCTCTGCATGACAAATGGCTTTGACTATTTTAGTAAATACATAGTTCTGGATACATTCCTGAGCCACTTCAGTACAGAGCAAAAACATTTCCAGATATCCAAAAGAGACATGCTTTGGGCCTGATATTGACTCAAGATGGAATACTCCAACATCTATGTGATGGAACCTTCCATTTTGAGTATCACTTTGCACACCATCATTACTTTCTCTTCTGGACATAACTAAGGACACTCAAATGTCATTTGGAGTGCATGTAACTCTGTCACCAATGTGGACACATTCCTGTCTGTTTCAATCAATACATTCTGGCAGGAAAATGTATGTTTGATGACACAGACTGTCTTACATACACATTTGGGAAGGACTGAGGTGTCATGGCAACCTGCTACTGTCTACATGAAATGAAATGAATTTTGCTGTTGAAGCATTTTTCAAACCTATATTGGATATGGAATGATGCTATTGTACACATGTTTCTTGTCTTTTTGGTGCAGATCCCCATATTTTAACTTGCTTGGAAGGCCTTGACTCTCTGGACTTCTGCTGACTTCCTGGTCCAGCCCCAGAGGTCCTCCCACCTCCCACCTTTGCAATGCAGGCTGCCCGCTCAAAGGGTCTGCACTTTGTTCACGATGGCCTTCCACAATTCCTGCTTCTGATGGGCATTGACCGGTATGGACGAGAACAAAACACAACAAAAGATGTTTTGAGTGATTTTGTTTGTCTGTAGTGCAGTGATACAATTTTGCTGTATCTCTCACATGCATTCCCAAGACCGGTCAGTACAGATTATTTACAAGTATTTTGAAGTTCAAAGTTCCTAAAACACACTGATTTGCAGTGATCTGTGGAGTAGCCTCAACACTTTCTTTCTCCTGATCTTACCAATCCAAGACACAAACATCTGAGCCATGGATAGGAAACGTTTCATGTTGCGAGACCCACTCAAGATTAGTCCAACTCATTGTGAGCTACTAAAGGCTAAAAAACATGTACTTTATTTGAACATAACCACACACACAGCTACATTTTCTTCATGCCTAATCTTCTAATAGTCAGATATTATGGGTTGCACCACAGACAGTGACTAAGGGCAGTATGGGAGAGCTGTCATGTGTCAGTGAGAGTATGGGTTTGGATGATGTTTGAACAAGCGTGTGTTGCAATGGGACATACTTGCATGGCTGATTGAGAGCCTTGGTAATTTAGACTTGCAGCACAGGAAATACCTTACCCCATTTGTGGCACTATGTCATGTTTAAAACATGAAGGTACTCCTATACCAAAATATGAGCTGTACGTTCACTTTACTGAACAGCATCAGACAACTCCATAACATCAGAGATACTACTTATATTTTACATTTCTCTCCATTCAACCTGGACTGTATGTTTCCACTTACACTAGTGGTACAGTGCGTATCAGCCACTGGAAGTAAGGTGCCTGCAGTTTCATTAATTAAAACTGGGATTTTGAGTGACATGCACTGAAAACGTAGCTAATTCTTTCATGTGAATTTTCATTTCAATGCACAGATATTTCTTTCATCCACAAACAACACCCTGTCCCCAGCTACATCATTCAGTCCACTACACTCCAATAACAACACTTCACTCATGAACAAAGAGGGACCAAATAGCCTGTGGACAAAGAGGGAACACATTACTTTGGCAAACGTTTCCCATTGAAACATGTACCTGTTACTCTGGGGTCCGATACAGCTGCCTGGAGAGGGACAGGATCTTCCTGGTGCAACTCCTCAGAGGAGAAGACAGGGGCCCTGTCAACTGCTTTGCCCGGCACCCTAGCTTCCAGAGGGCTGTAACAGCAGCAAAAAAAAACCAAGGAAGTCTTGTTGACTGCAGTGTTAGGAGGCAAGTGATCTTTTTTTCAATACACCGTGCACAAGAACACAGCGTACGTGCTCTGTGATGGAGACGGACACAGCCTTTGGCCTTCGTGCGTAGCCATCTCAAACATTAGCCTATGACAGTGTCTTTCATGGGGTGTTCCACCCAATACGCAGTCAACTTATGCTGACAGCTATTGGATAGGCAATGTCCTGATGGCAAGGTCAGGCAGCTGCCATTTTAGGATGTGTAGCTGTGTATTTTTAAATTGTTTGTGCGTCCCCAGCACTCAAAATGGTGGCTACTGTGTATGCATATCTCAGATGCATAAAACACTGTTTTTTTACAAGATATGAAACATAAAACAGTGAACCGCTACTGTGTTTTACAAAGATAGTGCTGCAGTGTATGTAATACTTCAGTTGACAGTAAAATAAAAAAATAATGTTCAAATAATATATTTCAAATGTATTATTTACACATTATTAGTAGCAAAGATGTTTGAAAAGTATGGTAACATATATGACCCAATAAGAGCACTAATCTAACCTAGACATGAGATGTATTTTGATTGTCAAAGTCTTTTGTGACAATTTCTATTGATAGTTTGTTTTTCTTACATGCAGATATATGAACCCCAGGATGGGTAGAAGAGGGTGTCCACAGGTCTTCAGACCATTTCCATACCTGGCTATCATGGAGGAAAGGGATATAGTCAAAAAGTTTAGATTAAATAGGCAAACTGTACTGGAATTGTGTCAGAAGCTGGAGCCTGATCTCATGCCTCACAATAGGAACACAACAGCAGTAGCTCCAATAGTGAAACTCATGGCAGTACTTCATTTTGTGACCACTGACTCTTTTCAATACACTGTGACAGTATCTGGAGGCATGTCACAGCCAACTTTCAATGGTGTGATACAAGAAGTCCTTGCTTCAATGATGAAACACATGAACAGCTTAATCCAGTTTCCAAGAGCTCAGGGTTTGGCCAATATGAAGGGAATAGTTATGTTCTGGGAGGCGTACCACATGTGGTTTTAGCAACTGATGGTACACATATTGCCTTGGTACCACCATATGCTAGGGAACAGGTCTACTACAATCAGAAGAACTTCCATACCATCAATATGCAAGTTGTCTGCTCCCCAGATGTATACATCTCAAGTGTGTGTGCCTGCATTCCTTGGTCAACACATGATTCCTTTGTACTACGGAACAGCATCAAATTCCTGTGAATGTCATAACTTGGTTTGTTGGTAAGTACAATATGACTTGAGGATCATTTGTTTTAATCCTAGTTTATGATTGTACAAAGGCCTGATATGATGTTAGTCTGTCAATGTATTGCTTCCATGTAGGAGACTCAGTGTATCCTAGCTGACGAAGGTCATTGTCATGTCTGAGGAATCGAACAACATGAGGGGGAGTCCGCTTCAATGAGGCCCATGGGAGAACATGGGGGCCAGTGGAGTTGGCTTTTGTGTTCCTGAAGGACAGATTCAGGTGTCTGGACAAGACTGATGGAGGCCTCCTCTGCTCATCCGGTAAGGTGTGCCAAATCATGGTCGCCCGTGCATATTGCACAACACTGCCCTGCAATGGAACATCCCAATCATCTCAGAGGGAGGAGATCTGGAAGAGCCACCAGATGAGGATGTCAAAATGCCCAATGAAGATGACAGTGGTGAAGAGGAAATAGTGGACCTACGCCAAGATTTCATTGACACTTCTTCACTTGAGTGTAAGTGTACCCTTATACATTGTGACATCCAAAGGCAGAACAACTTGTGACATAGAGAACATATCAGTCTGCAATGCTAATGTGGTAGGAATGGTCAGTTCAGGAAAGTCCAAGGAAGAGATGTTTATAGATCAGAGTTTCCCTACATTGACTAATGTGTACTTCAACGTAAATTAATTTTGATTGTGTTAAGTATATATCTCCTAACTTATGACTGGAGCCAAATTGTAAAATCATTAATTTTCTCTTGTTAGTCTGTTTCAGAGTCCTTAACCATGTCATCCTCATTTGGAGATTTCACAGTTTTGACATTTGCAGTGATATGTTGCTGTTGGAAAGTACAAAGTGAACATGGTTTGATCCTGGAACAGGCACCCACTTGGTATGGACAGATCTTATACAGAGACAACTTGCACTATGATTGGATGGAAGTTCTTGAGGTTGTATCAGACCTGATTTCTGTGGGGTGTTGCCATCAAGGCAGTGTTTGCTGCTTAACCTACTCTAACCACATGTGTATGTCAAGCCGTAGCATACTGGTCTTCCTTCACATTGGCTAAATCTTCAATTTGTGTTAAATGTAGGATGCTGTTGATATGTCGCCTCATAGCTGAAAGGACTTTTTTTTAACACACCACTGAATGGGTATTGTGACATTGCACCAGATACTGCCACAGTGTCCTGTAATGGTCATTTGGCTTGACATTTTGTTTCTGCCTTGATGTAGACTATTGGTGTTATTGATGTAGGATTCTTATTGTAAGGGCAAGATGTCTGACTCCAACTGAGGTCATGCATCCATAATAGTTTGCCTATTCAGTTTGAACTCATGTACTATTTCCTTCTTTCCATGGTGTCAAGGTTCTGAAATGTCAACTTCAAAATGGCACAGAAGGTTTGACTTCGGCATGGTTTGTGAACAGGATATTTAATTGTGTCACTAACTGGTTACCTAGAAATGTTTGACACCATACCATTCAAATTTCATTGTTTCTTTTTCCATCTTTTTCAAGAAACACATTACCTAGTTAGTATCTCTTATTTGTTTCAGTATCATATTGTTTGGCAGATTTAATAACATGCTATACAAAAGCCATAGAAAAAGGAATTGCCACAATAAATACAACAGCAGTCTTTCACTTTGTTTTATGTGTATTTATTTACAACAAAAAGGTGAGCCTAAAACTGAGCAACCAGAATGCAAAAGAACAGGAAAAGAAAGATCCATCATGGTGGATGAAACTATATTTATTGAGCACAAATTGTTTGGAGCCCAATGTACAAAATAAATCTCTACTCAGAAAATGTAAATGTGTCCATGTAATAGTGTACAGAGTGAATGGTAGACACACACTTGAGGAACTTAGGTTTGTCATATCTTGGAGATGGTATTGGAGGTCTTGCCATCCTCTCCTGATGGTCTGGATGAGTGTTCCCTCTGGGGAGGAGGACACGTGCATGGACTGGGTTTGGGGGATCACTTTCCTCTTGAGGCAGGTCCTCCATGTCTGCCAAAGGCGTATTGTGTTCTGATGTTCAAGTACTACAGATAAGGGTAGATGGTACATAATACGCCCTACACATGTGATGGTAAATGTCAAACATCACCCCAGTCAAGGAGCACAAATTTGAGTTGTGATTCTGAAGGACTTGAATGTGCTACATCTTCACCTGCTTAAGGTTCTTGATCTCTGTTAGGACCTGGCCCATCACGTCTTGGGACTGTTATAGGGCTCCCAAGACTCAGTCAATGGCGGTCTGGGTGACAATGATGCAGACGGTCTCACTTTCAAGGCCCACTGATTCCATCCCATGATGTCTACCCCAATACTCTGTGCTCTTGAGGCAGTGTGGCCCATCCCACTGGGTCCTGGCACAATTGAAGGTGGTAGTAATGACTGCTCTACAGTAGCCAGGACTAGGGAGCACAAGATTAGGAGTTGTGATCCTCTGGACACAGGAAGTAGAGTTATCCATATGCATAGTTGTTATAGCAGCAGGGGTGAGAGTTGTAGATGTAGGCTGAGTGAGACTCACCTGGGCTGTCTGTCCAGACAGACCAGATGGACCAGGCATCCCCTCATCATCCGGACTTGCAGGAGTGGTATCCTCACTGAAAGCTTGATCTTGGTCTGGAGTGGAGTTCTCTTCAGTTGCTGGCGGCGGTGGTCCACTGACCCTGGGTGTTGGTCCTAATACAATTTACAAAATAAAAAGACATTAAAGGTCAGTATTGTACCTCAAGTCTGTTTTCAGCTCCAGATGACGCAACCTAAAGAAAGGAAAAATAACGATTGGTGGGATGTTGAGGCCTTTGTGTGATGTTTCACTTTTTACTCATGCAGGTTAATGTACACAGACAGACTTCAATACAAATGATGGAAAGATGTACTGAAATGTAAAATGTAAAATAGACCGTGTACATTCCACTCAACACAGTAGAGAAGAGATTTGAGAGCTGTGCCATTTGAAGGCCTAGCAGCCTCAAAAACAAACTGAAACTTTGATGTGACTTATTGTATTTAATGGCATTGGTTATCATGGGAACACTGCAAAGTAATTTGTGCATCTATGCCACTTATAATCAGCATGCCACAGAACATGGTTGGAAACCTTTGAATTCATACTATGATATCTGCAAGCAAGTAGATCAATTCAATGTAGTGACAAGAAGGTGCCAACATACTGGATCAACACAGCAGATGAAATTTCAATACATGCCATGAAACGGTGAATGTAACTGGTTAAAGCTTTGACTTTTTCCAAATGTGGAAGGAAAGGGAGGTTGAACTACATCACATTGCACTATTGTTTTGCAGATACAAAAGCAGGACATCATGGTAGTCATTCATAAACACTGTTGCAAATACTTATGAAAACAGTGAGTAACACACACCGATTTGAATTAATACAATGAAAATTAAACATACATTTTCAATATGTACACAAATATGTGCATAAAGTGATTATGTTAAGATACCACTTACAAGCACTATACCTTCATGTACATATGGATGGAGTTTAGGAGCTGTTTTTTTGAAGTAACAAAACCTACATTGAGACACAGCACAGGACAAGGCATATGCAAGGGGTGATCCATGGAGGAGAACACACAATCTGACAATACTTATTGGTCATTGGTAAATAGTTTGTATCAAACATGATGCTATTAATTTGGATAACACAAGATATTTTTGAAACTGAAGTTTAAACCTATATGTTTTGATAAGTGTCTAGAAAGATTCCAAACAGCTAAGTTAAGGGCAATAACTACATTTGTGATTAGTGAGACATACATAGTGTAACTTACCAGTCTTCACTGCACCAGGGATTCCTTTCAAGCCTTCAGGATGTAGGATCTGCATGGCTTTCTCCTCCCAAGGTAAGAGCTGCAATAGGGAGTTGGCAGTACCACTACCAGCTCTCCGGGCCTCCTGGTGACGCTTTTAGGCCAGGGAAAGGACTTTCCCACGCAGGTCCTTCCATCTCTCCCTAATTTACTCTTGTGTGCACAGATTATTAGCTACAGTATTCACTCTGTTGACTATTCTGTCCCACATTTGCCTTTTGCAAGAAATGATAGTACTTTGTACCTGTGCTTTAAACAGTTGTGGCTCCACTCTAATGATTTCAACCACCATGACTGACAAGTCTCCTTCTATGAAACATGTATTTCTCCTCTCTTCCATAAGTGCATGAGTGAAAAATAAGCTACTCCCTCCCCAAGTTTTAGGAAAATCAAATAAAATAATAGTGACAAAAAACACAGAGGGAGATGAAAACTGAAATAGAACTTGGCTCCTGGGTGGCAATTTCTGCAGGAAAATGGTGTTCTGCAGTGGAATGGCGAAGGATCATGGTCTGAAATGGAGTGTGTTTTATAGTGTGTTTTGCAGGTTTTCACAATTGTCCATTGTACACCAGGAGTGAGCTGCTAGCATCCAACCAATAGCCACAGCCATGATACACTGCTTAACAGGTTCCTCAACAGACTCCAGCCATCTTTGGCCTGCCGCTGATACAGCGCCAGCCAGACCGTGTTATCTAAATATAGTTGGTAGAATCCCGTGGCCATCACGGCAATGGAGTGCTAATCATCAGCATTAGAGTCCGCTGCATTGGCTGAAGATTACAGCTGGCGTGACAGAGTGCCCTTTGTCAATGCTATCAGTGGCTGCATAGACATAGATCTAATTACAACGGACAAACAACCATCAGCTTGATCGAGTACTTGGGGCTGCTGCTACAGCAGATTGGCAGTAACACCGTCAAGATCTAAATCAGCCCTTATTCTGTGTTGGTTCCTGTTGGTAAGCTAAGTTTATTCTAGATCCATCAAGGGGGAGGAAAAATAAAGTAGGTGGGGCTAAAAATATTTCTCTTGGTATTAATTTTGGCAGCATTTGGCAAACGTGCACAAGACTTTCCAATCAAAAAGCATAAGTAGCTATGTTTTAGCATGCCAAGCTTTGTGCAGATCTGTCTTGGGGGAATTAATGAGAGTCAAAAAATATACAACGTTAACTTACAAAGGAAACTTTGATCTCACCTACCGTAAAAAAACACTGGCAGAATTACAGTGTATATGGCATGCACTAGAACATTTCTTATAAGTGTGCCTTTGCTTGCTTTACTGTAAATCTGTTCAGTAGTTTAAAAGACTATTCCTTTACAAAAGTATCCTGGATGAACTTCAAAGTGTAAATTCTTGGGGGACCTGCAGTAAATTCTTGATTGTGCAGTACATAGTGGGGGCTGGGCATAGGCGGTGTTTGGCTGCAGTGCCTTGGTGAGCGCCATGCAGTATGACCAACCAACACTGTGAATGGCCAAAGGCCATGGGCGATCACAACTAAGTGGTATGTTGTATACTATAAAAAAAAAAAAAAAAGAATTCACTGGAAAAAATATTAATGTATATTTATGACTTCTTCTACTCTTAGCACATTATCATATGTCAAAAAACCTTTGAAATTCACAAACAACACAGCTAAAGGTACTTATGGTTCCAACCTAAAGCCTAAAAACTCTTGAAATTCCCAAGCTATGGTTAAAAACAGCAATTCACACCAAATGCAAAGCCCGCAGCCTCACCTGTGATGTCAATGATGACATTACAAGTAGTTTTCTAGAAACACCAGAGACTAGCATTATGGATGGGTGGAGGTACAGAATAACAAGTAGGGAATATCTAATTCGCAGAATACTGTAGGCAAAAATATCAAGAGCCAAATATATTGACAGGTATGTATATGCAGGCTATTATAGGTTTACAATCTACTTAACTCCACACACACCTACACACACACACACACACACACACACACACACACACACACATATACATATACATATGTGTTCACTGAAAAAACAAAGGTTAATGTAATATTATGGTTAGGTGTAATGTTCAGTAACATTTTAACCCACACTGTGCATGGTCTTTGGTCATGTACCACGGCCAATCGACCTGGAGTCAGCCAACCCCTCAATGCACAGGCCCTGTAGTAAACCCACGCAAACTCAGCTAAGCCCTCCGCAAGCTGCCAACCCCACGGCAGTCACAGCCTTCGACGTGTGCGGCTTAGGATTGGCCTTTGGGCCCCAGGGACCCCATCCCCTAGGGCCAAAAGAGTAGATTGGAGTGGCATAGAGTGGAGTGACGTAGAGTGGAATGGGGTAGATTAGATTGGTGTAGTGTGCAGTGGCGTACAGTGGAGTGGAGTACAGTGGAATACCGTATATTTGAGTGCGTACAGTGAAGTGACATACAATGTAGTGGCATAGAGTAGAATAGTGGAGTGACCTATGGAGGAGTTGCAATAACGAGTGTTACTGGCATACAGTGTAGTGGCATATAGTGAAATAGTGTACAGTAGCGTGGCGTAGAATGAAGCGTCAATCAGTTGAAACAGGTAGAGTGTAGTAGGGTAGAGTGAATTGGTATAGAGTGGAGTGGCATAGAATAGAGTGATGTACAATGTAATATTGTACAGTCGATTGTAGAGTGGAGTGGCATATAGTGGAGTGGCATACAGTGCAGTGGTGTATAGTGCAGTGGCATAGACTTGAGTGATATAAAGTGGAGTGGTGAAGAGTGGTGTGGAGTAGAGTGGCATACAGTGGAGTGAAATAGAATGGAATAGCATACAGTGGAGTTGAGTACAGTAGAATAGTGTTGCTTATTGGTGTACAGTGTAGTAGCATACAGAGGAGTGGTGTACACTGGAGTATCATACAGTTGAGCAAATAAATAGTGAAATAGTGTAAAAAGGAGTGGTGTAAAGTGCAGTGCCGTACAGTGGTGTGTCTTACAGTGGAGTGGCTTATAGTGCAATAGCGTAGAATAGAGTGCTGTACAGCAGAGTGGCGTAGAATGTGGAGCAGAGTGTGGTAGAGTGGGCTGGCATAGTGTAGAGTGAGGTAGAGTGTAGTGGTATTCATTGAACTAACAGAGTGGACTGGCATATACTGGAGTGGAATTACGTACACTGGAGTGGGGTAGAATGGCGAAGAGCTGAAAGGCATAGTGTGTAATAGCACAGAGTGTTGTGGCATACAGTGGAGTAGTGTAGACTGAAGTGGCGTAGAGTGGAGTGTTATACAGTGGAATACCGTAGAGTGGAATGTTGTAGAGTGGGGTACACAGTAGTGGCATAAAGTGTAATAGTGTTATTTAGAGTGGCGTAGAGTTGAGTGGGGTACAGTGGAATAGCATAGAGTGTAGGGTAGTGGCATACAGTTGAGTAGAATACAGTGGAGTGCCATAGATTGAAATAACAATGAGTGTTACTGGCATACAGTGTAATGACGTAGAGTGGAGTCGCATGTAGTGGAATACCGTAGAGTGGCATAGATTCAAGTGTGATACAGTGGCATAGCATAGAGTGTAGGATGGTAAAGTGGAATGGTGCAGTGTGTAGTGCTGTAAAATGGAGAGATGTACAGTGTAATGGCATGCAGTGGCCTGTCGTAGAGTAGAGTGGCTTATAATGGAGTAGTGCACAGTGGAGTGGCACACAGAATAGTAGGGTACAGTGCAGTGGTGTACATAGAACTGGTATACAGTGTAGAGGCATAGAATGCAATAGGGCAGAGTGTAGTGTCCTAGAGTGGAGTTGTGTGCATTGGAATAATGCACAATGGAGTATCATAGAGTGGAAGGCTGTACAATGTATTGGTACACACTGGAGTGTCATAAAATCAAGTGGCACAAAGTGCAATAGTGTACAATGTAGTGGTGCGGAGTGGAGTGGGGTAGAATGGAGTGGCGTACAGTGGATTAGCGTAGAGCGGAGTGGATTAGAGTGTAATAGTGTAAAGTGGCGTGGCAAAGAGTGTTGTGGCATACAGCTGAGTGTGGCAATTGAAACAGATGTGGTGGGGAAGATGTAGATGTAATGTGGCAGAAAAGTAGGTTATTTTGTGTAAATGGTCATTTTTAATAGTATGTGTGAATAGTGTGAGCATTGTTAAAGTTATAATTTGTGTTGAAGTACACTCTGGTAAATATATATATATATATATATGTGTGTATATATATATATATATATATATATATATATATATATATATATATATATATATCAAAACGATTGGTCTGAAAAGCGGCGCACTCACTATGACTGCCGGTGCCAGCATAGGGTTGAGAACAGGACCCTCAAAGTAAGCCAACAAGAATTGTTGCACTCCCAGAGGTAAAGATTAGCAGATTCCATTTACTCACAGAGCAGTATTTCAAACACCACTACGTGTTTCAACATTTCGTCTTCCTCAGGTGGTTTCAGTTTGTAGGCACACATGGTTCTCATTTACCCGCCTTATATAGACACAGGTCCATTCTGGGAGTTATAGTTCAAAGTGCCACTTTCAGAGTCCTTCTTTAAATGTAGCTGATTAATATTTGGGTTCTGCTTATTCCACAAGTAAACAAACTATGAGAAGTCATAACAGTCTTTGAGTTGTTTATGATCAGTGCTCTTATACTTGTACTTCAGTAAAACAAATGACATTCACATAGAGTTAATTCATTAGCATAACGTGTGCTTAAACAATTCAGTAAAGTGTTCTCTGCAGGCACACTGTTCAAAATAAATCTTTCCAGAATAATTCTTTGCCAGCCCCTTTGACCTCTGTCTCTGTGATACTTCAAATTGTGATTTACTGCATTGCCTGGGCCCTTCCCCTGAATAGTTCTTCAGTTAGGGCTGCATCAGTGTTGTGAATTATTCTGAAATTATCTATCTATCTATCTATCTATCTATCTATCTATCTATCTATCTATCTATCTATCTATCTATCTATCTATCTATCTATCTATCTATCTATCTATCTATCTATCCTTAAAAAAACAAAGGTTACAGGAACATTATAATTAGGCTCACATTTAACACCGTAATTTGTAGGATAATTAGCAGTGCATGGCAGGGGTGCGAGTTATAGTTACCTTCAGCACAAGTGAATTTTTATGGTTTTGTACAATTAAAATGTGAGCCTGAATAAAAGGTCCCTGTAACCTTGGGGTTTTTAACTGAATTTCTATGTTTTTTAAAAACTTTATTTCCTAACTATAACACCTCTGTAACCTTTGCCATTTTCAGTGAATTTCTATGTTTTTTAATGTAAAGTAATTTTCATTACTATACTTTAATCAAACCACCACCTGCAGGCAGGCTCTGCTGCCAACCCCTTATAACCACCCAACCTTGTGCCGCGCACAGCCTGTGGCTATGCATGGTGTGGTTGGCTGAGTGCCTGTCCTGCAGCTAGTCCTGCGGCCAACTCCCCTAACCACCCAACCCCAAGCTGCGCATAGCCTTTGGCCATGTACAGCGGGAGCTGGCCACAGGTCTGCGTGCCCCCCCCTCCCCTGGCCAATTTCAGCCCCTGGACCCCATTCCCCAGGCCCCACTACTATTCCATGGGGAGCTGCATGGCCCACTCTCTCCCAGCACATTTCTGGCCCTGGACTCCATCACTGGGGCCCGGCCTCCTAAAATATTTTCCTTTTTGGGGAGAGGGCCCCCCCCAGACTTCCCCCCCCCCCCCCTGGCTGATTTTGGTCCCAGGGACCATACCCCGAGGGTGCGGAATTAATGTTTATTTTTTTGGGGAGCGGACCCCATCCCCAGGGTCTGACTTTCTAAATTCGTTTTTTTTTCTGGGGAGGAGGTGGGTCACGTGCCCCATCCTTCCCCAGCCAATTTCAGCCCCACCCTCACCTGATGCCTGGCCTTCATATACTATTTAGTTTTTGGGGGGGGGGGCACGCAGCCCCTCTCCTCGGGCCATTCTTGACCCCGATTGTTGCATCCCTCAAGGCCTGGCCATATCATCTGGGTGCCCCTGGGGGCACCCAGCCAGGATGGTCAGGGACCACTGGGGAAACCGAAGGTCCTTGCGGTCCCAGCTGGCTCTCTGCCTCCTGCGGGACTTCGCATTGCTGTCACAGAGTGGAAGTTGCTAAAGCTGTAGCACTCTCTCTGTGAAACAGAGGAATCCTCTGCTTCCAGCTCTCACTAGCTGGAACTGGAGTGTTTGCTCTGTCTTGGCGGGAGCTGGCGAACCTCCTGCCAAGTCACAGCAAACAGCTGTGTCCCAAGGGTGGGCATCCCAGCACATGGCAGGAGCTGGCCCTTGCAGGTGGCGGTCCCCGTGGCCATTTATGGCTCCGCGAGGGGGGCTGTGCAGCGCCCTCAAGCCTATACAGCCCTAGGGAGTTGGTGGTCCCCAAGGCTGCGGGGGGCCACACACCCCGCATTCTTAATCTATTTCGCCCCAGGGAGGTTGCGGTCCTTGTGGCTGCCGGGGGGGCAGGAGGCCCCCCCCCCCACATTAAAAATGTTAATGCCCCGGGACCTAGCCCACCCTGGGGCTTCATTTAAACAAGCGGGGCAGTCTGCACTTTTTTTTTAATTGTCAGCAGACCCGCACAATCATGTGGCTCCCACCCAAATTGTTGCTCTGATGTGGGGGGGGGAGGAGTCCTCCGGGGACCTCAGCACCAGAGCAGCTAAGGGATCAGGGAGTCCCTACCCTGGCCCCTTTTCTTTTTTTAAGTCTGTTTTCCTGAGACTCAGCTGAACCCAAGTCCAACATGGCTGCCACCACTTCCCTGTTGAAGTGTTGACAGTCAATCAGATCTCAGCACGAGATCATGAGGGTTTATGGAGCCATTGCATTCCTATATATACACATTTGGATTTTCTTTAATTTCTCAAAATCTACTGAACAGATGTACATGAAATAACAAAAAGGGTGCTTTCAGGACCAAGAGCTACCTTTCTGTTAAATTTGGTGTAAATCCATCCAGTGGTTCGGCCGCTATTCTTGTTTAAAATCCATATAGAAAAATGCACGGAGAAAAAGCATTTTGGGAACCCTCCTGTTTTTTCGGCCCCCACTTGATGGATCACCCCAAAACTTGCCAGACAAACGCTGAAGTAAGCGTTGTATTTTTTGGGAAGGTTTTGTGAAGATTCACCAAACGGCTACAATATATATATATATATATATATATATATATATATATATATATATATATATTTATATATATATATATACAAAACCCGGTCATTAGGAGATCTACTTACTAGGAGTCTATTCTGCTCTAAGATCAATCGATCATGGCTATCCAAGAAAAGTTTGGGTTTTT